>NW_006921601.1:16542063-16569363 GCF_000298275.1 Orycteropus afer afer | reverse complement strand
TATATGTATTTACTCATTTAATCCTCACATTGGTTCTATTAGGTACGTACTACTAACAGTCCCATTTTTCAGATCAGAAAACAGGCACAGAAAGGAAGTGGCATTTGAGCTGAGATCTGAAGGATGCAAAGAAGCTACTTGGGCAAAAGGAGAGGGAGGGAAGAGATACCCAGCAGGAGGAGCAGCCTGTGCAAAAGCCTTGACACAGGAAGCTGTTTAACGCATTTAAGGAGAGAAAAGAAGAGCAGAGGGACCAGAGCCCACTGGGAAAAGTGGTTTAAGAGGAAGCTCAAGAGGCAGGCAGGGACCATATTAGGCAGAACCTTGAAATTTGGACTTTATCCTGAGTCCAACAACAACCAGCAAAAGCACAACAAGAGGGAATGAGGGGATGATCAGAGCTTAAAACTTCTCAGAAAGAATTTTTGCAACAAGCCACAATCTTCCTTCCAAATTCCAGCCCAACAGGACAGAAAATCCCTCAAACAGCCTAAGATTGGTAACAGTTTCACCTTTTATTCTTCCTGCTTCTCTCCCACCCATATCTCCCAACACACAGACACACTTTACCAGCCACAGTCAGTCAGCTGAATGTAGTTCCTCTACACACACATGTATAAATTATATTTTCTCTTTATCTCGTTAGGCCTAGGTCAAATGCCTCCTTTGCCAATCCCAGGGAGGCAGGGTTGGGGGATAGCTTCCCTGGTTAAGGGTTGTGAGCACCTACTCTTTTGGACATGGAGGAGCTTGGGTATGGCTTAGACAGGGTTTAAGGGACTGGCTCAGCCACAGTCAGTGGCAGGAACAAGGCCGTCACCAGTGAGAGACAACTCAGCCTCCAACCCATGTCTACCTCACACCCACAAGTTGACCATTTTCCCAATTATGTCATTGATGCCTGACACAGCTCATGGGTCACCTCCAGGAAGCCGTTCATGATACACACACACACACACACACACATACTCCTGAGTGAAACAATAAACAGCTCCTCCATGGAGATCTACCCTGAATCCTCCATGCTATCACAGCTCCTGGGCTAGGGTTCACAGTGGGTTCACTTGTCAGCCTTACCCACCAAACTGTAAGACCCAGTAGGACAGAGCCATGCCTAATTCATTCCAGTCACCAATACCCAACACAGTGTCTGGCACAAATAGGTGTTCAGTGTTCACTGAATGAATGAATTGAATGCATGTGTGAATGCAGAGATGTGGAAGGTGTATTCAAAAAAGCAGAAAAGGAAGTAGAATTAGACTCATTTTAGAGACTGAGAAAATAAAACCCTGTGAAAACCCATCACCACCACAAGGAAGTGACTTGTGACCAGTAGAGGTGCTGGAGCCAGAAACCAGTTTCCGGCCCCCTGGCTTTGCCCAGAAAGATGTCACAGCAGGGTGAGTGGGCCGTAGAAAGAGCTGGGGCCCTACCCCAAACCGCCCAGCCTCTCTAGGGGGTGTAGGGTAAGGGGTGACTGGGTGGGTTGGGTCTTGGGTCCCCTATCTCCCCCAGCCCTTACCAGGCCACATGGGGCATTCTGCAGTGTCACTGTGAAGGTGCCAGAGGAGCGGCTTTTGGCCAGGATGTATTGACACGTGGCAGGGAATGTGTACCGGCGGCCATCAAAGGTCGTGAAGTGGATGTCACCAGTCACTGAGCACTCAGCTAAGGGGCAAAGAAAGCCTGCTGACCCATGGAAGCTGTGTCACAGGCTCCAAGCATGAGGAGGAGACAGCACCCCATCCTCAGGAACCAGGACAGTGAAAGGAGACTCAAGCCTTCCCTTTGAGAGCCCTGGACAGTAGAACAACATGCCCTGACCCCACAGGCCAAGCTGAAGGGAAACACAGCCCTGCCTTGGACATCTCCATCTGAGGGGAGACTGGCTCTGAGTTCAAGGACCAGTCTCAGTCCTCAAGCTGAGGAAGGTCCTCAGATGTATAGACATCATGTAACCCCCTCCCAGACAAGCAATCCCTTAGATAACCAGGCCAAGTGGCTCTGAGGAAACAAAAAGGGAGGGCCTAGGCAAGGAAATGGAATGACTACCACCTGTCTTAAGCAGGCCTGGTCCCCAGAGCTCCCCTGCCCCCAAAGCAGGGGTGACCAGAGGAAGGGAGTACAGTCTAAGGTAAGGGCAGACATACCTGGGCAGACGGCCGTGCTGCACACCCATTTGCCTGCAGTGCATGTGCTGAAACACAGAGGTCAAAGAGGCTTGTGGGTTACTCTGCCCAGGCCTGCGCCCAAGTTGTCCTCCCCATGACACAGTGCCCTAATCAGACTGGTCAGGTCTGCAGGGAGCTTCTCTGCCTTCAGCCCCCAATCTCCCCATTTCTAAAATGAACAGTGAAGATTTCCCCTATACACATCTACAGAGACGCCCTGGAACTGAGAGATGCTGAGTCAGCACCCGTTTCGTCAGGGCTCCCAAACCCCAGATAGGCAGCTCTGACAGGAAGCCCCACAGCCACCCGCCTCCCTGCCAGCAGTGGGCACGGACCAGGCATTACAGTCTTCTTTCACCACAGAGCCAGTCGGGTACAGGGTCCCGTGGAACTCACAGGGGCACTCAGCCGGTGCCACACAGGCCCCATTCTCGAAGATCAGCCCTAGGGTGACAGGGAAGGTCCACTCAATTTGCCTCTGTTCCTGCTTACAACCCTTCCGTGGCTCCCCTCATCTAAGCCCAAACATTCTCCTGTATAAATCCTGGGCTCCAGTCAGACCTGTCTACTCTTTGCCCTGTGAATATCCCTGGCAAATAGTCCCACTCCTAGACCTTTCCACAGAGAACCCACCCCTCACACACTAGCATATTGAATAGCTTCTCTCCACTTCTCAGAAGCCTGTCACTGCATGTAGATCCAGCTTAGGTACCCCCTCCTCCAGGAAGCCTTCCTTGACAAACTTCCCCCACTAAATCTCTTCTTGTCTGAATCCCCAAACAGGCCATCGCCACATCATTCCTTAGCCTGGTTTCATGTGTAAAGGTCTTATCACTGCAGTCAGACTCTGACCCCCAAAGTCAGTGACTGCATCTTTGTATTATTTTATCCCCATCCCCTACCCACCAAGGCTCCTAATCAAGTGAGCTGCACACTATACATGCACTGCAGGTGCATACTCTGTGGAAAACAGAGTAAGTAAATATACAGGGATAAATGTTTTAAAAAACACCTGTTGGCATAAATGAATGGATGATTTGTCCTCATCTTGTTGTTGTTGTTGTTATGTGCCGTCGAGTCGGCCCTGACTCATAGCGACCCCTCCTTGGGTTTCCGAGGCAGTATCACTACGGAAGTAGGATTGCCCAACCTTCCTTCCGAGGAGTGGCTGGTGGGTTTGAACCGCCAGCCGTCTGGTTAGCAGGCAAGTGTCTTAGCCACTATGCTACCAGAGCTCCTACACACCTCAAAAAGCTCAGTCTTGATCAAATTAAATGTCCTGAAGACTCTCTCAAAAATCTTGCAATTCTATGTCCATCATCACCTCTCAATTATTAGTTGTTTGCTCCTTCTTTAATTCATTTGCATAAATGAGCATCCTCTGAGCATCTGCTTCATGCCCACCCCTGTCAACCAGGGCACCCCTCCTGCTCCTAGCATACCGTCAGGGCAGTAGCAGCCATCCACACAGGCGATTTCACTGTCCACACAGGATGTCCGGGGTTGGCAGGAGGCAGGGCAGCAGGCAATGCACTCGTTGTAGGTGAAGGCCTCCTCTTTGCAACGCACAGCTTGGGAGGGAGGGAGCAGCATGGTCTGTGGGCCTACATTGGCCCCAGCTTTGCCAGGAACCTGTCTCCTTTCTCGGGCCCTGGGGTGGGGGGGCAGGGCTTTGACTTTCCTGATCCTCTGTTGTTGTTGTTGTTGTTATGTGCCGTCGAGTCAGCCCTGACTCATAGCGACCCCTCCTTGGGTTTCCGAGGCAGTATCACTACGGAAGTAGGATTGCCCAACCTTCCTTCCGAGGAGTGGCTGGTGGGTTTGAACCGCCAGCCTTCTGGTGAGCAGTCAAGTGCCTTAGGCACTATGCTACCAGAGCTCCCTCCTGATCCTCTAGTCCCATTGAAATTGGTCAGGGCCTAGGAAGCTCTGAAAACCACTTTCATCGCACTCTGTGGCCCTAGGCCAGTCCCTCTCCCTCTGAGCCTCAGTTTTCCATCTGTCATATGAGTATGGGATCTCAGGGTTAAAGCTCTGATAACCGGGGTTCTGAGCAGAACAGGACATTGAACTTGTCCAAGATCCTCACTGCTCACCACTAGGCTGCACCTACCGCATTGCGGGAGCTGGGCCCTCCAGTCCAGCAGGGGGCGCCCTGCCTGGGCACATGCCCGAGCATACTCTGCCAGTGCCCGGCACCAGGTGGCTTCGTCACCCACTGATCTGTGCAGGGAGACCAAGGGTCACATTGGAACAAGGCCCAACCTCCAATACACTCCCCAGAACCCACTGGAGACTTCCAGTGCTTTGGGATACCCCTCCTCACCACACAGCTGGGAGAGGGAGCTGGGAAAGCATGTAGGTGTACAGAACCTTCTGCTGGATGTAGGAGACCTTGTTCTAATCTCAGCTGGGGGGTCAGGCCTCCTCTCTGGGCCTCAGTTTACTAGGATGCTCCGTCTCATCCATATAGATAAAAATTTCAGGGCTTGGGAAGTAAATTTCAGGGACTGGGGTGATCAGGCTCAGTGGCCCACATCTTGAGCCCTCACCTCAATAATGGGAGGGGTCTTCCCATAGTCCAATACCTCCCCAGCTCCTGGCTGCCTACTCACTGGCAGAGATCACTGGTACAGCTGGCTGTGAAGGGCAGGGGGCTGACGTAGGCATGGCAGGCATCAAAGGGGGGTCGCAGCAGCACCTCACACCGCTCGTACACACCCTGGGTGAGTGCCAGGAGCTGAAACTGGAGGCTGGCAGGGCTATGTATAGCCCCTTGATTTCACCAGCCCCACCTAGAACCCCTACTTGGGCCAGGGGGAAGGAAGAGAAGGGTAGGGAAGACAAGAAAGGAGCCATAGGCACCTAGCAACCCTGGACCCCTCCAGCTAGTGACTTTCCAAGAGTTGAACAGGAAAAGGAAGCCAGGCACTAGGGTAAGAGAAGGTGATGGGGATAGGTCTTCCCAGGGCCCAGACCTGCATGGCTCCCAGGCTCTGCTGCAGGCATGGTGGGCGGGGTGGGGAGGAGGTTGTGGGCCCCAGAGGCTGGTCCGGGGCAGGCTCCTGCCAGCTGTGCACAAACTCAGCCACATCGTCTGTCAGCTTCCCTGCAGAGGAGAATTGGGGTAATTACCAGGAGGGGTGGGGTATAGGAGGGGCAGAAGGCTGCAAGAGAAGGTGGGTGGAGCTGAAACGATGCCAAGAGGTGGGCAAAGAGGTGAAGAATCTAGTTTCCTGTGCTCCCATTTCAATTTGCATTTCTCAGCTGAGCCTTTCTCCTGAAAAGAAAAAAAGCTATTTGGGCATAATATTCAAGAATGCTCAGGAACCTGTAGTGGCTCTCTACTGCTCCAAATTCCACTCCTGGGGAGTCAGGCCAATATAATCCAAAGAGAACTGGTGTGGGAGCCTGAACAAGTGCCTCCACCTCTCTGAGCCTTGGTTTCCTCATCTGTGAAATGGGTGGAATAATCCCCCCATGAGGTTATTGCAAGGACTACATGAGGTGACTCATGTCCTTCAAGGACTTAGTACATTGTGGGTGCTCAAAAAGTGTAACTTCCCTTCTTCTGGCCAGAGTCACCACCACTTAGTCCTGAACCTTTTCCTTTTCCTTCCTACCACGCCTTGGGGAGGTATCCTCAGCTCCAGCTGGGTCCTTTCTCTTCCTGGCTCCTTGCTGATCCTTTGCCCCCAACATATACACACACTTTGCAGGGCCAATCCCGCCTAGCAAAGTGGTCAGCAAAAGTGGGTACTCTATGAATGTTTATTGGAAGGATAAATAAACAAGTGAGTAGGTAATTGTTTTGAGGACAGAAAGTCAAAGCAGTCAGTGAATAAATGATTTTATTAAACTCCTCAAAGGAGGCCTGCCTCTAGAGCCCTAGGGACCTGCTCAGCCTCAGCTAACCTGATTGCTTCCTGTGTGCCTTCTCTATGTGACCTCACTTAATTCACACGCCACCAGGGAGGTAGGAGCTATTATTACTACACCTTAGAGAGGAGCAAAGCAAGGTTTAGCAAGGTTGGTGACCTCCCCAATGTCATGAACTGGTTAAATGGAGCTCTGTCCTTTGAGAGCACTCTCACATCCACAGGCTCATAAGATCCCACACAGCCCTAGGAGGTAGCAACTCTCATCATTATCTTACAGATAAAGAAACTGAGGCACAGGGTGGTTACGAACGTAACTAAGGCCACACAGTTAGTTGGAAGGGGACCCAGGCTTGACTGGATCCTTTTTTTTGTTTGTTTTTTCGTGATTTGGGTGAAAGTTTACAGAGCAAATTCACTTTCCATACAGCAGCTCACATATACACTTTGTCTTATGACATTGACTACAACTTACCACAATGCAACAGCTCCCCTCCCATTCTTCCCCATAGGACCTCTTGCCTGTGTCCTTCCTGCCCCCTGAGCTGTCTCCTTATGCATACACAACCCTTCTATTCTCCCATGATTGTTCTCTCCAAGGAGTGTATCTACCTAATGTAAATGTTCAGCTCATATGCTTGTCTTTTGTTTGGCTGGAAGCCACAGGATTGGGTGTTCAATTCCAGACCTGAAGGACAGCTAGGGGCCATAGTCTCAGTGGTTCCATCAGGCTCTATCAGACCAGCAAACCTGGTCCCCCCCGCCTGTTTTTTAAATGATTTTGAATTTTGTTCCACATTGTTCTCCCACTCTATCCAGGATCTCCTACATAGATCTCCCTGAGTGGTTGACAGTGGTAGCTGGGCACCGTCTAGTTCTTCTGGTTTCATAGTCATATAGGCTGAGGACTGCATGGTGTACCAGTCGCTAGGACTGATTGTATCCATGAATTTTTGATTTTCTTCATTCTTCTTTGCTCTGGACGAGGAGAGACCCATCATTCCATCTAGATGGCAGCTTTCTAGCTTTTAAGATCCCAGTCACTACTCACCAAAGTAGGATGTGGAACAATATTTTGTGTAGTATGTTACGCCAATTGAGCTTGATGTCCCCTGTGACTGTGGTCCCAAGCCCACAGGTCCATCTTTCCACTGGGTCTTTAGTACCATGATCCAGGGTCCTTCCCACCCCATCCAGCCTGATTTGTCTCTCACCCCCACTAAAACCTGTCAGAAGCCAGCTGCCCTGGGCCTCACCATAGCTGGTCACCAGGTCATCTCGGGGGTCGGCATTGTTGTTCCCACATAGCCCATGGGTCCAGCCCAGGAATTCCGGGCTCATCTTGATGTAGACAGCCGAGGTGCCATCCCAGGCCAGGGTGAAGGCTTCCTGATGCCGCACAATGACATAGCCAGCAAGCCACTGCAGACGCATGCTCCCCATCACATGTGGCAGTTGGACCCTGCATAACACAGAGCTCCAGGGTGTCCACAACACTTCCACTAACCCAGTCCCTTCACCACAGGACCTGCCTGTGTTACACAGGGCCTAGTGATCCCCATGGCCACTGGTAGCACATGGCCTAAGGGCCCCACATCCCTGCCCCTGGCTTCTCGGGAGCTTGGAAGTTCACCTTCAGAGAGGGACTCTTTTGCCTTCTGAGGTTTTTTAGAAATTATAATTTCCCTGGAGAGAGAATCTTACAGTGACTGAATGTGCCTGCTTCTTTCTCCAGATAGAAGGGATGGTATAAGCAGGGCATCTACTTGGTTTATTTATTTATTTTTGGTGGGGAAAAGAATAGAGTGGAAAGAGAAAGCACCAAGACAGGAAGAAAACTGGAAGAGGAAAGAAAGATGCAGAGCTGCGGGACTCATGACCACTTTGTTGGTTTTACTGATACAGGGACCCTCGCCTTTCTGAAATTTGGCAGCTTCAACCCACCTGAAAATCAGGAGAGGAAAACCAAAGGAGTTTCTAACCAGCCAAAACTGGTATCAAAAATATCCATATAAAAACCAAAATCTAGTTGCTGTCAAGCTGATTCTGACTTGTGACCACCCCATGTGTGTCAGAGGAGAACTGTGCCCCACAGGGGTTTAGTGGCTAGTTCTTCTGAAGTACGTTGCCGGGCCTTTCTTCCAAGGTACCTCTGGGTAGACTCAAACCTCTCACCTTTCAGTTAGCAGCCAAGTGTATTGTTTGTACTGCCTATAGTAACACTTTACTCACAAGAGAAACCCTTGGGCCTTCCATTTTACATTCAGCCCCCAAAAGCTTGCTTACACAGTTTCCAGATCTGAAGCAAAAAATGAGAAAGGGACAAAGGCCCTCTGACAGCAGCATGCAGTGATGGCAGACAGCAAGGGGGACGGTGGAAAAGGGATGCAAAAAGATTTCAGAAAGGACCACAGGCTGGAGCCATTCAGTGTGGGACACAATGCTTACTCCTTGGGTGGTCCCCCAGGCACCCCTGGTGATGCCCCAGAAAGATAACTGATATTCAAAATGACTTCAAGTCACAGAAAACAGTGAAAGTGGACTTGGTATCTACTTTGACAAAGCAGGAACTGTGTATGATCCATTTGGGAAGATTTCCGTTAAATCATTAAAAAAAAAAAAAAATTAGGCATCCTTTTAATGTAATTAAAGAGCTCTGGTGGTACAGTGCCTAAGGCCAGAAGGTTGGCGGTTCAAACCCACCAGCTGCTCTGGGGAAGATAAGGCAATCTATTTCTATAAAGATTTACTGCCTTGAAAACACAGTGGGGTTCGCTATGAGTCAGAATCGACTTAATGGCAGTGGGTTTTTATAGTGTAATTGACTCCAAGGCAATTGACAATAACAGACTCTCAGCTATCTGGAAAACTCGGTTATTTCCTGATAATCCACTGTCTGGTAACCCACAGGGTCTGAGAGCTCCAGAAAACCATGACAAACTTACCCTTCTGCAAACCCTAACAACCCAGCAGACCCTTCTAGCATGCGCTTGCCTTAGTGGTGGGAACTCTGCTGTTTTCCCCTTTCAGCCTTGAGAAGAGCAGATGCTCACCCACCCCCACCACCAGTACCAGAGAGTAGGACAACTCAGGGTAGAAGTTGTTAGAGTTACCTCATGCCTCCGTGGGTGACCTCCTTGGCCAGACGGATCTCTTGCTCACCCTCAAAGAAGAGGCTGACAGACTTCGAGCAGGTGTAGGGGGAGGAGCCACACTGAGGGTCATTGTGCACCTGAGTGGGAGGTTTAGCGGCCAATTTTGCAGGGCTCCTGCCACACGTCTGCCCCTGAGCTTCGGTTCTGGGCCCAGTGGGACCTTGTTGAGCTTCCATGAGTGCTGAATGCCTGTCCCTGCACGCCAAACTCCTGTCCTCTGTGATCTTTTGCAGTCCTCACTACCACAGTGAAGTAGGAGCTACCTGCACTTCAGAGAGGAGGCAGCTGATGCTCAGAGAGGTTAAGTGATTTGCCTCAGGTCACACACACAGACAGGAAATGGCAGAGTCAGGATTCAAACCCAGGCCTAAATGGCTCAAATTCTAAGGCTCTTTTCAGTACACCATGCTATCTCCCTATTTCTGGACTCTTTGTTTATTCATTCCAAATTATCCCCCTACTTTGAAAGCCAACATATACATTAACACCATCACACTCTTATACGGAACATGCATGCATATATACAGACCATATAAACACTCGCGGAGCACATATCATAAACACGCACTCCACTCCCATCACATTCCTGGCAAACACAGAGTCTAGCCTGCCTCTGCAGCACACTGCACATAGGTACGCACATCACTCCTATCCTGCATGCCACACACACACACACACACGCACGCACGCACACACACGTGCGTGCACGCACACACACACATGCACACATCTCCTCTGACTCTGCTCAGATAGACCCGCACCTCCAAGGTCACAGGATCCAAACATGGCACTCCCAAGGACTTAGGGGAAGGGTCTGAAGATGTCTTCCTGAAAACCCTTTCCAGGAACAAACTTTACATTAGATTATCATTAAATATGGCTAAGTAGGCTGGAGCCGTTTCTACTAAAAGTGAGACCTGTGAAAGCTACCCCATCGTCTAATAAACTATTTTTCAACTTTCTTTTCTATGACCCACAGTAAGAAATACATGTATAAATAAAACAAACATTTTACAAAATTATATTTACCCCTTTTAATGTGCAATACATTCTTAAAATATTATGTTTTTTTTTTTGTAAATCTTTTTTTATGCTGGTTGAAACTCATTAAATTGATTTCATAACCCACTAATATGTGGCAACCCATTTATTCTATTTAATTACAACATATCCATTGGAAAATGACATAGATGGAAAAAGTCTGATGTGTGACAGTTGGTCATGTACCCAGCCCATGGAGGGCATGGCTCCCAAAGCAGCCTCTTGGCAGACAAAAGCCTCTTGGAGACAAAAGAAGCAAGTATAAAGATGCCAGGGGGTGACACTGAGCACTAGGATCACCCCAAAGCCCCAGTCCCTTGGCCCTAACTCAGTACCAAACAAGGAACCCTCCAGCAGAACTGGCTTCCCCAAGAAGACTCCCTGCAGGGTGGAGGTATGCTGACCCCACACCCTGAAGATGACATCCTACTCAACACAAAGGGTAAGTGTATATATCCAGTCTGCCTGACAGTGAATTCACACATGTATTCTCAGAGTTGACAAACTTTTTACCTAGGTACTGGGGATACCAAGTGAAAAGATATGGTCCCTGTCCTCAGGAAGTTTACATCTGGTAGAGAAGACCAACCCACAAACAGACCTTTGTAAGACAAATGCAATGACAGAGTCATGATATGGAATTCTGGTTACAGAGAGGAGCCTATCAGCCAACTTGGGAGGTCAGAGAATCCAAGGAGGCTTCTTAGAGGAAGTGTCCATATACTGAGTCTTCTAGCCCCTCCATCATTTCCTCTGAGGTACCATGCCTTCTTAAGTCAAGTTTCTAGCATTCTTTTAGCATTTGGCATTTCTCCTCTGTAGCACTCAGTTGTACTTGAAATGATTCATTTGATTTGATGTGAACTATGAACTCCATGAGGACAGACACTATATCTGTGCTGTTGTCCACCAAAACTTGTGCCAGGAAAAGAGTACAGCACACACTTAATACATACTTGATGACTGACTGAATGAATGAATGAATGGCCATGGGCAACCAGGAGTAATTGAGTGAGAGAAAATCAGTGCTCCGAGCTAAGGACCAGATCCTTGGAGCTACATGTCCCTAGTTCTGTCAGGTATACACCCTCTGGGAAGGCAGTGGGGTAAGGAGGATGATAGCATCTAATTAAGACAAGCAGAGCCCAGGTTGGCTCAGCCTCCTGGACTCAATGGAATTTTCCTGGCCAGGTGGGGCTGGGGAGGCCTCACCTGGACTGAGAAGCTCTGCCCCTCGGGTTCATGACGCCCAACCAGTGTGTAGCTGCCCTTCCCAGAGAGGTAGTAGTAGAGGCCATCAAATGTCTCCACATGGTGCTGTCCCCACACCCGGCAGATGTTGTCCCGCTCAGGGCCAGCATTGTACACTGAGACAAGGAAAAGAGAACCTCTTTCTGTAGTCACAGTGGGTACCCAGCCAGATGCCATGGCTCCCAGTTCCAGCAGGGCCACCCATATCCCACCCAGCCCAAGACCCTTAGGTCTCAGGCTCACCAGCCTTTCCTGTACTCACACCCCATCTCAGGGGTGGGGTGGAGCCCAAACTCACCCATCTGGCAGCGAGGTCCAGTGGCATTGAAGCGTCTGCAGTCACAGAAGGCCGGGTGCACGCACTCACCCCCATTGAAGCAGGAGAACAAGTCTGCAAAGGAGACAGAGAAGGCCCCTTCCCATCAAACCATGGTTGGCAGAACCCAGTGATACACCACTGCCCTCAGGCAGGGGCACCAGGCCCCAGCCCTCCCATCAGAAGCGGCTCAACGGCAGTTAGCCTTAATGTGGGCACCAGCAGGGAGGGGTGTCTCAGCCACAGCCCTGACCCCTCCCTGTCAGGCAAACAGGTCTCAGAGTACCTGTTTTCAGCATGCACCAGGCAGCCCCCAGGTCAGCCTGTTAGGGGTGCTGTCTCACTTGGGCCTTTAGCTTCCTGAGCTGAGTTTCTGTCCCACAGGCAAGCAGGCAGGACTGGAGCATGTGGGGTGAGCAGGGGGCTGTGGGGAAGTGTTCATGTACTGTGCTCTTCCTCACTGCTCCACAGATAGGCTCAAGGGAAGGGGCCAAGGTGTAAACCATGGGATGGGGAAGAGGCCTCACATTTGGAACATGGTAGAGAGAAAGGCCACAACTTTGTGAGAAAAGCTGACTAGAGTGTAGTGAGGGAAGGGGCCATGAAGTGAGAAGAGAGGCCATGGCACAAGACAGGGTGAGGAGAGAGGTCATCACACAGGCCACAGGAAGAGGAAAGAGGCCACAGAAACAAGGTGAAGTAGAGAGGTTAAAAAAACAAAACAAAACAAAAAAAAAAAAACAAGGAAGAATCACACTGGAGTCAGACGGTATGAGGGGGAAAGCCACAAGGCAGTGGTCATAAGAACAGAAAACACCAGAGATGAACTTCCCTCAGCCTGGAAGGAAAAAGCAGGATGGAATTGGATGCCAGCTCTGGAGAAGGTGGAAAGAGACCCCAAGGAGGGAGAAGAAGTCACAGGAAGCCCCAGGGGCTACCCCTCCAGAGGAAAGCCCTCCCACTCACAACTCAGGCCCACAGATGCACACTTACAAGCAGGTGCACACTTGGCCCGATGGAGCCGCCTCTCCCAGGAAGACATGGCCAACGAGTCCAGGACTTCTGATCCCTTTTAAAGACAGGAGGAAGAAGAGAAAGTGATCAAGGGCTGACCTCAGGCTGGATCATGGACTACTTCCATGGAGGTCATAGCCCTTCCCTTCCATCACCTTGAGGAAGGGAGGCACCTTCACCTCTGTGCCCCAGCAGCTCCATTTGACCAGGTCCACCTCTGAGAGATATGGTAAGGGAGACTTTTCAGAAGAGCTATGATCTGTTTCTTACCCTCCAAAGTGGCATCTCTGTGCACCCAGGGGTGTAAGTGCAGGAAAGGCTGGTGAGCCTGAGACCTAGGAGTCTTGGGCTGGGTGCTCTGTGCAGATCTGAGGAGCCTGAATAAGGCCCCTCCCCTCCATGCTCCAGTATCCCCCAGCCTCCCCTCCCTTCATCCCTCCTTTTGTAGTAAACCTTTGTGTCCTCCACAAGCCAACACAAAACCCACTTGTCTGGAAAAGATATATGGCTCCTCTCACCACAGAAACCACATGAAGCAGAGCTAAGAAACAAAGGCAGCCCCTCACCCCAAGATGGGGGAACATCTCACCCTTCCCCCACCTCCACCTTCCATTTGGGCTCTTCCAACAGTGTAAATAGTGTCTCATAGATCACCTCTCACTTTCCTCAGAATTCGCCTCCAATCAGGACTCTTCTCCTGGCCACAAATCCAATGTGTTGACAGGCAAAACGTGGCCAAGAAACCCTATTTTCCAAACCAGAAATCCCAACATATGGGCTTGACCATCTGAAATCAGGACTGCCCTGAACATGATGGATGGACAGTCACCATACAGCTAGCTGATTTGAACTCCCAACCACTTGAAGTTCCATTCCAAAGTGTCTAATGTCACCTGGGATTGGGATATGGGTATGGTGGGCCTCTCCCGTCTCTAGCCTGAGGCTCCTCATTTGTACAACTTCCCAGAACCCTGTACCAGGAACTGTGCTATGAGTTGGTGACAACTGCAGCAAACAAGATGAAGTCCCTGCCCTCCTGGGGTCATGTTCTCTTTCAGAGAATTGTGACTTATTGAAGTCACAATTCATTTCACCTGTCTTGCTTCCTCATGGGCATCTCTGCATCCCTAAGTTGAATCCCCAGCCTCTGGCAAAAGATTTGGCACACAGCAAGTATTCTGAACCCTTTGTTCCTGGGGCCCAAGTCCAGCTCTTTGCTTCTACCTAAATCTGGCCTTTGTTTCTTTTTACCCCTTATCCCTGGTCAGATGTAGCCTCTGTGAGGTGGGTGTTATGAGCGCAAGATAGCCCATGCTCATGCTGTGAAGAGTCAAAGCCATTTTCTGGAGGATTCTTTATACAAACAATTAATCTTCAGTATAGACCAGGGGTTCTTAATACTTTTATGACCTGGGCTCCTTTGACAGTCTGATGAAGCCTTTGGATCCCTTCTCAGAATAATATTTTTAAACGCATAAAATAAAATATGTAAGATCATAAAAGAAACCAATTATACTGCAATACAGTTAGCAGTCATGTGCCTTAGGCACCATGCCACCAGAGCTCCCTAATACTTGAGAGGGAAACAAAATCTCAGTTACATTGAGATATGTGTAAATAACAATGCTCCCATCCAAATTCATGGATCATCTGGTTTATACTCTACTAGTCACTTCTCAAACCCACCAGCCACTCCTCGGAAGGAAGGTTGGGCAATCCTACTTCCGTAGTGATACTGCCTCGGAAATCCAAGGAGGGGTCGCTATGAGATGGGTTTGACTCGACAGCACATAACAACAACAAGTCACTTCTCTGGAGAATGACTGAACTCTGGGGGACAAAGCAATGTTGAAATGAAAGTTGGTCAGTTGCTGGCTTGGGACCCCACCTCCACTTGCCTTTCTAATAAGGACATTCCAGACAGGGGTGCTTGAAGTGTCCTCTGGTTCACAGGTGAGCTAACTACCACAGTTCTTCCACTCCCCCCAACCCAGTCACCTCTAGGAGGGCCATTCTAACCTCTTATCGGTCTGAGAAGTAATGTGAAAACCTGGTGGGGTGGCCTGGTCCAGGTGATTGCTCCCCTTACCAAGAAAAAGAGGGGATGCCTACCTTGGAATCCAACACAGAAGGAAGGAGGTGTATTAGATGAGGATTGTTGCACCACTGAAAAGCCAGGATTCCTGCAGTTCTGTGGGGCATGCATGGTGCAGAGGAACTAGGACTGGCTCCACAAAGAGACATTGCTCTACTGGCTGACTGTAGAGCCCAGTAAATCACCCACCTACCTCAGTTTCTCAACTCAAATTGTATCTAACTGTGATTCTAAAACTGAGGGCCTGGAAAAGCAGGCATATGAGAAATAAAAGACCCCAATAATTCAAATGTTACAGAATAGGTGTGCACCCCACCCACCCATCTCAAGGCCTTCGTATGTCTAAAGGGCAGGTAGTTGGGACACATTATTTTCTATCATAAATAACTATCCCCCAAGCTGCTGGTACAAGGGGCTAGTGAAGTTGATCCTAGAGGGGCTAAGGTATGAGGAGCGGCTCAAGCTGCTCTGGGGGCCTGGCCACAGGTGGGCTGGATTTGTAACATGTCTGTAGTTGTGGAAAGGAGGCAGCAAATATAGGGCAGGATTGAAAACAGAACGTGAGTCACCTGACCCACAGACCAAGGAAGGTTGGTGAAGGGAGAAAACAAAACAGTCATCTCTCCTGCAGACACAGAGGATCCCAGGAGGGTGAGCAGCAAAGAGATATCAAGACTCAACTGAGCTTTCCTGGCAACCCCCACCATGTGGCCCAATTTTCCTCCCTCTACTCTCTGGGGCACTGCTTAGGGGAAGGTATAGAGAGGGGCCTCTGACAGGGTGTAGGACCTTCCCAGGCCAAGCAGGGAAAAGAGAACTCTCTCCTCAGCCCTCACTTTCCCACTTCCACCCTGGGGGAGGGGACACTCAGCTGTTCCCCAATAGGGGCTTGGCGCTCCATACCCCCTACACACACACACATATACACACACACAAATGAGTCTGCAACAGAGCCCCAAGAGATTAGGAGAGTGTCATATGAATTTGCACACTTCAAATAGGTATCAGAAAGCTGCTTATTCCCTCTTGCATAACTCCAGAGACAGCCTTTCTGCAATCTATAAAGCTCCCAGGTAGCCTCAGATCTAAGCAGAAACCCCCCTTCCCTGGAAGTCTCCTACCTGGCCTCCCATCACTGTTGGTGCATCCCCGATGGGAAGGGTCGTCTCCTGGTGACCAAGACTAGATGAGAAACAAGACTGGAGTGGATGGGAGGGCTAGTATGGGTTGTGCCTCCTCCAGACCCAGCTTCCCCGGGGCCCATCCTACCCGCTCAGGAATGAAGATGGCAACAGCGGGTGGGGCAGCAACAACCAAACCCCTACTCACCTGGGTTCCTGGGCTGGCTCTGGCTGCAGCTCTGCACTACTGCGAGGCCTGGGTGCTGTGGCTGGGGAAGTGGATTACTCTCCACTTATGCTTTGCCTCCCTCTGTTGCGACCTCTGCACATCCCCTGCCCTGCACCCCATACACACCTGCTTGGAACTCCTTCCCACATCACTTGGCATCCCCTCATCCTCTCTCTCTCTGCACCATCTCAAATTCTCTCCCTCCTTCCCTGGTACCCTTCTTCAACAAGGCTCTCCCTCTTTTCTCTCACTCCCTGGGTCCTGGTCTCTCCAGTTCCCCGCGATGGGTGTCTTTCACTCCGCCTAGCTCAGGACCCTTTCCCCTAGCAATGCCAGCCTCTCTCGCTTTCCGTGTCCCGCCCCACCGGCCCCCCACGGCCCTCTACCCTCCCTTAAACCCGGTCTCTCCTCCCTCTCTCCAACACTCCCAGGCCCTTTCCCTAAACTTTTCCCTCACCGAGGTTTCCAGAGTCCACACTCCTCTCACCGAGGCGCCGCACTCTCAGGGACTCGCCTGCTGGCTCACCCCGGGGCAGCCAGACGCAAGCGAGGAGTAGGCAGAACGCGGCCACCCGGGCGCGCGGGACCGGGGCCCTCATAGGAGCGTGTGGGGACTGGGGAGCCTGAGCGCAGGCCGGGGTCCCGAGGCGCCTCTCCCAGCGAAGGCAGGGTCACACCTCCACTTCGCTGCGGAGATCCTTCTAGCTCTCACGCACTAGAGCTCCCTCTGGCCCTCCTGGCAAGCTTGGCTCCTCCCAGAACTGGAGCAAGGGACTGCCCAGTTCATTACCATAATTTAGGCGCCTGGCAATGGCTCAGCCTTTGCACTTCTTGGCTTGCAGCTGTTCCTTAGGAAGGGAAGCTGGATTCAGATCACTCACTGCTAAGTGCCCTGGAGGAGAAGGAGGCAGTCTGTGTAGTCTCCATCCTCCTTACTGCTCAGAAGTCCCTGGCTCAGGAACCTGGGTCCTGAAAGCCTCTTACATGAAAGCCCCAGGATGCTGGTGAGTCTATTTCTACTCTCATTTTACTGAGACCCTGGGACATAACACTCAATGGCCAGTGGTCAGTGGTCTGTAACAGAACCAGGGCCATAGCCTGCAGAGTCCTACTCTGTGTTCTTGTCATTCCACAGGCTTCATCTGAGTCCCCAAGTGCCCACCTTACTCCCAGCATCGAGCTCCTCTAGGGAATGGATCAGCACCACCCAGGCCCAGCTCAGGAAATGTTTGCTGAATGATAGAAGTGCTCCATACTCCCATATTATTGCTCTATCAAGGCCAGACTTTGGCAAAAACGAGTTTAAGTTTTTGAACAAGATAGACTCTTTGTCCAAAACTCAAACTCGCTGCTATCCAGTTGATTCCAACTTGGAGTGACCCCCACTGGGTTTTCCAAGGCTGTGAATCTTTACAGAAGCAGATCCACCTCATCTTTCTTCTGTGGAGTGGCTGGTAGGTTCGAGCCATTGACCTTTTGGTTAGCAGCCCAAATGCCTCAACCACTACACCACCAGAGCTCTATAGACTCTTTGTCCAGGAGAAATTTAAAAATGATGGTGTGAGCCCGAGAGCCTTCTGAACCTGTATATCATTCATGTGGTCGATGCTTAGGGAACACTAACTAGATGCTAGTCCCTGCAGATGATGATGGTGGAGTTGATGGTGTTGGCCCAGAATAGTGTCAGATTACCCAATAAGTAAGGTAAGCATACTTACTTATTAATCTGTAGTGAACAATTTTGCGTTTTTTCACCACATCAAAGATCTGCTTCTAGGTATGGCTGGCATCTCTGTCTCCCAACCCCAAAACACCTTCCTGCAGAATCAAAGCCTATTTTCAAATTTATAATCCCTGACAGAGATGGAGTATTCGGTAAGCAAGGTAAGCATGGGCTTACTTGTGCTTACTTACCCTGGGCATGGGTATAGATTTCGGATGCACTCATTCATGCATGCATTTAGCGTATCTGTTGAGCATCTATGCCATGCCAGATACTGTTCTGGAAATACAGTATATAAAGCACACACAGCTGTCCTCATACAGGGTATTTGAAGCCATGGAGATAGGTGGGAAAGCATAGAAGAGAAAGCCAAGGATGAAGCCTTAAATGGGCACTGGTTAAGAAATGGGCAAAAGCAGGGCTATCTCAGAGGAAGCTTGGAAATGAACACTCATGGGAGGGGAGGAACAGGGCTCAGTGCTGTCTCCCAAACCAAGAGGGGTGCATTAAGGAAGAAGGGAGTATGAGGTGGCCAGTGAACCCCATTCCCTCTTCCAAGGACATCTACCACTCTGCCTGAATTCTAAAAATGGAATAAACCACCATGTGACATATTTAAAAAACGTAGAGGACCAATGAAGCAAATTGGAGAACATACTTATTTTGTGGGGTCTTTTCTGGACCTTTGAAAATCTCATAAATCCTTTCCTTTTTATTGGCTAATAATAAGGTGAAAACACAGTATTTTAGGGTTCTTTTCCAGAAGAGATTTACATCTTAAACCAGGAAACAAATTAGTGCAAGTAAAAATAATATGGTTGCAAATAGCTAGCAGAGGATGGGATACAGAGGAGGGGGTCTTCAACAGGGCCCTTGAAGTTACAATTGCAGGTAGCTGCCTGACTCCATCTCCTTTTCCCCTGACCCCTGACACAGTACAAATGGGTCAAGTCCTCATGTTGTCAGGGACAATTATATCTCTGTAATTAAAGGTCCCCCATCTCCCCACTCACACCTGCTTTTATCACTCCTCTCCTGGCCCCCGCTTTGTCTCAATCTTTCCTAGACCTGTCATTGCTGTTTCTGCACCCAGGCGCTAGACCTCGGAGTTCATCAAACTTTGGTTGAATTGAATCAAATGGCCCAGATAGGGTCTGGGTCCTGGTTAACAGCCAGTCGTATTTATCACTGCCAGGCCTTTCCATGCTTCAGTGAGTGTGTATGTGTGTGTGGTGGTTGTTACTATAAGAGGGGACAGAGTCAGGAGGGGTTGGTTGAGCCTGGCACTCCCACTCACTGTTGCAGGCTCCTGGGAGTTCACTGTTCCCCCTGCAGGCTACAATAAGATCCAGCCCTGCCCTTTATGGAATCCAAAGATCAAGGATCTCTTCCTAGTTGGAAAAGTCCATTGAGGAGGCTGTTATGAAATGTAGAGTTCCCTGGGTGGTGGAAAGGGTTTGTGCAGGACTACTAACCCAGTGGCACAGCAGAAGAAAGATCTGGCTATCTGCTTCTGTAAAGATTACAGCCAAGAAAACCCTATGGAGCAATTCTACTCTGTAACGCACGGGGTCTCCCTGAGTCAGAATCAGCTGGACACCATCGGATTATTATGCTGAGGGGCATATGCGCAACAACGCCTAACAGCCCCAGGAGGGTCTGTGGGCCTCTGTTTGTGTACTCAGGGAACATTGACCAGATTATCCAACCCGCAAACCATGTATGCGAAGAGTCTCTGGACCTCTACGTTCAGGCCCGTACAGAAAATCCCAAGACTCTTCCACACACCTCCACAACCCTCTCCCGCAAGCAACCTCGTGTGTTCACAGGCCACCTCAGGAGAGCTAGCATCGATCCCAATCATTCCCACAACCATCACCACATACACTACACACCGCGGTTCATTTGCTCACGACGTTAGCGGGCGGCGAGCAGATTAGGACAGACGTCTCCTCCCAGCAGCCCTGCCTGGCTTCCGCCACTCCTAGGCCTCGCCCCACTACTCCAGACCCCGCCCCCAGTCCTGGAGGAGGCTCCGCCCGCCGCGGTCCCGGCACCTGCCAACTCCCGGCAGCCGCGCACCCGAAAGAGCCGGTCGCGAAGCGACGCGGCTACAACCCGCCCAGCAATGGACAGGAAGGTGGCCCGGGAATTCCGGCACAAGGTCAGAGCCGCAAGGGGCACTCTAAGTGCTTAGGACCCAGACTCTGGAGTGGGATGGGTAGGGGGATTGCTGGGGGATAGGCACCTGTGGCGCCATCCTTCCCTTTTCCAGAATTGCCCGAAGGTCTAGGTAGGCCGGGATCACCCCTCCCCAAAGCCCATCGGGCCACCAGCAGAGATCTCCAGTAAAATGTGGGAGAGGGCACTGGGGTTCTAGGTTCAGTGGTCCTAAACTGGTCTCTTGCAGATGCCCTTTGTGTTTGCCCTCCAAGGACTGGGACAGTCTCAGGGCTTGGAATTCCTTGGAACCCTGGCCTGAGACTGGACACTTCTCTGAGGTGTCCCATAGTAGGCAGACACCCCTCCCTCTATTGCCTCCAGACCATGGCTATCAAAGCATGTGGGGAGAGTCTGGGGCAGTGTGGGAGATGTGAGGACTGGGAGGAAGGAAAATGGCTGTCTTTCTGCCCTTTGACCTCAAAACAGGAATTCAAAGGATGTCAGGGAACCCCCTACCCACTTAAGGGGATTTCTTAGGTCCTGGGAAACAGCTGAGGCACTGGTGCTGGCTAGAGGGAAAAGGAGAGGAAGAGTCGGTCACTGAGGGTGGGACGACACAGATGACCAGGTCCTGCAGTCATCTTTTTGGTGTGAGGAGCTGGGCTGTGGCCCCCCAGAGCATCTAGGCAAAGCACATCTCCCCCAGTGTGTCCAGTGAGGGGCCCTCAAACATCATTGCTGGCTGCCGGATTTCACCCAGGGCACTTTCAGAACTGTTTCCAAGGCTGTGCAGGATTGGTGGAGGCCCTAAAGCCAGAAAGGACTCTACCAGGAGACTAGTCTACCTCCCTATAGGCCTTAGGATGCTTCAGAGCCCAGGATGTGAAGCCAGGGTGTCTGGAGCTACCCACAGGCCCTCCCTGAAGGTCCAGGAACCATGTGCCTTGAGGCTCTCCCAGAACCCCAGAGGGGCAGCGTCTTTAGGTCAAGTAAAACCTCCCCCCAGGCCTGAGCTGAGGTAGGCAAGTTTAGTGAGCTTAGTCCCTACTTTCCCTACAGAGATGCCTCGAGGAACCCAAAAAACCAACCAGTGTTAGGGCCATTTGAGGGTTTGGGGCGAGAGGCTGGGGCTCAATTGTTCATTTAATAAACATGTTTGAGTGCCCACTCTATGCCAGAACCAGACTGTGCTCTCACATTACTGGTGGTGTGGGTGGGAGCCACTAGGGTGGCTGGGTGTTGGGATCAAGGTTTGGAGGGGGCACAAGGGGGCACTCATACTGGCAGAAGTCCAGAAACAAGCCTTTGGGCATCCCTGAGCCTGCTCCCAGGGATGAGACAGAAAGAGATGGAAGCTTAGCAGGATTTGGGGGGGCTGGCAAACAACAAGGGGAACCTGAAACAGTGCTTACAGTACATCCTGTTGCAGAGGGGCATGAGGGGGGAGATTTCAGCTGCTAAGGACATTTGGGGAGTGTAGATTTCAGGCAACCTACTTTGAAGGAGCCTAGCCTCCTGTCACCACCCCAAGACTCAGGCTTGAATTTCAGTTTCCTGCCCCTGGGCTGAAGGGAAAGCCAGTCCTCTTTGGCCTTCTCCTGGTGGGGTACTACTCTTTGCTTCTTTTGGGAGAATCAGCTCTGAGGTCCTGTTGTCTGACTTGGCCCCTGTGTTAACCCCGTCCCTCCTCCCCAGGCCCCATGCTCTCTAAAGGGCCTCAGGCCTCTGTGTATTCACTGTTCCCCTCTTCCTCTTACAAGAGTCATTACCTATTAATGCCCCTGTGTGTACAGGCAGGGCGGCACCAAACTGGGCTAGGCCTGGGCCAGACTTTGTACCCTGTTGCTTAGAAGACAGCTGCCATCTTCCCCTCTCAGGCTGGGATCTTCTATGAACTGGGGAGAGGGGATGGAACAGCAGAGGATAGAGATGGCAGCACAGGGCCATGTTGGGTAAAATTAACAGATTGCTGGTGATTGTTTTCAAGGTGCCCCTTCCTTAGTGTTTTAAAACAAATTTACTCCTTGGAAATTGTAATCTAAACCCTTGGTTGTTGAAGGTGGAGTTTAGAGTAGTGTGTTGTAATGGAAAGTGCTGTGTAACTTTAAGGAAATTGCTGAACCTCTCTGTGCCTCTAATTTGTGAAATGTGGGTATTAATACTAGTAAGGTTATTGTGAGGGCTGAATGGGAGCTACCTGTATGGAGGGAGCTTAGAACAGAGTCTGGCACTTAGTGAGCCCTCAATGAATATCTGCTGTTGTTGCTTTTTTATTTGGAGTTAGACCGTACCGGGGTCAAATCTTAAACCTGTCACTCACTGCCAGTGAGAAGATTTTGGGCAAACTACTTAATCTGTCTGAGCTTTAGTTTCCTCAGCTGGGAGATGAGCTTCACAGGACCCAAACCAACCAAACCCACTGACATCAAGTCAATTCGGACTCATAGTGACCCTGTAGGACAGAATAGAACAGCCCATGTGGTTTCCAAGGCTATAAATCTTTATGGAAGAAGACTGCCACATCCTTGTCCCACACACCAGGCTGGTGGGTTCGAACTGCTGACCTTTCACTTAGCAGCTGAATCTTAATCACTGTGCCACCAGGTGTCCTCACAGTACAGTGGAAATTAAATTGGACTTCAAGTACTGGCTGCTGTAGCATGTAGTAACCATTCAGTAAACAACCACACTGTCCCCAAGTTTTGCTGGCAGAGCCAAGAGGCTCCAGGCTGTCTACGGGAAGCTGCTCCTCTGGGTTTGTGCACCTTCCCTAAGGCCACCAGCAGCCACTTGCATGGCCTTCCTGGTAGCCAAGGATACCAAGGTGGGCAGTGATCAGAGACCAAAGTCTCTCTCCCAGAGAGCCAGCTTCTGAAGAGAAGGCTATCCCTCTGCACATGGCACCTGCACTCTGCAGGAACTTGGTTACTCATTTGCTCAAAAAGTATCTACCGTCAGTTCAGCTATCATGCATTTCTGGATATCTGTGGTGTACCCTGCCCTAGGCAAGGTGTGGGGTAGGGGTGGGGGTGGGAGATGAATAGGAGTCTCAGAAAGAGCCCTTGCCTTCTAGGAGTTTGCTTATCATTCATTCATTTATTCATTCACACATACAATAAATACTGACTGAGTTCCTAATATGTGACAGGTAGTATTCTAAGTATTAAAGAACAAAACTATTTGCCGGTCACTGTTCTAAGCTCGTGGAGTTCAGTGGTGCAAACCATTATCCACTGGCTGCTAACTGAAAGACAGGGAGTTCAAGTCCACCCATAGGTGCCTTGAAAGAAAGGTCGGTCAGTCTGCTTCTGAGAAATCAGCTTTGACAGCCCCGTGGAGCAGAGTTCTACTCTGACACATACGGTTGCCGGTTGCCGGTGAGTCGAATCAACTCAACAGCAACTAGGACTGTCTTAACAATGATTAAAAAAGCTCTTAACAATTACTAGGTCAATCTGGGGAATAGAAGGGCTGTAATGCACAGTGCAAAAGCTTGGGGGGCAGGAGTGCATGGAGGGAAGGACACAGGGAAGAGGTCACTATGTGGAGGAAGTGGGAGGGGAACTGTTGCACTGTGGTAAATTGTAGTCAATGTCATGAGACAAAGTGTACATGAGCTGGTGTATGGAAAGGGAATTTGCTCTGTAAACTTTCACCCAAATCACAAAAAATTAAAAAAAAAAAAAAGAAGAAGAAGTCTTTCACAGCTGACTCCACCATCCAAAAAAAAAAAAAAAACAACCAGCTCTTAGCAATTATTAACTCATTGAATCCTCACAGCAATCCTATGAAGTTGTTGTTGTTATGTGCCATCGAGTCGGCCCCAACTCATAGTGACCCCTCCTTGGGTTTCTGAGGCAGTATCACTACAGAAGTAGATTGCCCAACCTTCCGAGGAGTGGCTGGTGGGTTTGAACTGCCAGCCTTCTGGTTAGCAGTCAAGTGCCTTAGGCACTACACTACTGTTTTTATCCCCATTTTACAGATAAGGAAACTGAAGCACAGAGTGCTACAGACCCAGTTGGGGAAAGGGCTTGTTGGCTTGATCCTGTCTGCCCTCACCCTCCATGCTCACACCCCAACCCTGTGTCTGGGCCACACATAGTCTAGTGGGGAGATGGGCATGTACAGAGAGAAGTTACAATACAAATTGGGGAGTCCTGTGGCAGAAGTGGGAATAAAGGGCTGTTGCATGCACAGAGGATGACGGGACTGGCTCTGCAGGGGAATCTGAGGAAAGACTTGACCAAAGAGAAGGTGACATTTGAGCCAAGTCTAAAAGGTTGAGGGAGGGTTCACAGAAAAGGAATACTGCTGTTCCTACCACTACTACTAACTAACATTTCATACCAATCGAGGTCCCAGCAGGAGGGACTGTGTACAGCAAAGGGCAGGACACAGGAGCCAATAAGGTGTGGTAACACCTCCTGAAACTAGCAGCAGCAAGAAGCCAGCACTCCCAAGGGACAGGGTTGGGAGGGTTACCAGGACCTGGGAAGAACTATGGCTGCGGGACAAGGGTCCAGACAGGAGCAGCAGCCATAGGTGAAGGAAGAAGCCAATCAAGTGCAGCAGGGAATAAGGACCTCAATGCCTTTGTCCTCACATCCTTTCCCCTCCTGTCCTCTTACCTCCTGCTTGTGCCTCCTCTTGGCTGAACTCAGTAGGAAGCCAGAGGGTGTGGGAGCCCAGGTAAAGCCTCCTGTGACACAGAGCAGGTGGGGAAGTCTGGAGAGTGGGTCTGGAGGCACAAATGGAGAAGATCCGGCACACACCTTGCAGCCCTTAGAATGTCCCGGGAACAGCCCTAAGTGCTTCGCATGCATTAATTCATTTAATCCCCAGGACAGCCGGGGAGGACAGACATTCATTGAGTGGAACAACATTCATTATTTAAATTGTTCTTGCTCTCTTGCTCCCTCTTTGCTGGGTATACACACAGAGTTGAATTTGCAGGAGTTAAATGTGTGGTTTCACCAGGTGGCTGTTCTGAAGGACCGGGAATGCAAGGTGATGAGGCTGGAGAGCGCCCCAAGGCCAGACCCAGAATTTGCCTCTGGTACCCCAGACAAGGGTCCTAAACTGTGTGAGGGTGCAGGTGTTGGACATAGTCCTTCCTTCCTCTGTAGGTTCATAGCACAGAGCCAGTTGAATATCAGCCAGAGAATGCTGGACCAAGGGGGCCAGGCACAAGCTGGATGGGGGCAGATGTGATAAAGAGACCCTGCAACAGCTATTTGTAGACCATAAGCCCTTTAGGCTTTCTTTGCCTAATATCAAGAGAGATCCAAGAAAAGGAAAAGCTTTCTAAATCTAGTTGGAGGGGGAAGACATGGTGTCTTGAACACAGTAGGAGCTCAATAAATGCATATTGGACAAGTGCATACAAGAAAGTTGTATTTGCTAAGGGGATACTATGTGGTAGCTTGCAAGGCATGATGTTGGGCACCATGGGGGAAGCTTAAGATCATGGGCAGAGTTGGGGGGAGAAATGAGTGAACTAGCTACTGTGTGCCAGGTGCTTAACGTGTACCTGAGTGCAAGGTGTTAGGAGAATAGTACAAACTGCCCTGGAGCAGGGGCTCCCGGAAGCTTATCCTTAGGACTGGTGCCAGGCAGACCCTCCTGGGATGTTTGTTAGAATCCAGATACTGGGAGGAAGGAATACTATGTAGTTTTCTTACATATTTAAAAAGTGAAATTGGAATTATGGTAGTGATGTTACTGCACGTTCAGGCTGCCAGAGTAACTCCATCTTTCTCAGTTTTATGAGATACCTTTTAAAGCCTGAGTGGTGAGGTATACGGTTAGAGAACAATGCAGTGCTATTATCTCTGAGTCTCTTTGGAGATGTTTCTGTGTAGGGAATGATCAAAATCATGGCACTTCGTCAATTTGAATAATCTCTGGTAAAAGATCCTTTTTTAATCTTGTGATTTAGCACTGAGGTTCATATTTAAAGAGCATTTTGCATAAACCAGATATATTTTCCCAGCTGTGATGGCATATAGGTAGTTTTTCCTTAACGGATGAGTAGGCTTTATGCTTGTAGATGGGCCATTCTGAATGAGGATGAGGAGATTCCAAAGTGTTGGGGAAGAGTCTGCATCACTGTCACTGGAGTTCCACTTGGGATGTGGTTGCAGTGACTCTGGAGAGGAGGATAAGAGTAGAATTGAAGACCAGGGTTTAAATGACCTAACAGGGTAAAAGTGGGTGCATATCAGGCTGAAGAGCTGAACATTACCTCAGAAGGAGAATGGTAGGATATGCTTTCTGGATACATGTGAATGTAGTTTCTGAGCTCCAGGAACAAGCTGTTTTTCTGTAAAGAGCTTCTCCAAGTGATCCAAGTGATTTATACTTGGCTCAGGGAAGGAAAAAAAAAATGCTGGATCCTTAGTCTTCGACTCCAATGTTGGAAATTCCCTTAATCTTCTACTTTAACTTTCTACTCAGTGTGTAAGCACCACCTTCTGAAGACAATTCATCACATCTTAAACCTAATGAGGGAAGAGATGGAGGCACATCTATCTCCAAAGAGAGGTGGGAGAGAACTCCAGTCCTAAGGCCTTAGCCAATAAGAGATCACCTCTCCTATCCTCTTTCTTGTGTCACTACTGTGGTTGGAGTAAGGCTAGAAGTTCTTTGGTCAGGGGTATCCCTATTGTAACCAAGGGAGATGGGATTTTTATGCTTTCTGTGGAGAGCAGAACATCTGCTATTCAAAAAGTCCTTCAAAAGATCTTCTGTTTTCTTGCTAAATATGGACCAAGCCAAAAGGGTTTCCTTAATAATGTAGGGGAGACACATGGGGATTAGTGATAAGGAAGAACTTCTTGAAAGCAAATGGTCTGAAATTTTGGCCGAAAGTGATCTTGGGAGTTTTTGTGGGGGAAAGGCCTAAGCCACACACTAGATTGTACAGTAGGTAGAGGATAGGCTTTGGAACCAGAGATACTTGGGTTCAAATCTTAACTCTGCTTATTAGCTGTGGGACCTTGAATGTGTTGACTGAACCTCTCTGATGCTTGGTTTCTTTATCTGCAAAACAGTGTCAGAATGCCAACCTCACAGAACTGGTTTGACTTTAAAAAAAAAAGAAAGAAAGAAAATGAATAAAGCCCATGGAAACCTCCTAGT
>NW_006921601.1:16486366-16541961 GCF_000298275.1 Orycteropus afer afer | reverse complement strand
CCAGGGGCTCTGCAAGCATTATTTGCCTTCCCCTTTTGTTCCCATTGACTGCTAACCAGAAGACTGGTGGTTAAAACCCACCAGCCACTCACTCCTCAGAAGGAAGGTTGAGCAATCTCCTTCCGTAGTGATACTGCCTCAGAAACCCAAGGAGAGGTCACTGTGAGTTGGGTCTGACTTCACGGCAGTGTGTTTGGTTTCTTTTTTGTTTTTTGTTCCCATGATACCGTTTCTCCCATCTGATTTATACAGGCACACCAGCAGTCAGGGAAATGGACAAAGTCAAACAATATTTATTTATTGTCTACTTAACATATGTTAGGAGTCCTAGTGGCACAGTGGCTTAGTGCTCAACAGCTAACCAAAAGGTGGGCAATTTGAACCAACCAGCCATTTGGCAGGAGAAACATGTGGCAGTCTGCTTCCATAAAGATTACAGCCTTGGAAACCCTATGGGACAGTTGTAGCGTTGCTGTGAATTGGAATTGGCTCAATGGTGACAGGTTTGGTTCTTTGGTACTATTTATTAGGCATTAGGGGGGTGATGTAACACTTAAGCACTTGGTGCTGATCAAAAGGTTAGCAGTTCAAACCCACCCAGTAGCTCCACAAAAGACCTGGCAATCTGCTTCTATAAAGATTATAGCCAAGAAAACCCTATGGGGCAGGTCTATTCTGTCACTTGGGATTTCTATGTGTGAAATCAACCTGATGACACCTAACAACAATAATAATAACAGGGGCTTAGAACATACAGATCTCATCCCTTCCCTCACAGAGTTTTCTGCCTAGTGAAGAAAATGGACAAACTTACACACAAGCAAGCTTTTAATTACAAACAGTGATTTGATATAACCAAAGAATTTAAAAACTTCCAGGGTGTGAGAGGGGGCTTCTATATAGGTAGATGGACAAAGAAGACATCTCTGGGAAGGGGACGAGCTATGCACGGAAGGGGAGAGCATTCCAGGTAGAGGGAAGAGTTGACACCAAAGCCCTGAGGCTGGAGAGAGTTTGGCCTGTGGGAGAACTGAAAGGAGGCCCATGTAGCCGTGAAGAGTACTGGGAGACAAGGTTGGGCTTTGGTAAGTCAAGGTGGGGAGTTTGCATTTGGATTTTGTTTTATGTATAATTGTTGTTGTTGTTGTTAAGTGCCGTCGAGTCGTTTCCGACTCATAGCGACCCCATGCACAGCAGAATGAAACACTGCCTGATCCTGCGCCAGCCCCACAATCCCTGCTATACTTGAGCCCGTCATTGCAGCCACCGTGTCAATCCATCTCGTTGAAGGCCTCCCCCTCTTTTGTCGACTCTCCACCCTACCAAGCATGACATCTTTCTCCAGGGAATGGTCCCTTCTGACAACATGACCAAAATAGGTGAGACGAAGTCTGGCCATTCTTGCTTCCAAGGAGCATTCTGGCTGCACTTCCTCCAGGACAGATCTGTTAGTTGTTTTAGCAGTCCATGGTACTTTCAGCATTCTTCGCCAGCACCACAACTCAAAAGCATCAACTCTTCTTCGGTCTTCCTTATTCATTGTCCAGCTCTCACATGCATACGAGGCGATTGGAAATATCGTGGCTTGTGTCAGGCGCACCTTAGTCCTCAAGGAGATATCCTTGCTCCTCAGCACTTGATACAGTTCCTTCGCAGTTGCCTTTCCCAATGCTACATGTCGTCTAATGTCCTGACTGCTGCTTCTGTTGGCATCGATTGTAGAACCAAGCAACGTGAATTCTTTGACAACCTCAATCTTCTCTCCATTTATTGTGATGCTGCTCATTGGTCCAGTTGTGAGGATTTTTGTTTTCTTTAGATTGAGATGTAATCCATACTGCAGACTGTATTCTTCAACCTTCATCATCTAGGCATAATTAGAGGCTTTTAAGCAAGCAAGTGACATGACCTGATTTATATTTTTTAAAGACATCTTTGGCCCTTGATCCCAGAAGTTTAGAATTTTTCTCTGTTCAGATTCCATCATAGCCAAGTGTGGACATCCTAGCCTGGTCTTGGTGAAGTCCCCCACTCCTCTCATCCAGGTCCAGGCAGAGTGAGTAGAGATAGTCCCAGGCTGGCTCCTCATAGAATGGGCTCTTAGAGGTACCCACTTAAGTGGTATGTGCAAGAGCCCAGGCAAACCCTAAGATTTAGTGCCACTTACTCAAGAACATGTTCCCCTCTCTCATCTTCTGGCTGGCTGGGAGCCCCCTGCCTAGAGGAGAAGGGCAGAGAGGTAAGAGAAGGCAGGAGTGCCCATGGTGGAGCAGATGGGGTGAATGTAAGTCCAAGCCATGAGCCAGTAGAGAACGGGCCTCTTAGATTGTTCTCATCTTCAATGAAATGCTTGGACTGATTTTAGAACAGAGCTGTGGGGGTGGTACTGCCAGGTGGAGACCAGAAATCTGCATCTGTACCCCCACTCAGGCCAGAAAATCCAAGGGCTGGGATTTCCTAAGGGTTGTGTTGGGGCAGACAGACTATTCCCTAGTCCTCAGAATCCTGAAAGAAAGGCAAGGCTGCTCTGGCTTTCTTCTGAGAGCCAACCAGGTGGGAGCCTGCATCTCCACCATCAGCTTCTTATTATGAGTGATTGAACCCTGGATCAAACTGTTGTGCCTGGAGGCTGGGGAAGGGACCCAAAGACCCCTTGCCTCCACCTTACTCTGTTACTCAGACTTGGTCAAAAGAGAGAGCCCAAGGGTGTACTGGATGGAGAGTCACACTGTGCTGTCCCAGGGAATAGAATTTGGGGCACCTGGCTCATCTAGTCCCCTGGGATTGAGGTGCTAATGAAATAGCACCTGAACTTGACCTTGGAGTCTTAGCCATTGACGTCAGCAAAGTTGAAATGATGTAACCTGACTCTCCCTGTGGAGGGGATGATCAGGGGCCTGAGGAGGGAAAGGAGTGGCCTGGAGGCTGACCAGTGGACAGAACTCAAGGTCATCCCAGCTTAGTCCGGGACAGGACAGAGTGGAGTCCCGCTGGCATTGGGGGTCCCAGAAAAACTAAGAGGTGGGGTGCTTCCGGTGGGTGGGATGTGTTATCTGAGTGAGTGGCCTAAATCCTTTCTGAAAGCATTCATCCGACAGTACAGTCACCACCAGGTAAGAAAATGGGCTTCTTCCAGGTGGGGCAGTTGACATTAGCTTTGCCACTCCTGGACATAGGGTGACATACTATGGGGGAATGGCAGCACTACCATAGGGATGCATTGCTGTCATGTGGGGGTTCATGTGTATACACATGTGTGTGTTTCTCTGTGTGTGTGCATGTCACCCCACCAGGCTTAGCCTGGCCGCATCTGGATATGTAGTTACTCCTGTGGCCACGTTGGGGTGGTCTGCATGGGTCTGATATTCTGAGGTCCCAGGGACAGAATGGCATCTGGCCTCCCCCCTCTCCTCACATCCCCAGCCCCGAGGAGATGCTGGGGAGGTCCCTGTGGATGGTTTCCTTTTCCCTGGGGTGTGCTAGGGGGCTGCTGGGCCTGGGGCTATAATTCTGCCCTTGGATTTTCTAGGTGGATTTTCTGATTGAAAATGATGCCGAGAAGGACTATCTCTATGACGTGCTGCGAATGTACCATCAGTAAGTGTGTGTTGGGTCTGGTTCCCATGGGCCACCGGCTGCCTCTGCCTCTAGGAAGCCCTGGGATGAGTTGTTCTAAGAGACAGGAAGACCTCTCCCTTCCATCATGGGGATCTCAGAGGTTCTCAGTCCTCCTGGGAATCAAACGAACACATCATTCACTTATTTCAGCAAATACTTATGGCATGTGCTTTGTGCTTGGCTCTGTGCTGAGGGCTGGAGATACACTGTGAGCAAGACAGACTAGCACCTGCTGTCTGTCAGGTGGCTCACAGTCTGATGGGGTAGGCTGTCAAGTAGCCAGATAGGCTCAGTGCTGAGACAGAATAAGAAATGCCTTGTGTCAGATGTCTTTCATCACCCACTTGCTTTTTCATTCATTCAGCATACATTTACCAGCCCCTGCCACTTGCTGGGCATCATGCAGGATCCAGAAATAAGTAAGATCCAGCCTCTTTCCTCAAGTAATCTACATCCTAGTGTGGGGAGGTGGACAGACCCTACACACACCAAGGACTCTAATATAATTTACAATGAAATAACCAAGTAGAGGTAAGAGCAGCGTAGTGTAGTGGTGTGAAGAAAGGATTTTTCACTTTTAACTGTGGGGGAAAGGACCAGGAAGGCTTGAGCTAGGTTTTAAAGTATAAGAATAATTTAAAAAGAAAGAAAGGAAGGGAAGAAATCCTTAAACCCTACAATAGTGCTTGCCCCCAAACAAGGAAATCTAGGTCCATTAACAAAAAGTACAAAATAATCCCCTACTTGGAGTCCTACTGCTTTCCTTCCTGCTGTTGCAGCACTGTTGTTCATTGCTCTCGAGTTGTCTCTGACTCATGGTGGCGCCATGTACAGCGGAACGAAATGGTGCCCAGTCCTGCACCACCTTCTTGGTTGTTGGGGTGCTCAAGTCCATTGTTGAAGTCACTGTGTATTTTGAGTGCCTTCCAATTTAGGAGACTCATCTTCCAGCACTTTGTTGGAAAATATTCTATGGTGATCCCTAGGGTTTTCATTGATTGTCAGGCCTTCCTAGTCTGTCTTACTCTGAGCTGTCACTTTGTCATGCTGTCGTGGCTTGAATGTTGCTGTGATGCTGGAAGCTATGCCACCAGTATTTCAAATACCAGCAGGGTCACTTATGGCAGACAGGTTTCAGTGGAGCTTCCAGACAAGGACAGACTAGGAAGAAAAGTTTCAGCCCTAGTTCTACTTTATTCTCAGTGGCTTTTTCCTTCATTTTCCTGATATTGATCTCAGGGAAGGGCAATCCAGGATGAAGGATCAGCATTGGCAAAGGCGTGGAAGCATGAGAGCACAAGCTGTGACTGGGGAACAAGAGTATTCCAGAGAATAGAACTTGGGGTACACAAAGATCATAAATATCTACAAGACGGAAGGAAGGTTGGGCAATCTACTTCCATGGTGATACCACCTCGGAAACCCAAGGAGGGGTCACTATGAGTCGAATCTGACTCGATGGCAGTGCGTTGTTTGTTGTTGTTGGAGAAGTCTGGAGAGACAGATCAGGGAGGGTCCTAAGCCTGCCAGGGAGAATGGACTTTGTCCCTGGGAAGTAGGGAGCCACTGAAGAATTTTGAGAAGGGGAGTGACTTACATGTAGACAAGATGATGAGGAAGGCAACAGGCAGCTGGAGAAGTGGAGGCCAGTGGGGCTGAGGGTCTGAATAGGGTGAAAGGAGACATGTGAGAGAGATTGTGGAATTTACAGAGCTTAGCAGCACATCAAAAGTGAAGACAAGGATGTGAGAGGCATCATCAACATCTCACACGTGTTTCCTGTCTGGAAGGATCCGGGGCTTCAGAACTAGGCAGAGCTGAGTTTGAGTTCTGACTCAATTTCATCTGCTAAATGGGTTAACCATCCCTAGTTCACTCATTTCCTTGTGAAACATACGTGGGAGAACAAAGTTTTTTCCAAGCACTGGACCAAGTTAAGGGCTCAGGAAGAGTGACTGCTTCCTTTTCAAGAGAGTTCTTCAGGTTCCAGTGAATGGGACCCAAGCCAGGGCTGCTCCCTCTGGAAAGCCGTGGCTCCCAGGGGTCATGCCTGAGGTGAGGCTCCAGGCACCCCCGGTGTCTCCACAGGACCATGGATGTGGCTGTGCTGGTGGGAGACCTGAAGCTGGTCATAAATGAGCCCAGCCGCCTGCCACTGTTTGATGCTATCCGGCCCCTGATCCCGCTGAAGCACCAGGTGGAGTATGACCAGCTAACGCCCCGACGCTCCAGGTATGGACTGTGCAGCAGAGCTAGAGGCAGGGATGGGAGAGGTCACCCTGGATAGGGTGGACAGACCCTCACTAGTAGATGGGGCAGGCCTGGCAGTTGGGCCCGAACTTGGGCCATCATCATCCTCTCCTTCATGGCAGAAAGCTGAAGGAGGTGCGTCTGGACCGTCTGCACCCTGAAGGTCTTGGCCTCAGTGTCCGTGGCGGCCTCGAGTTTGGCTGTGGTCTCTTCATCTCCCACCTCATCAAAGGCGGTCAGGCAGACAACATCGGACTCCAGGTGAGTGAGCAGACATAGGGGTGGGGGGCAGGGCTTCAGGCTTCCTGACTGTCCTTTCAACTCAGCAAGCCAACCATGTAGTGCATGGTCACCCTACTTTTCTGAGCCTTTGTGAAAAAAGAAGTTGACACATCCTGGCAGGTTTGCACAGATTCACAGAAATTCTTCTACAGGCATTTGTCTGTTTTCTTGAGTCAAGCTGGGAACCTGGTTGTGGCTTCCTAACCAAGCTGCTGCCACACTTCACCCTGTTCCCTGCTTCTCGAAACTGGAGCAAAATAATGTTCTGGCACCTGCAGCTATTACCAGAAGGGAAAAAGAAAGCACAGGGCAGTGTGATGCTTAAGAGCATAGGCCTGGTGCTGCATTGCTCCATTTCAAATCTTGACTTTATTGTTCATTCACTATGAGACTGGTGAAATTGCTTAGCCCTGTGCCTCAATTTCCTCATCCGTAAAACTATCATCATTAGTTTCTTTTGCATTGTCTCCGACTCATGGTGACCTAGTATAATGGTATGAAATGCTGCCTGGTCCTGCTCCACCGTCATGATGACTGGCATCTTTGAGTCTGTATCCTTGCAGCCAATGTATAGTGCCTCCCAACCATGGGGGCTCAACTTCTAGCACTGCATCCGACAGTCTTCTGTTGTGAGCCATAAGGTTTTCACTGGGTCATTTTCAGAAGTAGCTTTCTAGGTCTTTCTCCCTAGTCTGTCTTAGTCCGGAAGCTCTGCTGAAACCTGTTCACCATGGGTGATCCCTTCTGGTATTTGAAATACCAGTGGCATAGCTTGCAGGATCATAGCAACACACAAGCCACCACAGCACAACAAACTGACAGATGGGTGGTGATGGCTATGAAAAAGGGATGGTGATACTACTACCTACTTCATGGTTTTACAAGGAATCAATGAATTAATACTGTAAAGTATTCTTAACAGTGCCTGACACATAAGTGCTGTGTGTTTGTTAAACAAAGAGCTGAAGATGTGATTAATAAACACCTGTAATGTGCCAGGGAAAGTGCTCACTAGCAGTTCTTACTACATGCAGGGTGTATCTCCATTTGATAGAGTTGTTAATAGAGGTTCAGAGACTTAGCTGGAGTCACAAAAGCTATAAGTGGCAGACCCATGGTTTGAACTCGCATTGCCTGATTGCCAAGCCCAGGGCTCTCTCTTCAGCACCCTCAGGGTCCCCACACTTCAGTGTCTGAGCAGAAATGGTCAGTTCTCCAAGCCTCGCTCTTCCCAGAGCCCAGAGCTGTGTTATGTGTGTCCAGATAAAGGAGGCCCTCCCACCAACTCCCTGAGCTTTCAGAGTGTCTTTTACCAACATCTCAATCCAGGCTGCCAAGCTAGGGGCTTCAAGGGGCTCACCGGTTAATGGGCAAGACACTGCAGAGTGGGGAGTGGAAACAGGGAGCTGACAGACACCGCTTTGTTCTAAATCCCTGTCTCACGGCTCACCGGGGGCGTCTGAAATTTCAGCCCCTTCATTGTTCCCCTCTGCTCCGGCACATTTTCCAGCCCAGAAATGCAGCCAGAGAACACGCATAATGAGCTCCTCTCCTGGAGACAGCTGAGGCCCATTTTATTCCCCCTGGGCAAGCTTTCTTCTCAGGACAAGCATTTCTCAGCAGTGTGTCGCTGAGAGCATCACATTTTATTGAAACTTAAGAGTTTCACCTTCCTGGCTGTTGCTTATGTGTTATGGACCCTTTCACAGACTGACGGGCTCATGTCTTCTTTCTACTGCTGTCCCTCAGATCGCCATGTCATTATAGCCCCTGCACAAAGGTCTTTTCTGCAGGGCTCCATACGGGAGGGGAGAGAAAGGGAGAGGAAAGTCGATCCTGCAACCTGAGCCAGGGCCTGTGTGGGAATGGTTGGGACTGGGGTCCTGGATAAATTCCCCTTAGGAATAAGACAGGGAACTTCACTCAGAGGAACTTTGGGGGGGAAAAGCCTGTATCCATTAACCTGTCTAGAGTTCATATTTCTGGAGAGATCTTATGCCTGAGGGCAGCTGGGAGAAGCTTCTAGAAGGCAGGAGATGAGCAGGTTCAGGCACAGCCTGGCAGGGCTGAAGTCCTTGTGCTGATTTGATCTGTGAGGCTGGGCCCTGGGTGGGGGGCTTGGTCCCTCTAATAGGACCAGGCCCTGGGATTCCATCCTTCTGCTGGAAATGTGTTAGATGCTTGTAAATTGCATGGTGTCTTACCCTACTCCATTTGCTCCGCACAGGGCAGCCTGTGCTGCACAACTTGCTGTGTAGTCTAGAATGATTCTCTGTGCCTCGGTTGTCCCAGCTGTAAAACGGATAGAGTAATCCCTGCCTTTCCTGTGGGAATCAAGGGCTCTGACGGGTGGCAAGGGTCCAGAGAAGGCAGGATGTAGGAATTCCAGCCAAGGTTTGCCACATGCCATTCTGTTCTGCTTCCAGACACCCGAGAGAAAATGCTTCAGAGTCAGGGAGACCTGACTTCAAATCCCAGCCACACTACTTCCTAGCTGAGTGACCCTGAGCAGCAAGTCACTTTACTGCTCCATGCTCCGGTTTCCTCATTTGATTAGCAGGGACACAGATTCCTGCCCTGCAGGGTTGTTGAGAAACGTAGGTGCAAGAAGCTAGTGGTGACCAGAGTGCTCCAGCTGTCCTCCTTACATTTGATGTCCCCAGAAACTAGAAGGTTCTTTAGTGAATGGTTTCCTGTTACACCTTCTGAGCCCCTCACCACTCTCGTCTGGTCCTTGAGAAGATTGAGGTCTGTGCCAGGTAGAGGAGGGAAGTGGTTTAGGTGGCAATAATGAGAAGGTGACTCTGTAAGGGTGTTGGAGAGGGTAGGAGTTAGCCTAGAGGACCACTCGGAGGCAGTGTGCCCACCCTACCCCCACCCAGACACCACAGAGAATCAAGCTGCATCCCCCACATGTACCTTGCCACCAAGTCTCAAAAGGGTCAGCATGCATGGCCTGCACTGGCCGCAGATTAGAGAGCAGCATACAGGTTTTGCTGTGTGATCTTGAACAAACCATCATCTTTCAGAGCCTTGTTTCAGCCGATCTCCAAGGGTCCTCCCAGTTCTACTGTTACCACATGAGGAGCTTCAGGATTGAGCCCCAGGGCCAAGGTACTTGGAGGAGGGAAAGGCATTGTCCAGCAGGGGGCCATGTCACCATGGATCTGTATCCTGGGCTAGAGGGCAGGCTTCTGAGCCCCCATCTCTCCTAATCTGCTGTGTCCCCAACACTGAGAAGAGGGGTCTGAGCAGAATATTTAGAGTTCAAGCCCAACTAACTGTAACAATGACAACAATTTATTGAACACTTACTGTGTGCCAGGAACTGGCTGGCTTTCATGCACAAGCTCATTTAATTCTTACAGCAACCGCATTATTCCCCCATTTTACACATGAGGAACACTGAGGCTCAGAAAGTTCAAGAGACTTGCCCAAGATCACATAGCTAATAAGAATAAAAGCTGGATTCAAACCCAGGACATCTGATGTCTAAGCCCTGTGCCCATTCTCTGTTCTTGGCTTGCTCCAAAGTAGAAATTCAGAGTTCAGGGTGGTGGCAGAGTTCAAATGTTCATTGAGTTTCCATAGCATGGAAAAAAGATTGTGTGTGTGTGTACTCTAGCTAGCATCATGGACGTTCCGCATTCCAACTCAGTTATAGTGTTGTAGCAATTAACAGAAATGGGGGAGCCTGTTTCTCAGGGGTGAAGTGGCACAGAGTCCAGCAAAGACTCCTTGAGGCTGGATGAAGGGGTCATCTTTGCATGGGTTCCAGAACCTGGTGGTGCCTCAATGCAAAAGGGACATCAGAGTGAGGTACAGAGTCCTGAGTTCTACTTCCAGCTCTGCTACCCACTCACTGTGCCAACACTGCCTATATTGGTCTCCCCATCTGTAAAATGGGACAGAAAGACTGCTTGAAAGTGCCACCTGCCCTGGGCTTCCTGAGGCTGATGGCGGTGGGCTGCTTGTGGTGAAGCTCCAGAGTACATGGCAAGATCTTTTACCTCATTCCCTCTGTCTGTGGCCAAGGTAGGGGATGAGATTGTTCGGATCAATGGATATTCTATCTCCTCCTGCACCCACGAGGAAGTCATCAATCTCATCCGCACCAAGAAGACTGTGTCCATCAAAGTGAGACGTGAGTGAGGAGGCCAGGAGGCAGGGGTAGGTGGTGGTGGGGTGGGGTGGGGTGGGCAGCAGGGTACCCAGATCCTGGGGAAGAAAGGATGACAGAGCAGCCATTCTAACTCCGGGGCCTTTCTCCCACAGATATAGGCATGATCCCAGTGAAGAGGTAAGCAGGACCCAGCCCCTCCAGGCAGACTCTTTCTCATGGGTTCAGGATCCTGGGGTCAGCCCTAAGGACTCACCCTCTTAAATCCCAGGCCAGCACTGCTCTTGGGCCAGTGGTGGTTGGGACTCTAGATGTGGGTGATCTGAATTTAGGTCTGGTGCCTTAGACATCTCTCCTTAATATCCCCCTTTCTATTTTCCCTCTCATCAGTTCTCCTGACGAGACCCTCAAATGGCAGTATGTGGATCAATTTGTGTCAGAATCCGGGGTAAGGGCCCAGACTACCTGTGATGGTGTCTGGGTAGGATGGTCTTTAAGAAGGGACAGCTGCTCCTGAAAGAAGGGCTTACTCTGAGGATGTGGCTTCAGGGATTTCGCACAAAACACCTCCCCACCCCCACACAACTCCGAGCTGATTGACAAAACCACACCCAGACTGCTGCTGTGGGACTATGGGCCCTCAGCCAGGCCTGCCTGGTTCAGACCCCCTTCTGCAGGACAGAGCCACGATCAGGCCTATGTGGGTACAACAGGGCTTACTACAGACACTTAGTAACCCTGTTTCTATTCCTCTTCCAGGGTGGGCAGGGGACCCTGGGCTCCCTTGGGAGTCGGGAAAACAAGGAGAAGAAGATCTTCATCAGCCTGGTGGGTTCCCGGGGCCTTGGCTGCAGGTGGGTAGCAAGCACATCCTGGGCTCACTCCTGGCCGTAGACTGCAGTAGACCCCTGTCAGCTTTCTCCTCTCACTGCTGCCCCTGCAGAGATACTTGCCCACTGGTGATGGTACATATTGGTACCTCATTTCCCCTCTGGGCTTCACAGTAGCCCTGCAAAGGCCTGTGGGACAGCTCTAACAGGCCCCATTTTAAAGATGAGGAAACTGAGGCCCAGGGGCAGGGCCAAGTCCCTTCGGTGGGCCCTTGAGTCAGTATTCAAGAGGCCTGATCAAATGGTCATCTGTGTCACAGTTCCCTTGTCACTTACTACTTTGTGGCTCTCCTTAAAGCCTAGGGAATCCAAGCTGGCATCAGGTCAGAGGATGCTCTAGTTATGTCCACAGGTGCTATAGTCACCCTGATCTCGGTTCTAGCCCTGCTCTGCCCCTTATGAGCTCTGGAACCTTGGATTAGTTACTTATTTACCATGCTGAGCCTCAGTTTCTCCCTCTATGAATTTGGAATGATAATACCCACATCACAGGACTGTTGTGAGAAACAATGAGATGACAAAAGCAATGTACCAAACTTAATGTCTTGTTGGTAGGAAGCAGTTGGTAAACATTAGCTATTATTATTTAAGTTACATATTCTTACAATTTCTATTCATTTGCGTTTATTTGACACTTTTGTGCCAAGCATAAGTGGTAAAAATTTCCTTCTTTCTAGGAGATTACAGTCTCAGAAAGACTCCAATAACATTAATATTTAAAGAATAGGGTAACAGGGACTATAATGAAGCTTTATTTTGGGTCAGGGATGGCAAATAGATTTCCTGTCCTATGCTATCTCTAATCAATTAGTAGTTATATCAGTTATATTGATATAGTTAGTTCTGCGTGGGGTACTCCTTTGAAAAGGATTCTAAGGCTGTTTCCTGCATTGGTAAGAGAGTGCTGTGATGGATTAATGATGTCTGCCACAGATCTAGGAGGGGAGAATGACAGCATATGTCATCCTTCCTATAGTTGTTTTAGGAGTACTGAGAAGGGAAAAACTAGCTCAGTCTTGAATAAGGAGTTTGATGAAAGGCTTATAGAGGACAGCAGTTGAATCTTAAGGAATGAATAGGAAATTGCCAGAAAAAGAGAAGAAACAGCATATACGGGATAATAAGTGAGAGGTTGGGTGGGAGGAATTGCAAGTAGTTTGCTGTGGCTGTTGCTCAGAGAAGCAGTGGCGATGAGGCTAGAGAGACAGACAGTGCAGGGTCTTGAGTAAAAAGCTCAGGGATTAGCAAGCATCCTGAAGGACTGGAGCACTGGGCACCATATGGGTCTTCTGGAGCCCAGGCAGAGGGACAGAACATCGAGAATGAGCAAGTGCCGCAGTGGATGAGAGGCAAGGTGCAGACCCTCACCTATATTTCCATTTCTCTCTCAGCATTTCCAGCGGCCCCATCCAGAAACCTGGCATCTTCATCAGCCACGTAAAGCCTGGCTCCCTGTCTGCTGAGGTTGGGTTGGAGGTATGTGATCCTGGGCCATCCCCCAGGGGGGTCCCAGCAGAGCACGAGGTCACACAGTGATGGAAACCTGTGCCTTGCTCCACAGCTCTCTCTCGGCAGTCCTGGCTGGTGATTCTTCCCCAACCCTCAAGGGAAGCCTTCACAGAGGGGGTGACATTTGACCAACTTTGCCAACCCTGATAAGCTTTAGTCCTGAGCTAAGAATGTAGTAATAATAATCAAAAAAGTTGACATTCAGTGAGTGCTTACTCAGACCCAGTGTCCTAAGTCCTTTAAACTTTACCTGAACTCTGAGAATTAGGTTCAATTATGACTCTCATTTCACAAATGAAGAAACAGAGACCCAGAGAGATTATATGATTTCTCCAAGATCATGTACCTAGGATGGTAGGGCTGGGATTTAAAGGTAGAGCCAGAACTCCTAATTTCTATGGGAAACTTACTTCATGTTTTTGTGCTTTGGTTTCCTGACCTTTAAAATGGAGATAATAATAGCACCTTCCTCCTAGGGTTGTTGTGTGTATTAAATGAATTAATGCATATGCTTAGAAATTTTCCTGGCACATAGTAAGTTATTAGTGGATGTTAGCTATTTCAGCTATTATTGATATAGTTAGGTTCCAAAGACCAAGTCGTTACGTGAAAATGGAGGATGAATACTTCAATACGGAACTGTCAAATTACATCATTACGGGGAGTGTGCCCATGACCATGTATAGAGTTGGCAGACAATGTTTCTACAGGTGTATTTGTATGTTCTGTAGGAATTTCCAGATGTATAGTAGAGCTGTCAAGGGACAAGGCTGTAGTCACTTCTTGGCCGTAGCCAGCTACCCAGAGGGAATCAGTAGTTGGACCTGTGGGCTCAGGACCATAGTTGCAGGGGACATCAAGCTCAATTGGCATAACATACTACACAAAAACGTTGTTCCACATCCTACTTTGGTGAGTAGTGACTGGGATCTCAAAAGCTTGCAAGCAGCTATCTAGATGCAACGATGGGTCTCTCCTCATCCAGAGCAAACAAGAATGAAGAAAATCAAAGATACATGGAATCAATTAGTCCAGGGGACTGGTACACCATGCAATCCTCAGCCTATACTACTGAGACCAGAAGAACTAGATGGTGCCCGGCTACCACTGTCAACTACTCAGAGGGAGATCTGTGTAGGAGATCCTGGATAGAGTGGGAGAATAATGTGGAACAAAACTCAAAGTCATTTAAAAATAAGTAAATAAATAAAGAGACCAGGTTTGCTGGCCTGATAGAGCCTGGTGGAACCCCTGAGACTATGGCCCCTAGCTGCCCTTCAGGTCTGGAATTGAACCCACTCCTGTGGCTTCTAGCCAAACAAAACACAGGCATATAGCTGAACATTTACATTAGCTAGATACACTCCATGGAGAGATCAATCATAGGAGAATAGAAGGGCTATGTATGCACAGGGAGACAGCTTGGGGGGCAGGAGCACATGGGAAGGAAAGACACAGGGAAGAGGTAACTATGGAGAGGAAGTGGGAGGAGAATTGTTGCATTGTGGGAGACTGCAGTCAATGTCATGAGACAAAGTGTACGTGAACTGCTGTATGGAAGATGAATTTGCTCTGTAAACTTTCACCCAATCACAATAAATTATTTTTAAAAAAACTACATCATTACATAACTGCCAAATTTCATCATTACATAACTGGCAAGGTACATCATTATATAACTGCCAAACCACTGCAAATCCTGGCCCAGGCAAATTGACGCATAACCTTAACCATCACAGCCAGTGTTACTCTTGCCTCACATCTTGGCACTCGTTATTGCCACATGTGTGTCATCAATGCACAAAATAGTCAGTAGATTTTTTTACTATTGTCATAAATGCAAAATGTTGGATAACAAGATAGTCGATAAGCAAGAGGTAGGTGTATTCAATACTGCCTCTGTTATATCAGTCTACAAACTGATCGTTAAAGCAAATGTTAAAAATTCAGCCAAAGAAATGAACCTCTGATGGTAAAATATTGCAGCTGATGAGAGGTATAGGTTGAGTGGTGCCAGGGTGAGCTTCGGGCTCCATCAGAGCGTTCCAGCTCCTCTATTCATCAGGAAGAGTTGAGGCATAGCCATTTGAAGGCCTGACATATGACTCTGACCCCCTGGGGGAGCCCTTCCTACAGCTGAGTGCATATATAAGTAGTGCAAACATGCTGATACTTCATTTCTCCACCAGACAGGGGACCAGATTGTCGAAGTCAATGGCATCGACTTCTCCAACCTGGACCATAAGGAGGTGAGGTGTGGGGTCTTCCTCTGCTGGCCCTTACCTCCCCCTCCACTTCTCCTTCTGCACTGCCCTGGTGTCTGAGACCTTCTGTGCCCTATGCCTGGGCTGCTCTGGTCTCTCAGGCCTCAGCTGACTGGCTTCCTTTTCCCACAGGCTGTGAATGTACTGAAGAGTAGCCGCAGTCTGACCATTTCCATCGTAGCTGGAGCTGTAAGTCCAGAATGAGCTGGTGGGGACCACATGACTGTGATCTCCAGCCCCCAGCTCCTGAGATCCAGCTCTCTGTCGCACACTCCTGGGAAGAGCCCAGGGTTCCACTTCCCTAAAGCTCTGATGGAGCAAAGAGATGTTGGATCAGAGCCAGCATGAACCCCCATGCCTGACACTGAGTGCATGGTGCTGAAAGCCCACATCATGGCCCCCAAGGCAGTGGCAGTGGACACCTAGGTTCCCCGTAAGGCAGAGCCAAGGGCCTTTTTCCTCCCATCAGGGTCGGGAGCTGTTCATGACTGACCAGGAACGGCTGGCAGAGGTGCGGCAACGCGAACTACAGCGGCAGGAACTTTTGATGCAGAAGAAGCTGGCGATGGAGTCCAACAAGATCCTCCAGGAACAGCAGGAGATGGAGCGGCAGTGAGTGGGCCTGCCCTGGATACCCTTCCCTGCCATCCCGGACTGTACCACTGTCACCCTGCCTCGCTGCCTAACACCTGTGTCCTGGACCTGCTTCATTTCCTCCCCCAAGGCTTGTCCTGAAACTAAATGGGTTCAGTGGCAGGTCAGCATATCCATTCCCCTGCCTCCAGACCACCTGGCTTCTCCTTTCCTGGCCAAGAAGAGCCTCTGATTTAAAGAAAGAAGTGTGGGGGTGGGGGAGGTTATCACTGAGTCAATTCTGACTGACTCATGGCTACCACATGTCCATCAGAGTAGAACTGCATTCCATAGGATTTTCAATGACTGACTCTTTGGAAGTAAGTCACCAAGTCTTTATTCTAAGGCATCTCTGTGTGTCCTGGAACCTTCAATATTTCCATTAGGAGCTGAGTGTATTAGGCATTTGCACCACCCAAGGACTCTGGGAATAAGGAAATGAGGATCCTACTAGCAATAGCTAACATATGTTGAGCACCTACCATGTTGCTGGCATTGATTACGGCCCTGTTTATGTGACTTAATTTAATTCCTACAATAGCTCTGGGAGTTAGATGATAGTAACTCCATTTTGCTATTAAGAAGACTAAGATTGAGAGTGGTTAAGCCACATTATACAAAGTCACACATGGCTGAGCTGGGATTAACATCCAGGCAGTCTGGCTGAAGAGCTTGGCACTCTGCATAGGGCTAACAGCCTAAGGTGTTAAGAGCTACCCCACAGGGTAGTTGAGAGATGGACTGGGAGAATAAGTGGGGTGAACAGTTTATAATTCCAAAACTACTGTCAAAATCCAAATCAAGATACATTCTAGAAGCTTCCTAAGTATTTGGAGAAAGAAGGAAAAGACTTCCATCACAAAATTGCTTGGAGAACAACCCCTGTGGTACCACTGCCCACAGTCCTAGCCTTGGTTAGAGCCCTCCTTTGTCCCTGGGTCTGAGACTCTCCTCTGGGAGGAGCCTCACTACTGTCAATTACTTTATATAACTATTTGGAGGTGGGATGCATGGAGTGTGGCCCACGTGTGGACTTGCCTCCCAACTCCTACAACACAGAAACTACTCAGCAATGCCAGATGAAACCACACAAAAGGCTGGGGTGCTCACTTTATTGGAAAGCTTCCCCGACATCCAAGTCTGGTTCAGGCATTCCTGGAAGGGAGCCTGGTAAAAATATTTAGAACTATTCTCAAATCAAGAATTAGCCACAAGGAAGAGGTCAGTTTTCTTGCATAGATTGAAACATGTCAATGTGCACTTGTGTTTCAGAAGGAAAAAGGAAATTGCCCAGAAGGCAGCAGAGGAAAATGAGAGATACCGGAAGGAGATGGAACAGTAAGTGCCCTCAGCTCCAAGTTTATGTACACGTGTGTCTATGTATAGACATGAATGTGCTCACAGGAATGGAGCCAGCTGGAGAAGACCTCCAGGCCCACTTTCCTGGGCCCTCTTGTCACCCGGTGGATCCACCTTTATTTGTAGCCATTTCATAATCCTAGTAAAGTCCAACAGATTTGGGTCACTAGAACCTGTGCTGAATTGTGTGGAGTTGGTTCCGACTCATGGCAACTTTACGTGTAACAGAATGAAATGTTGCCTAGTCCTGTGCAGTCTTCATGACCATTGACCTAGTGTTGTTTAATTGGTGGCATTTGCACTCAATTTAAATACAACTCCAGAGACTTAGTTTTATTTGCTGCTACATCCCCAGCAGCTAGAATCATGAGGTTGAACCTTTTAAGGTTCTCCGGTAGGCAGATGGTGGACCTGTGAAAGTTTCAACCTTAGTCACAGGTCGGGGGTCTTATTTCAGGATTGTGGAGGATGAAGAGAAGTTTCGAAAGCAGTGGGAAGAAGACTGGGGCTCAAAGCAACAGCTGCTTTCGCCCAAAACTATCACCGCCGAGGTGCACCCAATACCTCTTCGCAAGCCAAAGTGTACGTACCATCTGCCAGGGGGTTAGGCTTCCTTCTGGGGCCTGGAGTGGGGTGTGGAGGCCTCAATAGAGATGCTAGTCTCCCTCCACTCCCTATCACTTCCTCAGGTGTCTAGTCCATGGCTCTCTGGGCCACATTTCCTTTATGGAGGGGCAGCCATGTATCAGGGCCTGTTTGCCAGGGCATCAGGGGTAAGAGGACATCCATCTGCTCTCCTTGGCCTGGAGGTCTGCTCCACATCTCCAGCTACTAGTCTCTCCCCCACAACACAAATTCAGGCGGCAGACCCCTCCCAGGGCCCTTGGGCTACTGAAGAGGGAATGGAAACCAGACAAAGACATTACTAAGAAGGAAAACTATAGATCAATTTCTCTCATGAACATAGATGCAAAACTCCTCAATAAAATATTAGCAAAGCCAATCAAACAATGTATAAAAAATTATACAACATGACTAAGTGGAATTTATTCCAGGTATGCAAGCCTGATTCAATATTCAATAGTTAATGTAGCCTATTACATCAACAGGCTAAAGAAGAAAAATCATGTATCAATACATGAAAAAGCATTTAAGAAAAACCCAACACCACCCATGATTAAAAAAAAAAAAAAAACCTTAGTAAACTAAGAATAGAAGGGAATATCCTCAACTTGGTAAAGAATATCTATTTAAAAAAAAAAAAAAGAACTCTACAGCTAACATCATACTTAATGATAAGAGACTAGATATTTTCCCCCAAGACCGAGAACAAGACAAGGATGTCCCCTCTCACTCCTCCTATTCAGTATTGTACTGGTAGTCCTCATAAATGCAGTATGATAAGAAAAGGAAATAAGAGTTAAGTTTTCTTAACTTTTAGATTGGAAAAGAAGAAAGAGGGAATGGAGAGTTGTAACAAAAGTAGAACTGGCTCATAGGATTAAAGTCTTAGTTTGTTGAGTGTCATGTCCTCTTCCTGCCTTGTGCTGAATTAGGGCTGGGGTAAAGCCAGCAGCAAAATAGAGGGGAAGCAGTTCATGTTAGAAAAGGACTCTGTTGGTCCAAAGTTGACAGACAACTGTGGTAGAAGCTTACCTGAAGTGCCCCTACCACCTACATCCCTATTCAGAGACACTTGTCATGCCACTCCAAGGACAGAGAGAAGAAGATGACTGTAAGACCCCTCCCAGCCACCACAGTCTGGTGGCTGCACCATAACCCTGGAGCCTCAGCTCCCTCTGCCTTTGCTATCTATCTCTTCTTTTCATTAGTCCTGTGTCATCATCACCTCTAGTTTCAACCCAGGCCACCACCAACTGACCCTTGTCCACCTGCTCTCAACTTCAGCTTCCAGGATGTCTCTTCAAGGGACTACTCATATCACCAGGGCAAAGCAGGATCTCAGTCTCAGTATTTTTTCAGTGGGCTAGTGGTGAGAGCCAAGAGTAAGGAAGTCTGGAGGTCATAGACTCCCAGTTGGACCTTTACCCCACTTTAAAGCTATTTTGACTTATAATTGACATAAAGCAACCTCTCCTCCAGCTTATTTTGTTCAGCTGACCTGGGAGCCCCCAGTTATGGGGTGACTCTGGACCCAAGAGCCAAAGGTCCCTATCTCTGTTATGTGGAAGCCATTTGGAATCCTGTGATAGGATCTGGACAGCTCCATCCCCAACTTTGGATCAAACTCAGGCCCTAGAGAGAAGTCAGTTTGCCAACACAGGCCACTTGGAACAAGGAAGAGGTGCAGGGCATCTGGATGGTTCTGTTTCACCCCTCCTTGGTTCAGGGTAAACTGCTCCCCGCACATTCCTTCTCGACAGTGGGAACAGTGTCATCTCATGGTCCTCTTGGAAGGACAAAGCATGCCCTCATCTACCTCCCCAGTGGCACTCAGGATTACTTGAGGATGTAGCCAGAGATAAATTCCAGATGAATAATCCATGTTTTAGACAGGCAACTAATTTGCTCTCCTGAATGAAATAGGAGCTTCAGAAGGAGAGAAATCGATTTTAATTGCTTCTCATGAAAGTAATCCTGGTCAATTTAGTACCTTCCTAGAAACTAGGTCTCAGCTTTGTTGCAAACACACCCTCTCAGGAACTATGGAAAATGAAAACCCTTTCACTAGCTGGCTATTCATTTAGTGTTTTTTAAAACCAATCAAGCTTTTTGTATAAAAGGCACAAGAACTTTTATCCTTTTCTAAAAATAAGTGTTTTCTAAGGCAGCCCCCACAAAGCACATGATTGATGACTGGAGTCTGCTGGCCTGAACGGGGGCAGCTGCTGACCATCCATCTCCATATGCATCAACAATTTAATTCTAATTTGGAGACAAGTCAGGAATGCAGTAAACCCTGGAACCAGCTCAATTCCTGCCTCTCCCCTCATTCCCAAAAGTCTGGAATGGACTTGGCTGTGTTGGGCCAGCAGGACCAGACCCCAGGCAGCTTCTCTTACCCTACCACCCTTTAATTCTGAGACCTGGTTAGCCCACAGGTTATACCTAACTCTGATTTCTGTGCCTGTGAGAGTTGGGCCCTGCATTTCTGAACAAATAGGAAAAGAGTGTGAAGCAACTATTATTTGGAAAATTATGCTATTCATCCGAAAGACAGGTGGGACTCAAAGTCCCTCCAATGCCACCTACCCCAGGGTCAATTGCTTCTCCCCACTTACCTGTGGCTGAATGGCAGGAACCCCAAAATTCCACAGAGCCTTCAAGGCCCTGGGAAACCCTGTCACAATGCCTCCCCCCCCCGACACACACACCTTCAAGAAGTTTCCTTAGCTAATGCAACAGGGGGTATGGGGAATCTTTACTAAGGAACCCAGAGCTAAAGAGGCCTTGAGAGATGCAAAGGTTTAAACAAGAGATGTCCTGTCTTTTCTTCCCATTGCTGTTGTTGTTATGTGCTGTCGAGTTAGACCCAACTCACAGTGACCCCTCCTTGGGTTTCTGATGCAGTATCACTATGGAAGTAGATTGCCCAACTTTCCTTCTGAGGAGTGGCTGGTGGGTTTGAACCTCCAGCCTCTTGGTTAATAGTCAAGTGCCTTAGGCACTACACTACTAGACCCAGTCTATTATCTCATCTCCCATCATGGACTCCATTGATGTTGAGGTTTTTCTTACCAAACTATTAAGTAATCATTTGCTTTCTCATTGTTTTATTAAATAGTCCTTGTTAGCAAGAGAACATCAGTGTTCTGATATTAAGTAAACATAATTTGAGCTGAAAGCAAAGGAACTTTTATATCTAACCTTTTCACTGGTCAATGGAGAAGTTCTTCTAAGTTTTTGGAATATTAAAAAACAACTTATAAACAGGCTTGTACATTATCTCCAGGGCCCAAAAAATGCCAGATCCAGATCAGAAGCCCCTAGAATGAATGGTTTGCTATTCATGTTTTCCTAACTACATGTGCCCCATTTACTCCTTTGGAATCTCCTCATCTTCTCAGGATCCCCAACCTCCATCTGCTGCCCATACAGCTCAGATATCCCCAGGGACCTAGATCTCCAAGGCAAGGGTGGTAAGAAGTCATCAGAAGGGTCGATTCTTCTATTGCAAGTCCTTGGTTTCAGACATCAAATACTCAGATATTCCCATCCTCCACATCACACCTCCCAACTTTCAACTAACTGCCCTGCAAAATGGTTCTCATGCTGTTGTTAGACCATTTTACAGCTAGAGAAACTGAGGCTTTCAAAATTCAAAGCACTGCATGGATCACCCCAGTGCGAAAAAAAAAACAAACCTTCACTCTGGGTTCCTGAGCCCTGTTCCTGCCACTGACATCACAGCCCCCTTGAGGAAGCTGATCAGGAGCTAGCCTGGGTAGCACTTAGAATCCTGGGAAGCACCTCTGGACCCTCAGTCTCCCGAGCCCCTCTTAGTTCACAGCTTCCTCCTTTTTTCCTGGGTAGATGATCTGGCAGTGGAGTCCGAGCTCGAGCCTGCAGACGACCCAGACGGAGGCCCAGAGGAGCAGAGAGAGCAGGTTTGCGGCCCCCGCTTTGCTGCCTAGCCTTGCTGCTCTGCTTCCCTTGCCCACCTCCTCCTGACAGCCATGCAGATGCCCTGCTGTGGGCCAGCATGTGGCAAGGACCACTGGAGTCTGTTAAGCTCCTCTGACCCCCAACTTGGGGACAGGACTCATAGCCAGGCTGATAAATCAGCCAATGCACACCAGTAGAACTGAACCACTTGCTCAGTTACTTAAATATTGCCCAAGCCCAGGTCCTTTCTTTGCTGCTCTGGTCTCTCTCCCAGGACTTTCTAGGTCTTCAGCAACTAATGTGGTCAGCACAGTAGAGGGCCTTCAGAATCCTGTTCTAGCCTCAGGCTGGTCAAGGGTAGATAATAATTTCACCTCTCTGAACCTCAGCTTCCTCATCAAGAGGATGAGGATAATAATAATAACTACACTCCTGGCCCCAGGGAGGCTCAGGTTTGGGATATTACCCCCTCATGCCCAAGGGAAGAAAGGGGGCTTGTGCTCTGGTAATCTGGCCTGGACAGAGACATGCTTTCTGGGAAGCAGATCCCCTGTCCACTCCTCCCTGAGCGTTCCTTCCCAGAGCTAGTCCCTGGCTTCTGCTTTCTCAGTTGAAAGCAGAGAACTTGGCCTGTGCTATGAGACAGGATAGTTTTGTTCTGTGTAACAGCAGTTCTAGGCGGAGACCCAAGGTCCCTTTTGTCTCAAGTCATTTTTTGGACTATGGAACCAAACATCAGTTAGGAGAAGCCTCATTCTCTTTCAATTGGGCTTTGTGCTTAGAGACTATGACTGTGAGTCACAAAAGCTCATCCTTCCACAAGGGACTTTCTCTTTGATTTTCTGGCACTGACTTCTGAAGCCGGTGTCCTGGACAGAGGCATCTGAGAGTGGTCCAAAAACCACCAAACCACTGCCATTGAGTCAGGTCTGACTCATAGCAACCCCTCCTTAGGTTTCCGAGGCAGTATCACTACAGAAGTAGATTGCCCAACCTTCCTTCTGAGGAGTGGCTGGTGGGTTTGAACCGCCAGCCTTCTGGTTAGCAGTCAGATGCCTTAGGCACTATGCCACTAGAGTTCCTAGGACCTGGGAATTGGGGCCTTTCTCAGGTGGTCTTGAGCCTGCCTTGCAACCCAAGCAAGGCCAGGTAAGTAGAGAGCCACACAGAGGGTGCAGGTTTGCTATTTGATATATTCTTCATCTCACAAAGCTACATGTTCCTTGGGGACCAGACCCCCAGCTTCTGCCTATGGATACTCTGGCTGAGCTGAACCATATCTCAACACATTGTTCTCTGTGTTCTTATAGCCTTTGGGTGGTTTTATCGTTATGATGGCAAATTTCCAACCGTCCGGAAGGTAGGACAAGTCTGGGTGCTGTGCTGGTTTGCTGCTGAGTTGCTGTGGCTTTTGGCCTTTTCCAAACTTTGTTTTTATTTCCTGTCAACTCTAACAGTGTGGCCTGACCTATTCACTTAGAGGGCTAACCCCATCTGCACCTGTTTGTTGGCCAGACATAGACTGGCAGGGCATTGTGATGGAGGCACCTTAGGGGCAAGGTGTTCATGGTATCACCAGGCACTGCTGTGTGTCAGCATAGCCCATTGGGCACAGAGCAGGCGCAGGGGCATGGCAGAAGGCTTCAGCTTTGTTCCCTTGTCTGTTAAGGCCTGCTGGGGCCAGACAGTAAAAGTCTGGGGAGGAATGTACACAGTGCAAATTATGACCACTGTGCCAGATACAGATCGTTGCCAAGGTGAAGGATGTGCTGCCTTCAGTTGGTATTTCTGTTTTAGGAATATTTCTGCAAGTGCCCAGGGTGATGCATTTTTCCAGTCTCTATGGCCTTTCATTTTCTCTCTAAATCTTATTACAGTATCTCCAGACCCCCAAAATCCTCTTGCCTTTTGTCTTTCTAAGTCATTTTGACCTTTGATTATGGAAACACTGCAGTTAATCTATGAATTGGACATTCAAAATGACTTGGTATTTGGAAATCAGGCATCAGCATAATAAATCTGGCTCATTTAAGTGTCATCACTTAACTGGTTGGCTCTTTCTGGCAAGATGTCGGTCCCCCAGAAACCACAGCACTGACAGCTGGGTGACCCCTGCCTGCAAAATGGGAATATTTCAGTTGCTGGAAAGATTCTAGCCCTTTCCTTCAACTTGTTACTGTGAAGGTAATAGATAGCAATATTATTCCTGACAGAGGTCTTTATCTAGGAGCGCAGATCATAATTTGTGTGGCCTTGGATAAACTTAGAACAGGGCACCTCAGAGGATTCCTTCCTACACTGTCACCCTCTCAGGACATCATCTCCTAAGACTGTTCTTTACATTTGACAGCTAGCTACATTGTTTAGAGGGGACATAGGCAGTGCACTGGTAGAATCCTCACCTTCCTTGCAGGATGCCTGAGTTCCATTCTCACCCAGTGCACCTCATTCACAGCCGCCATCTGTTTGCCAGTGGAGGCGTGTACATTACAATGATGCAGAACGGGTTTCAGCAGAGTTTCCAGATGAAGACAGACTAGGAAGAAAGACTTTGCAATCTCCTTCTGAAAATCAGCCAATAAAACTCTCTGGACCCCAACAGTCTGATCTGCAACCAGTCATGGAGATGACCCAAAGCGGGTAGCATTTTTTTCCTTTATGCATGAGGTCACCATGAGTTGGGAGCCAACTCTACAGCAGCTAACACCACAGTGTGGCTTAGGAGGTCTCACTGGGTTAGATCTCTCCCTTTTCTCTGTACGTTGTCTCTACTAGAATTCAACTAGAGGACAAAATACACACATTGGATTTTACTTGAATTTTTTTCCAGGCACTAATGACTATGCAAATGTAAAAGAAGTGACTTCTCTCCCATCCCCCACTCATTAGAAATCCTGTCACTTGAAAATTGTTAGTGAAGAGGTTGGGCTGGTTTTCCCCTGTTCATTAGTTCAGTCATTCTAGAAACAGCTGGCATTTTGTTTTTCACGTTTATTTCTAAAAGAGAAATTGCTTTTGGCGAAAGCAAGAGAACAACCCCCATCTGCCTCTCTGCTCAGTCTGGACCAAAACGAATAATTGCCATGAATTTAGCCAACAGCTAAAAGTGTAACAGACTAATGTCCTTCATATGGCTCTGACAATCCATCATCATTTTCTCCAGAGCCATGTGAGACAGAGTGGACCTAATGCTTTGTCTCGCAGCAGCAGGAACACTGAGTCCCCAGGTAACACAGTGTCCCTGGCCATGATTGGAAACATGTAATATCCTTTTTTGAAACCTTTTTGAAAACACAGACATGAAATGACTTCTATCCTTACGCTGGCAGTAAGTCCGTCTGGGGCTCAAAGCCCACAGGCCTGTGGCCCCACAAATGCCAGGGCCAAAAGGACCATGGTTCTTACTAAGCCCTTTCACCAAGACAGCTTCAGTAAATTACCCAGGAGTCTACAGTCTAATGGAAGAGACAGCTTCACACACAACTAACGTACTGAAGAAATAGTATGAGATCAGTGTACAATGATATAAGGCAGCATGCCCTTCTGCACCTGTAAGCAGGTTCTACTTTCTTGGGCATAGGACAGAAACTGTCTACTGCCTGCCTGCCCTACCCAGGAACTCAGGCTCCAAAATTCTACCATTAATGTTTTTAAAACCAACAGAATGGCCATTCCATTCATAGTAGTCCCTGTGGGAAACCATGCCCTTATTCTAGCAAGTTGCCATTAGGCAGAGTGTTTCTGGCTTCTAGTGGGGAATTGTTGTCTGAACCTGTAATGTGGTGACAAGTATTCATCTACGGACTGAACCATGTGTCAAGTGTACAGGGCAGGCAAGGAACCAGGCAGAACTCTGAAGCGATGAGGACCATTTTCTCAAGTGGTCCATAGACTGCTCTGGGAGGTAGATCCCAGAAGTGGCCACTACTTGTGCATGGACAGAGAGGTGAAGCTTATCTTTAGGAAAGGAGACTGGGCATGCCAATCAGAGGACCATAGAGACCCCACAGCTGTGGATGAAAGTTGTGTGTCCATTGTTGGGAATGCCAGTTTCTCATTCCTGATTTTGTATCATCATTGGATGTTGAGATGGCTCAGGGCATCTGAGAGCCATCCATTGAAGGCTTGTTGGGTGTGGGGGTAAACTCAGTGAGCATGTGAGTTTCTTTCTTCACCCAGAAATTCTTTGTGTTGACCTTTCTGCTGTCCCCTCTCTTGAGTGCTAGCTGTGTTGCATGTTGTTTGTGATGGAGGCTGACACCAACTCCTACCAGGCTCCCTGCTGCCCCCAGCTCACTGCCTTATCAGGATGCAGTAGAAGAAGTGTAGGACCTGGCAGACTCAGTTCTAAAACCTGGCACCACTTATTAGATGTTTCCATCAGGCAAGTGACTTCACCTCTCTGAACCTCAGCTTCCTCTCAAGAGGATGGGGAATAATAATAACTATCTAAGAGATAATCAGTGTAAATCCCATGGCACATAGGCAGTCTATAAATTTCCATTCTCTTCCTTAGGATATCGGGCTTTACAATCCAATCAAACAGGAAATATAAGTTTTATTTGCCCTTCCTCTCCTTCCCAAGTCCTCTCTAATCCTGACAACTTGTGTAAAGCAGCTAGGCTACTGTCGTGCCTCTGCACAGCTTCCAGTCCTGGGGTTTCTGGCTATTCTCGATTCAGGTGGGAGTGGTGGATTTAGACACCCTAGGATGAAGTGGTCTGGAGCTTCAGCATTAGAGGTAAAATCTAATGTCCCTGGCTCTCAGCTCCCAGATCTGAGGCTGGCTCCCACAGCCTCCAGCTCAGCACAGAGGATGTCTATAGTGAAGACTTACCAGCCCTACCTGCACAGTCACCTTGAATCTCCCCAGATGCATTTCTGGTATCTGAATATTAGATACCTTTCTTCCCGAATGATGGAACAGGCATGTGCCCAGATACTAGGAAATAGATAACAGTGTCATATACATTATTCAGCACTTTGCAATTTACAAAGCTCTTTCATATGTGTTATTTTATTTGCTCTGGATAGCAAGTCTGTGATGGAGGTACTTTCCCCATTTTGGAGAGGAAGCAAATCAGGCTCAGAGAGGTTAAAGTACTTAGCCAAGACCACACAGCTAGTTTGTGAATTAGCAAGCCAGTTCTTCTGGCTGGCAAAGATAATGTGTCTCCTTTCTGTAACGGACAGCAGCAGCCTGCCTGTCCTGAAGTCAGATGCCCATGGGGTGGGGCAGAGCTGGGGGAGAGGCTCCCAGTGGAGTGGTTGCCTGGTGCTGCCTGAAGACTGAATTGAATGTCCTATTTGCCATGCTGTGCTAGTGTCAACACTACCATGTAACCTTTGTCATACAAACAATGCCACATCTGCTCAGAAAGGAAAAGATAAGAAGAAAGCCAAGTATGACAGCTTGCAGGAGCTGAGAAAGAATAAGAAGGAACTGGAGTTTGAGCAAAAGCTTTATAAAGAAAAAGAGGAAATGTTGGAAAAGGAAAAGCAGCTGAAGATCAATCGACTGGCCCAAGAGGTACGTGTCCTGCTCGTAGGCCAGGTGAGCATCCTTGGGACACTGTCTGGGAGAACCCACTATGGTCCCAGGGAACCAGCTAGGGTTGTTCTCCCCAAATGGAGTCCAAGGTTGGGATGAGCCCTGTTCCCTCTCCCCTGACCTCCAGTCTGGGAAATGAGACCCTCCTGCCTGCCCAGGGTCATCTGAGACTAGCCCTTTCCTTAGAGTGTGTGTTTGGGGTTGAGACTAGCCTCCTTGCTCAGGGTATGGGTCTGAGGCTAATGCCTTTGCCTAGACTGCAGGTCTCAAATTAACCTTCCATCTACCTATGTATAAGTCTGAGTCAATCTGGCCCCCTATCCAGAGTGTGAGTCCAAGGCCAGGTCTCCTTAGCCTGTCTTGGCTCTGAGGGTCTGAGGCTAACCCTTCTGTACAGGTGATAGGTCTGAGACTAGCCTCACCACTCACCCAGGCTATGGGTCTGAAACTGCTCCCCTCAACATACATTGTACCTAAGGCTAGATCTTGTCAACCTAGGAATATTTCGAAGGCTTTCCCAGCCCAAGACGTATCAAAAGCCATCTTACAGCATTGCCTAATTCCTGTTTCCTAAGAGGGTTGAGTGACCTTCTCTCCCTAGCTGTTGGAAATACTATTGCTCCTGCTTCTCTTTAATGTTTCCATGAATCAGAATGCCAAGCTGATTGGATTACAAAGCCAGCCAAGTCCTGGAAAATGTGAAGTGCATTAGGTCTCGTATTAGGAACAAATTAGCTTCAAAATTAAAAATAAGATTGAGCTTGTGCTTCTGAGGATGAGGCAGCTTAGAAAAGAGAAAAAGAGAGAAAGAAAGGTTAAACTCTTGGAATGTACTGTTGTTGTTGTTATGTGCTGTCCAGTCGGACCTGACTCATAGCGACCCCTCCTTGGGTTTCCAAGGCACTATCACTATAGAAGTAGATTGCCCAACCTTCCTTCCAAGGAGTGGCTGGTGGGTTTGAACCACCGGCCTTCTGGAATGTACTAGGAAACTACAAATGGGCTATTCCTGGGGGATCAGAGTTGGTGAGGATCCTGGAGGCAGCTAGTCCTATGCAGTACACGAGATCCTTCCCTGATGTTGCCTACAGGTATTAAGTAAACCTGACCACCTGGCCCTCCTTGTTTCTGCTTCCTCTGCAGCCAGATGGAATAAGCCCAGGTCTTTTCCTAGAAGAGGGTTGACACACCTAACAGTATCCTGGTATTTTTTTAAAGACACTGCTTCTGTACCATTGCTGCCTAGGTGTGATTGAAGTGTACCCTTTGTCCTCTTCCTTTTGCACCGGTCCTGGGTCTCAGGTGTCTGAGACAGAACGGGAAGACCTTGAGGAATCGGAAAAGATTCAGTATTGGGTGGAAAGGCTCTGTCAGACTCGCCTTGAGCAGATTTCCTCTGCTGATAATGAGATTCCAGAGGTAACAGAGCCCTTCTTTCCACATGGACCCTCCTGCTGCCTCAGAATGACCCACCCTAAGGACAGCGGGAGGCAAGATGGGCACTGGAAGCTTCTCCGGCTGTGCCCAGTGCCCATTCCCCCTTCCAGCCCACGCCCCCTCCTCTCTTGGGGGAGGAGACTTGTCTGTATTTCTGGGCTCATCTCCAGAGTGACTATTAGTTCCAGCTCATCTGAGTTAGGCCTTTGTCATAGCATAATTATTAAGAGTATCCCCTTAAGTTATTTGATTAACTTACTTATCATCCACATACGGTAAAACTTGGGACCCTCCTGCATTTGGGCACTCTCTATCCACTTCTTGGTATGAGCTCAGCTGGGCACCTAGGTGGTAGAGAAGTGATGCTCCAATGGCTGTGGTTTAAGGGTGGTGGGTCTTTAGCAGCAAAGGAGACTCAGGGCTGAATATTAAACTGATTGACTCTGAAGTGGAGTGCTATTTAGCATGGGCAGTTACAAAACTTCCTTATGCTGCCTCCCCACCAGATGACCACAGGGCCCCCACCTCCCCCACCTTCTGTGTCTCCACTGGTCCCACCCTTGAGACGCTTCGCAGGTGGGCTGCACCTCCACACCACTGACCTGGATGATATCCCCTTGGACATGTTCTACTATCCCCCCAAGAGTCCCTCTGCCTTGCCTGTGATGCCCCTCCCTCCACCCTCAAACCCACCCACCAAGGTCCCCGCACCCCCTGTCCTTCCCACATCAGGCCGTGTGAGTGTCTCATCCTCACCCTGGGTGCAGCGCACTCCACCCCCCATTCCCATCCCTCCCCCACCATCCATTCCCACGCAAGACCTCACTCCTACCCGTCCGCTCCCCTCGGCCCTGGAAGAAGCACTGGGCAATCACCCCTTCCGTGCTGGGGACATCAGCAATCCTACAGAGGAGTGGGAGGCAAAGAACCACAGTGGGAAATCCACCAATTCTCCCGTCCCTGAACGGAGCTTCCCACCTACCCCAAAGGTACTACACCTGTTTAGCATGCTCTGTTTGGAAGCAGGAGTAGTGGGAAGGGCTGCTATTTCCCACATTCTTCACTGCTCTGTGAACCATCACCCCACCCCATTGTCTAGGAATGAGTCCCCCAACCTGCATGTTGCAGACATCCTGCATGCGTATGGTTTCTGCTGATTTTAAAGTGCTATGTTGTATGGTAAATTGCCTGTGTATGATCCTTGGTATGAGTTAACAGTATATTGATCCAATGTTTATTGCTCTCGTTGCTCCTTCTGGCTAATATGGCCTGGTAATTTTCAATATAGTACTTGTAAGGCTATGTTAATGAATAGTCAGTCATATGCAGTCATTTCTTGGTATTAGCCTAGACTTGGTATTAGCCATATTGGATTGACTGCATTATTGAACAGGGACAAAAAAGCAAGGAAAAGGTATTAGATTTGTAAATGAAGCAACAATGCTGTCAAATGCAGTATGAGGGTATTAGTCATTACATTCTATGGCACCAACCAGCTACATTGGCTTGAGGTGTAATACAGATAGTACCCAGGTTATGAACAATATCAGTTTCTAACTGAGCCTTTAAGTCTTAAAGGAGCTCTGGTGGTGTAGTGCCTAAGGCATTTGACAGCTAACCAGAAGTCTGGTGGTACAAACCCACCAGTCAGTCACTCCTCGAAAGGAAGATGGGGCAATCTACTTCTGTAGCAATACTGCCTTGGAAACCCAAGGAGGGGTCACTATGAGTCGGATCTGACTCCACGGCAGTGAGTTTTTTTTTTTTTTTTTGCTTTAAGTCTTGAATTTGTACGTAAGCTGTAACAGCTGCATACAGTTCTTATTTAGCTTTACTTTGTTGTTGTTCTTGTTATGTGCCGTTGAGTCAGACCTGACTCATAGCAGCCCCTCCTTGGGTTTCCGAGGCAGTATCACTACAGAAGTAGATTGCCCCATCTTCCTTCCGAGGAGTGGCTGGTGGGTTTGAACTGCCAGCCTTCTGGTTAGCAGTCAAGTGCCTTAGGCACTATGCTACCAGAGCTCCCTAGCCTTACTTTAGTACAAAGAAAACCTCAAGGCCTTGTCAATGATTTAAAAGCTGCACATGCAGCAAGTGAAGGTGATTGTGATGAAGAATTTGTTGCAAGTAGGTGTTGGCTCACTCATTTCAAAGTGAGGGAAAATCTATATAACCTTAAAGGGCAAGTATGAGTTGTCCGTAAGTCTAATGTTTGTAACCTATACCCAGAAATTTCTAGCCAACCTCCAGCTACAGAAACGATTAGGTTGAGAGAGTTCCAAGAAATCTCCAAATTTATTATTAAAAGACATGGGATGGTTTTCTTGGATGTCAGAAAGCTGGACAGCACTGATCTTCCTCAAAAAGATATATTATTAATTGTTCTTAATCCAATGACTGTTTCTGAAAGAGGCAATCCCAAGAAGACATGGAGCTTTGATCCCAAGGAGAGGGGAAAAATTCTTTTCTTTCCATAGCTGTGGACCAGACTTGAGTCAGAGCTAAAGCAGCTCAGAGCAGCTGAAGGTAGGGGTCTTTGGGTGAGGTGAGAATCAGTAGCAGCTGGCCAGTGGTTTTTATTAACCTCCTGCAGGGATTGGTGTCTCTGCATGAAGATGAGAACAGGGTGTCTCAGAGCATTCAGGAGAGCTTGGGGGAAGGAAGATGAGAGTGAAGAGAGTGCTAAATGCCAGCAAGGCTGCAGCTTCCATCAGGGCACCTCTCAGAGACTCCCTCTGGGCCTCCAGTGGGACCCTGAGCCCTGAAACTCCAACAGGGAGAAGTCTACCTGTACCAGGGCTGTCTTCCCCCAGAGCTCAGCCAGGAGCCAGTCTACAGGGAACTGAGCCTCACAAAGAGTCATACCCTATGATGGGTGCCCACCCAGATGGGCAGCAGCTTTTCCTGGACAAATTCAACTCTGCAGTTACTGATTGAGCTCCTACCTTGCACCTTGCTGTGTGAGGTGCAGAGAAGAGCAGTACTGATGAGGATATAGAGCAGATTGGCATACCTGTGGGCCTAATGATTTTCCACCTAAAGGATGAGCAGCAGACCTGGCAGGATTCAGCTATAAAATGGGCATGGGCTGTTCATTCTAATGAGAAGCTGAAAACACACCTCTGTAGAGTAGAGGGCTTATGAGCTCAGCCTTGGGGAAAGTGAGACATGGATGATAAGAGGAAGGGCATTGCAGGTGCAGAGAACATAAGGATGGCAAGGCAAGAATTAGCGAGAGATGATCAAATGGATTAGATGAAGCAGATGGGTTGCATGAACTCCCCTGGGTGCCACTCTTACTGGTCCTCACTCCATGGCTTCTAGAAATTTTGTGCGCATCTGCCAGGGACAGCAGATTCTTGGTGTTGCAGTGTGGGGCCTGAGACCATGATCAGAGGACATAGGAGGGGAGGCTGTATGGCACCCATAGTCACTGAGAGAGAAGCTTCCAAGTGTATCTTCTGAGTGACAATGGCTGCTGATGCCCCCCCCCAGCCAAGCTCTGGCCCAGGTCCCTGATTCTTAGAGCCACTCAGTACTTTCTGTGGCCTCATACCACACCATGAAGGTGGACTTTTCATCTCTTTGCCAGAGATCACACCTCCCAGGACCAGTGGGGAGAATGGACCAAGCTGGTTTAGCATGTGCATCGGTGTGAATTTGCATGTATACAGAAGTGCCAGAGCTGGCCTGGGCCACTCCTACCATGACCTCACATGAGTGTTTCAAACTAACTCCTGTAGACATTTTGCCCAAGCCCACAGCCCCCACGAGGCCCTGGTGTGTCCACCATCTCCAAACCTGTCATGGTCCACCAAGAAGCCAACTTCATCTACAGGCCACCTGTGAAATCTGAGGTCCTGGTAAGCCCCTGGGGTCCCCTCCAGGGAATCTCCAGAGGACTAGGGCCCTCTCTGGAGGAAAAGTGAGGTGGAACACAAACTGAGATCAGAATCCCCTAACATCTCATTGGCCAAAGGATGAGTCCCCATGGGTGTAAGTGGGTGTTGACATGACCAATGCAATTCCTATTTCCCATTTGACCAAATGACCTGGAGGTCCATCTAAAAATAATAATAATAATAACAGTGAAGACTTATTGAGATCCTAGCATGTGCCAGGTTTTGCACAGTCTCATTTAATCTTTACAACAAGCTTTAGTTGTCTGTCAACTCCAGGGAGATGATCCTATTGTTATCCCTATTTAACATTTAAAGGTCTCTAGTGTTCTGCTCTGCTCTCTAGGGTGCTATGAGTCAGAATGGACTCAGTATCAATTTTTTTTTTTTAAGGTAGTACAAAGGGGTTGCTCTTGACTGCTAACCTAAAAGTTGGTGGTTCGAACCCACCCAGTGGCATACCATGGAAGAAAGGGCAATCTGCTTGCATTAAGACTATAGCCAAGAAAACCCTGTGGAGTAGTAACACCTGGGGTTGCCAAGAGTAGCGATCAACTCAATGGGAACTTATAACAATTTAACATTTGAGGAAGCTGAGGCTTTGAGAGATTAAGTCAATTGACCAAAGTAGAGCCAAGACTTACTTCAAAGCATTTTGGACTCCAAAGCCCATGCTATCACCCACATTGCCATCTTGCCAAAACCTGCCAAAGTTCCAGTTGCCCTGGCCTCTGTCATGGCCTGGGCATATGACCAGCCTCAGATGGGGAAGTGGCCACAGCCACTTGCTCCATCCCTTGCTTCATTTCACTTCTCAGCCCCTGACAAGGGCTGGGAGTATGAGGTGTGGTCCTGGGGAAGTGGGGAGGGTCTGCCCACCCTCAATCACTGACAGCTGAGGGAGCTGGGGCTGGTGTCCCTTTCCTGGGGATGCCCAGCTGCTGACTAGCTTCCCACCCACAGTGGGAAGAGAGCCCCGCCAGAATTTTTATCTCCTTTGCAAGGAAACCCTACTCAGATATTAATTTTGAGCTTTAACTGTCTAGCCAGCTCCCCAGAGAGCAAAGTTCACACTCCTGTGACAATTTGCTGATTCCTATGCCTTGTGTTTTCTAATAACAAGGGTGTCTGTTTGGGTAGAACTGGGTAGCTGTTGCATCTTGAGGCACAAAGCTGGTCCCCAATGTTAATCAGTCTGTTTCTGTTTGGGGAGAGTGATAGGGCAGTCCCAGGCTGGCAGGCCCATGGTCGGGCACCAGAGGGCAGACGAGACCAGTCGATAATGTCCAGTGTGGAACTTTTCTTTTTCTGGCAGCCACAGGAAATGTTGAAGAGGATGGTGGTTTATCAGACAGCGTTCAGACAAGTAAAATGATACCCATTTGTGTGTGTGTGTGTGTGTGAGTGTGTTCCTCCTCTCCTATTTCCTCCCTCATGTGCCTGACTTCCTCCCCTGGGGAGTGCTGATTCTCAGGTAGCCTCTAGTACCCCCCTTTGCCAGAGGGCAGGAGGGCAGGAGTTACCGAGGGTCTCATAGCAGAGGGAATGGGGAACTAGACTTATTAGACCCCTTGCTCAGGCTGATAAAGCAGCTGGAGCCCTTGGGGCTCATTAATTGTTTGCTAAAAGAGGAGCAGGGCAGAGGGATCCTTCAGAAGTGCAAAAAGACCAAGAGGGAGCCTTGCCTCTGCCCAGGGAGAGAAGGAAGGGGCTGCCTGAGGGATCTCCCTACACCCTCCCCTGTCTTGTCCACTCAAGGCAGATCACAGCTTCACCAAAACTCACCTGGTACCAAACAAGTGTCAGAGAGGAAGTGGTGGCCCAGGTCTCCTATCTGCATAGGGTGCTCTGTGGATGGGGATGCCAAAGTCCTCGCTGGTCTCTGAATGGTATCAGACAGGCTGGCGGCCACTGATCCTCCCCACCGCCTGGGGCTTTTGTCCAAGAGAGCCATTGACCACTTCACAACCAACGGAAGAGACCCCAAGCCAGAGGGAGAAAGATATCCTGAGCAGACAGACCTTGCTTCTCCAGTCTCCCCTCTGATAGCCCACCATCAGAGCACAGGCCGGTTTGATCACAGCCAGGGAGCAAAAAGGAAGATGTCACCTGTACAATGAGACACAGGGGGTGTCTGCAAAAGAGGCTGCTCCCAGCCCAGGCCTGGGGAGTAAAGGGAAGCTAACATTTAGGAGATATGTTGTGTCAAGCAAAGTTTCTAAAGACTTTATGTATATTCACTCATTTAATCTTTACAAGCCTCGGAGGTTAAATGTTAATATCACCCCCCCCCCCATTTTGTAGATAAGAAACTGAAGTAGAGAGGTTAGGAAACTTGCTCATGATGGCACAGCTAGTGTGAGATCCTGAGTTTGAATCCAGGAGGTCAGGGTCTGCATTCTGTGCCCTGAAATATTGTGACATTCTGCCTCTCAATGCACTGCAAATTTATAAGTAGGCTTTTTAAGACCTGGTTGTTTAGGGTACAGATGAGCCTCAAAGGGAGAAAGGCAGGAAAGTGAAGAATCCCAGGCCTCTGGCTGGAGTCAGGGAGCTCTGGTAGCCTAGTGCCTAAGGCATTTGACTGCTAACCAGAAGGCTGGCAGTTCAAACCCACCAGCAACTTTTCAGAAGGAAGGTTGGGCAATCTACTTCCGTAGTGATACCGCCTCAGAAACCCAAGGAGGGGTTACTATGAGTTGGAGCCAACTTGATGGCAGTGAGTTTGGGCTTTTGGTTTTTGGCTGGAGTCAAACCCTTGCTCTGAGGTCCACTGACTAGGAGATCTTGGGCATGAATGTGACCACTCAGGGCCTGTTTTTCCACCTGTTGAATCAGAGGTAGGCTCTCCCTTTAAGGCTTGAGCAACTGTAATGGTTTATGAGAGAATGAGATCTAATGGCTTATGGTGAATGAGATCTGAATTCACAAGAAGACCTAAATGCCTGCCATTCAGCCCATCTCTGAGAGCACATTCTCAGGAGGGAGAGAGGGCGTCGGCAGGGAGAACGAGAGCTACCAGGGCCCAAGTTTTCAAAGAAATAGCCAAGGGCATGCAGAGCCCTCTCAGTGAAAAAGTGTTGACCCAGACCTTGCCTAGTGACCCCTGCACCCATGGATTTGTTGTCTCCCCCACTTTGTCTGCTGGCCTGACACCCATGGACTGACCCGGGTGTGCCTCAGACCTGGGCCAGGCTCACACCCTCTTTGGAGTTGAGCCTAGCATGGAGGCCAGTGAGGAGGGATGGCATGAGGTTGCCCAAAGATCCATCTGCTGATACTGGGCTCTCATCGTGCTGCCCATAGATTGTACTGTGGTCCCCCCATGATGCTGACCACAAGCCCCAGAGCACACTGCACCCATGCTTGCTGCAGCCAAGGGAAGTTTGGGTGCTGAGGGTGGTTCCTCTGGATCCAGCAAGGCCTATGTGGACACCTGCCACAGGCCTCTCCTCTACTCCACCTTCCTGGGGAGAGTAGCAGTGTTGTTGCCTTCAGGCCTAGGATTCTGGGCCCCTCTGGCCTGTGACCACCCCTGACCCTGCTCACTATGTGTGACTTCTGGGGAGGAAGGGTGTATTGTGGCTCTATCCCCTTACTCTTATTCCTAAATCTTGGGGATATTGTTCCCATTTAAAAAAAAAAAAAAAAACCTCACTACCATTGAGTCGGATCTGACTCATAGTGACCCGTCCTTGGGTTTCCGAGGTGGTATCACTATGGAAGTAGATTGCCCAATCTTCCTTATTGTTCCCATAGCAATCCTCTATGAAGCCAGATCCTCTGAGCTGTGTGAAAAGCTTCCCTTCTCCCCTGGCTGAAGGGCCAACCTGGGCTCCCCAGAACCTGGAGAGGGCTATTGCCTTCTAGAAAAGCATTTATTCGAACAGGTCCAGATGCCAGGCAAGTACAGACCCCTCTGCCCCTCACTTCCCTCATGATGTCCAATGTCCCTTTGCCTCCTCCAGTCATCTTGTGGCAGGTTTCCCCAGAATGAACAGCCTCTTGTGCAGAGTTAATCTCTTCTTTGGGGTCAGAGGAAGATGTAAATAGCCCTGCCCTTATTTGGGCCCTTGGAAGAAATGATGTAGAGCCTGTAATCGAGAACTAACAGGAGGTGTGGAGAGATGAGGCTTTCAACAAGACAGGCAATGCCTGCCAAGACCAACTCTACAAAGTCAGAGGGTCCCCAGAGACACCAGCTCACTGGAATCTGCAGGACCCAGGCCTGGGACCTTTAAACACTTGTAGCTTCCTGCTTCTCCCTGGCTGTTGGGGCTGCCAGCTCTTCCCTGAATCCCCCAACTAGGCTATGCCCGACCCTCCTCTGCCTTCTCTTCTATCTCTGACCCTTTACCATCGGAGCCATTTACCATCTTCCTTCTCTCCCTTGAACCTGTTTCCTGCCATAACCCTCAAGGGCCTCTGCTATGAGGTCCTAAAGCCCCCTTTTGCTTCCAGGATTTCCGGAAATATGAGGAAAGCTTTGATCCCTACTCAATGGTAAGACAAAAGTCCTTCCCAGGCGTGTATGTGTGTGCGTGTGTGTGCGCATGTGTGTTTACCCCAGGCCTAGGCAGCAGAGTGTGTCAGAGGCTGGCCTGTTCTGGACCACAGAAGTCCTAGGAATGAGGTCAGGGGATTATAGAGCCCAGGAAAAGCAAAAAGCCAAACTCACTGCCGTCGAGTCTGTATCAACTCATAGCAACCCCTCCTTGGGTTTCTGAGGCAGTATCACTATGGAAGTAGATTGCCCAGTCTTCCTTCCAAGGAGTGGCTGGTGGGTTTGAACTGCCAGCCTTCTGGTTAGCAGTCAAATGCCTTAGGCACTACTTCACCAGAGGTTCTAGGAACACCCCAAACTGCTCTTTCCTGTGCTTGCTTCTCTCAAGTGTGTGCGTGTGTGCGTGTGTGTGTGTGTGTGGCTTACAACAGTTATACTTACTGAGCACTAACTATATACCTGAAACTATAATAATAATCCCATGAGGAAACTACCACCACCACCCCCCCCCCATTTCACAAATGGTGATACTGAAGTACAGAGAGGTTAATTTGTTCATTTGCTTAAGGTCGCACAGCTAGGAAATGGAGGAATTGGAATGTGTGTGGCTGTGTGTCCCCTATGGGGCCTGGGAACCCTCCCCCCAGTTGAAGACCAATGGGGACAGGGCTGGCAAAGGTGCCTCTGGCCCATGTGTTCTGTGGGGCCCCGTGTCTCCCAGGTGCCTGGCTTGCAGTTCCATCCTGTCCGCACCCTATTTTCAGGCGGACTCAAATCTCCCCCACTGTCTTTTTCTTTCTAGTTCACTCCAGAGCAGATCATAGGGAAAGATGTCCGGCTCCTACGCATTAAGAAGGTTGGATAGGTCCCACCTTCCTCTGCCCCCTCCCTCTCCCACTTTGCTTCCCTGTTTTTCCTGCTCTCAAGGTGATTCATCAAATCCCCACCTTCTCCCCTCTCCTCCTGGGAATACCCCCTCTTTAGGTGGGACCACACTCCTAGGTGCTGTTTGGCATACATGTCCCATTTCCTCCTTGATGACACTGCTGTTGCCCATTCTTCCCCTGGCCTTTCTGTAGCCCTGCTATAAAACTGCTTGGTGTTCTGGTGCCCACAGGCTGTTGTCTGCTTGGGACTCAAGGCCTGTTTTCCTCTCACCAGGAGGGATCCTTAGACTTGGCCCTGGAAGGTGGTGTGGACTCCCCTATCGGGAAGGTGGTTGTCTCAGCTGTTTATGAGGGAGGAGCTGCTGAGCGGCATGGTGAGTGGGGACTAGCCATGGCCTGATTTGGGGATGGTGTGATGGTTATTCAGGGCCCTCCAGGAGAGTAAACAGATGCCTATTTGCAGTGGGCTTGACAATTGCTCAAGAACGTCCTCCCCCCTGGGTCTGTCCATCCATCTGTCAAGTCCCATGTGCTGCCTGAGGGCAGACCATGGTGCCAGGCTCTGCAGGCACACTGACAAACCAGGGTCTCAGAATTGCCAGATAGTGACAGGATTTTGCCTTTCCAGAGCCATCCCCACCCATCTTTGCTTCACAGAGTGCAACCCAGCACCACGTTGTTTAACTTGTTAATTTTTAATGGTTTCAGGCATGGAAAAACATCCTGAGCATAATAGAACAAACACCCATGTCCCCATCACTGAGTGTAGGACATCAAACATCACAAATATGGTCAGAGCCCTCTCTGGTTGCATTCGCCTCCCTCCCCCAAATGTAAACCACTGCCCTGAATTCGTAGCCTTCAACTGTAAAAAAAATATTTTTTTCGTGAATGAAAAAGATAACATACTCTTTCATAAATTCAAGCTATATGGATTTGTACAAAATGGAAAAGTGAAAGTCACCAGCTACCTAACCCCAGTCCCACTGTTCAGAAAAAACTGCTGTCTATAGTTTAGTCCCTCACTACTTTGAACATGCAAGCAGCTGCTGCCCATTTCCCCAAGAGCTCGTGTGTTTTAAGCCACCAAGTAACACACATCACAATCCCTGTGGGCCTTCATTCCCATGCCCACAAGGCTCTCGATTGATCTATTTCAGTATCACTTAGAATGTGTTCTGTGGACACTAGGACTGGGCAAAAATCCTCAATAAAGAGTTCTGAAGTCAAAGAAATGTGTGAAGCCATGCACAATCTATGGACTTCTTGGAGAGCCACGATGTGTATTTACATACTAAAGGCTTTGACAAGTCCTGCAGTGAGTAACTCTGTTTAGCTTTTAACTCAACAGTTCTCAAATTTATTAAACCACAGGACGTCTTATCTAAGGATACCCTTTAACACAATTCATTTATTCAACAAATATCTGTTGAGTTCCTGTTTGTGCTAGGTATTATGGTAAGTGTTAAGGATGTCGTGGTGAACCCAAAAGATAGTCCTTGCCCTCATGGATCTTATAGTCTGGTGAGAGAGCCCATCAGTAAACAAGTAAACAGATATATGACTACAAATTGTGAAAAATGCTGTGCAGAGAAAGACCAGGTTGCTGTGAGAGAATAGTAGGAAAGATCTTTAGATTGAGTGGGGATCAGAGAAGCCTTTTCTGAGGAAGAAACATTTCATCTGAGACCTAAAAGAAGAGAAGAAAGAGAGAGGGAAGCATGTTCCAGATGGAACAGCACATACAGGCTCTGAGTCACGAAAGAGCTTGACATGCTCAGAGGCCTGAAGTAGACCCATCTGGCCAGTGCATGGAGAGAGTCTGCCAGCAGAACTAACTCATGTTTCAGTGATAACCTTGCAGGAAATGTAGGACTGTCTCCTTTTGGTTTGGGCCAGAGCCAATAACAGAGGTATGTACAAGAGCTGTTGTGGCAGCACGTCATCACTGGTATACCAAATCTAGTGACCAAATCTACTGAACCAGGGTGAGGGTATGCTTGGATGGGGGAAAATACCCTTGAGCAACCTGGTGGGTTGTTCACTTGCTTTCTGAGCCCATGTGAGCTTCTGGAACCCAGGACTCGAGCCTTTTCTGCAGCCCCACAGTGCCTCTGCTAAGCCTTGAGCCTGGCACGTGTGACACATGGCTCGATCAGCTAATCAGCTGCATCTCTTCTTGCAGGTGGCATTGTGAAAGGTGACGAGATCATGGCAATCAATGGCAAGATCGTGACTGACTATACGCTGGCCGAGGCTGAGGCTGCCCTGCAGAAGGCCTGGAGTCAGGGAGTAAGAGTGGCCCCCTCCCTCCCTTTGTTGTCTGCCTGGCTGCCTCAAACCCTGCCCTCTACAACCAGGACTTACAGTCAGGGTGCCCCATCCCAGGGCGCTATACAGGATCCAAGCAACTATTGGGTGATGTCCACATACCCCATCCAGCCAGTGGTCTAAATCTGATGAAATGGGATTCAAAAAAAAAAAAAACAAATGTCAATTCCTGACCTTGAGTTCAAAAAACAGTTGCACAAATATAAACTCCAGAAGCCTGGGTATGGCAGCCAGCCCTCCCCCACAAAAAAGACTTAAAGGTCTTCTCTAAGTGCACACTGAACAGGAATTAGCAGGTTGCCTGGGGTTACTAGAAAGCATTAACAGAAGTAGAGGGTCCAGGCTGGTGGTAGTCTGTGCACTCATCAGACACCCGACTGGGTCAGGGATACCACATAAGGCCTTCCAGGCTGTGCACTACACAAATCCAGGGGGTTCCTTCCTACAGACTACAAAGTAAAGGGTGTCCCCTCATGTTGTGCTGTGCACAACCTGTGCAACTATATGCAGGCAGCCGAGCCTGAGGTATTAAGTTCAGTGCTGAGGAAGCTGATCGGATGGTTCTGGGACCCACATGAAAGGATATGGAAAAGAGAAGACTCACGGGTAACATGATGACTGTATTTGATTATCTGAAGGGCTGCATTAGGGTAAAGGGTGCAGAAGTATTCTCTGTGATTCTTGAAGGCAGAGCTGGAATGGATAGGAAGAGGTTCTGGGGAGAGATTTCAGCTTATTATTAAGAACTATCACATGGTGGAGGGGCCCAATGATGTTTCAGATACTTTTCGTTGGATGCATCCAAGCCAAGGATGGACAATGATGGACAAGCCAAGGATGGCAGTGATGCCAGTGAGGGCATTCAAATGTTAGGGTCAAAAAGCTAGGCCAGAAGTTCTCCAATCATGCATTAAAATTACTTACCAAAAAACCAAACTCACTGTGGTAGAGTCGAATCTGACTCATAGTGACCCCTCCTTGGGTTTCTGAGGTGGTATCACTATGGAAGTAGATTGCCCCATCTTCTTTCCGAGGAGTAGCTGGTGGGTTTGAACTGCCAGCCTCCTGGTTAGCAGTCAAATGCCTTAGACACTACGCCACCAGAGCTCCCAAGGAGCCTATTAAAAATATGTTTCCCAGGACCCACACCATACTTCCAAGGACCAAGTCAATGAGTCTACAGGTTTAAGATATTCCCCCAAATGATCTAAGGTTGCCACCTGGCCCTAATTCAAAGATTAGCATTTGGGAACTTAGTGTCATTTGAGGGTTTTAAGACCCTGGCTGCTATGGTTCTATAGCCTCAGAGACGGGAAGCTTCCCTGGACCATGGGTCCATCCCCAAAAGGCCCATCCCCACTTGGCCTCCACAGGAAGAAGGCCCCAGCCAGCTGACTCTGGGCCTTGGTGTCTAGGCATGGGAATGGAGTGGCAGGGGCAGATGCCATCCCACCCTGAGTGCATCCCCAGAGTCACATGGCTTCTCCCCACAGGACTGGATTGACCTGGTTGTTGCCGTCTGTCCTCCCAAGGAGTATGACGATGAGCTGTAAGTGTGCTGGCACCTGGCCCACTACCTCCTCTTCCTCCTCCTCCAGAATCTTGGCTTCCTTCTCCTAATCCACCCCTGCTTTCATCCAGCCTGAAGGAATGGCCCAAGCACACAGTGTCTAGTAATAACAGCTGCTAGAGAGCCCCTGGCCTAGAGAAATCCTAGAACTAAGTCACAGTCCTTAAGCATTGTCTGTCTCTCAATCTCTGTCCCTCTCCTCTTTCTTCTCTCTCTCCATCCTTCCTGTCAGTATCTCTATCCTACCTGTCTCTCTCTTTCTCCTTCATCCCTCTTCCCCTTCTCTCTGACGCTTTCTTTCTCTTGATCCCTGTTTCTTTCTTTCACTGGCTCTGAGTCCCTACTTCTCTGTGTTTGTCATTCTACATCCATTTCTCTCTTTATGCCTCTTAGTGTCTCACCTCCATCCTTACTTCATTACATCACCTCCCCCCACACCCACCCACACTTGTCAGACCCCTACTTGCCTGTGCCTGCTTGCTCCCACTGCTGGGCAGAGGCTGAGTTCCCTGTGTGTTCTGAAGAAACAAAAGTTGTTTAGCTCCTAATTCTGAAGACCAGGGTCTGTGCAGGACCCGGGACAGGGAGAGATTTGCCTGGGAATAACCAAGCCTGTTTTGTGTTTCCTGCTCTGCTCTGCATACGTACCTCTTCTCTTTCCTCCTCTGCAGCTGAGAGCCTCTAACCAGTCTGAAAGCTCCTTGAAGACCATAATCTCCTGCAGTTAGAGCCTGGCAGCCCCCCACAGTGAATAGGCAGGCGGGGTCCAGGGCCTTGTTTGTCCATACTGGGTGTAGTGGCTGTCAGCTGCCGACCCTGTCGGCAGGTTCTTTGGACTGGTACCTGGAGGGGTGCACAAGGTGCCATCTCTGAAATGCCACCCTGGACCTGCTGATAGCCACGCTTGAAATCTGAGGGACTCAGAGGGCTTCCAGTTCTGGGCAGTGGAGCAGAGCACAGTCTGTAACATCTAATTGACACTTGGGAGTCCTGACTCTCCACAACCCCTGGGACCTGCCACAGGTCCCACATAGCACCCAAATGAGCAGGATGGAGCATTGAGCACCATTCTCTGCTAGGCATAAACAGTGCCTCAAATGAGGGCTGATGGACTGGGATAGCCCAGAGGAAGCATTGCCTGAATATCCCCTCAGAAGGTGTCCTCAGCAAAATGTACCTACCTTCCACTTGAATACCACCCTGCTGGGACCTCTTTTCTACCCTGGCCCACAGGCTTAGGAAGAACAAGGACAATTCAGACCTTTGTAAGACTGGTCCAAAGAACTAGGGTTGGCGGTTTAGAATTGCTTGTGTCCTGCAGTGACCTGTTGTGTCCTTTGTGCCTTCTGTCTTCCTCGGGTCCAGGCTCTGTCCATGGGACAAACCATGGAGCCTAGCTGTGGAATGTTTCCTACATGGGACCAGGCTGTGACCATGGACAAAGCTGGCAGGTGGCTGTGAAACCAATGTCTGACATGGCCTGAAGCCCACCACTGATATACCCAAGCCTGGACTAGTTGAGTTCTGCTACAAATTTCCCAAAACATTAGGGCCCCATAGTCCCAAGACAGTTGGCCTACTATTGTGTGGCTTCTGGGATGGCCTAAGTGGCCCTATGTGTTCTATCACTTGTCATCTACTCTTTTTGAAAGACCTCAACTCCCCTTCCTTCTGGTCCTCTCCTTCCCCATCCCCAGCTACCATTATGCTTGCTTTCTGGTCTCCTTTGTGCAGTAGCTGTGGCCAGTGTGTAGCCACTGGGAGCCACACAGGGAGAGGGCTCCAGAGGCTGGGCAAGGCCTTATACCACCCAAATGGGTGCTCCTCAATGTTGGGACCCTGTTCTGGGCTGAGTGTGCACCCACAAGGCCTGCACCCACTTGGTATATTTTCTCTTCCCCAAAGGACCTTCTTCTGAAGTCTAGAGGGAGAAACTAATTTCACCCTAGAAGACGATAAGCTCTGGACCCACCCACCTGGACACAAAACCAGGGACCAGCCATGAAAGACATCCAGCCTGCAGATACCAGAAATCCTGGGAAAGCCACGCCCAGCACTCAGGGATTTCAGATTTCCTTTGGCCCTGAATTAAGGCTTGACAAGGCACACTTCAGGCCAATCTTCAGAAGGCCAATGTGGAGAAGAGGGAGCAGCCAACCATTGTGAAGAGGGCCCTTGGAATCCACACTCTGTTTCTTTTCCTCTGGCCCTGTGAATTTTGACTCTGTTAGCCCTGGGGAACTCCTCCCTTGAGCCCTATTAGGACCTAACTCTTGAATCTTTCTCTCCATCCCTCTTTCCCTGCTGCAATTGCTTCTAGAATTGCTACCACCAACCTTACTCTGAGCTCATTAATAAAATAAGCAGATTTTCCATCTTATAAGCATGAGTATGGATCTGGGTAGCAGACTCAAGGCTCTCACATTAAAGCCATAAGGTTCTGGCCCTGCTTCAAGAGTAAGAAGGAGTCAAGGGCCGTGATCGTGGTCTGAGATGGACGTGATCAAATGGCCAGGAACTGGCTTGGAGCAGAAGGCTGAGGTGCAGGAGATATGCTGGGCTGGCATCAGGGTCTTTTCAGCAGAGAGATGGCTGGAAGGAAGTCCATGTGGCAGGGGGTTTGTTCAATTCTAGAAAGCATAGCTAAAGGCAGGATCCCCAGAGGGTGTCCTCAAGGTGGGGGGTATCCCAGTTTCTCTCAAGGACAGCATGGCCACAGCTGCTTTGCATGAGGTCCCCTAGACAGGATGTGATTGAGAAGGTGCAAGTGGCCACACTCCCTCCATGAAATTGCAACTGGCAGAAACCCCTGGAGGGGAAAAGGGTTTGAAGCAGGAGTGTGTTACTCCAGTGGGCTAGTAGGGGATAAGTCAAAGGCCCTTCTGGTCCAGGAGGGGGTGACTTCTCCAGAGTCCCCTAAGTTGGTGGCAGAGCTGCTCTCTCCACTGTACCACACAATGGAAACACAAACTTAAAAAGGCTGGGGACTCAAGGATGCCCTTTGACTTTGAACTTTTAGCATTTCATCTATCTCTTTGAAGTTGCTTCCCACAGCTAGTCCCTCGGGGTTTGCTGAGCCGGCTTTGGGCCTCTTACCTCTGCATCTAGGAGTCGGAGGTGAAAGGGCTGAGTTTATGGCCTCTGTGCTTCTAAGACATCCCCTTTGGGCCTATGCAGGGCTGGGAAGCTTGTTCTCACCGATTTCAGCCTAATTCCCAAGACTGAGCTTTGGATAGGAATCTGTTTCCAGAGCTGAAAGCCCTGTTCTCCTCCTGCCCCTGCAGTGACCCTTCCCAGTTCCCTGGGGCCCAGACTGGCCATGCCTCTGTGAGAACTGGAGGGGGCAGGCATGGCCCTCAGGGGAGGCAGGTGGAGCTGAGGCAGGAAGAAGGCAGAGGGCCACAGGGCCTGCAGCTGCTCTCTTCTAGCCTGGGGTTTACAGCTGAGGAGCCTGCCCACTGATCTTAGTAGGAATAACATTGCTACTATTGGGTGCTTGCTATGTGTCATTCAGCCCTAAATGTAGTGATTCATTTAATCACAACAATGTATTCTATGAGGTTATCTTCACTGTTGCTGTTATTCATTGAGGAAACTAGTCACCGAGATGTTAAAATAACAGAACCAAGGTTAAATAGCCAGTAATTAGGTAGTAGAGTCAGGATTTAGACCCAGGCAGGGTGATTCCAGGAGTCCATATTATTAACCATATGCTATACTGCCTCAAGGGAGCTCTGGTAGTGTAGTGCCTAAGGCACTTGACTGCTAACCAGAAGGCTGGTGGTTCAAACCCACCAGCCACTCCTCGGAAGAAGATTGGGCAATCTACTTCCGTAGTGATACTGCCTCGGAAAGCCAAGGAGGTGTCGCTATGAGTTGGGTCCGACTTGATGGCACCTAACAACAACAACAACAACCTACTGCCTCAAATAGATAAGAAAGAAACAGTGTACAGAAACTAATTTCAGAGACACCAAAACTCCAGACAGAAAATAATTCCTCCCTGCCTCTATTTTTTCTCTGCTTCACTGTGTCCTTCACATTGCAAAGTGAGCCAGCCAAAGCCCTGCTAAAAACACTTCAATGAAACTTACTGTCCTCAGGACAAAGTCTTAACTCAGTTATTAGCCTGCATTCAAAGCCTGATCACCTGGCCCTGACAACTCCTTCAGCTCCATATCTTATCAATCACTTCCTTCCCTTCAGCCATACTGAACTCTTCAGTTTCTTGGACTTGCCATGCTCCATCACTTCTCGACGTCTTTGCACGTGTTGTTCTTGCTGCCCTGTGCTCCTCGTGAAATTCTGTGCATCCTTTACAGTCCATGCCAATTATAAAACAGAAGCACTGGGCTGACATGGTATGAGAGCTCAGTCAGGGTGAGCCTGCTGCTCCCTCCCAAGATAGACTGTTTGGATTGCAAGTGCAAATCCTACTTGAAATGACCATTTAAATGAAAAATCCTTGAGTGTTTGATGTCAGGTTTGGCTGGATCCAGGTGCTAGAAACAATGTCATCAGGAATTTGTTCTTGCCATCTCTTGGCTCTACTCTTCTGTAGCTGGCTTCATTCTCAGTTCGACTTTTCCCATATGAGGCCAAGATGGCCTCTAGTATTCCAAATGTATTCCACCAGGTAGTACAACCCCAGGGGGAAAATCACACTGTTTCCTGAAGTTCCAGCTAAATCTTGATAGTTTATTCTGATGAGCCTGACCTGGGGGTGTGGCCATCCCTGATTGGCCAGGCCTGGATCACATACCTACCCTTGGAGCCAGGAGTTGGAGTCAGCCCCACTAGCACCACATGAACTTATTGAAGGAGAAAGAGTGGTTTCCAAAAGGAAAATCAGGGTGCTGTTACAGGAGAATGGAAAATGTATCTGAACAGACACAAAGGGGTGCCCACTAAGGGACCCCTGGCCCCAGAAGCTCCTTCCTCCCTCCTTTCCTTCTGTTATTCCTTTTCTTCTCCCTGCCACTTTCTCTGGGGGAACCTGAGACCCAGAAGGCCTGGGGCTCCCTTGTGTCATCTGTACAACCCTCAACACTTGAGAACAAGAAATGGGAAGTAGGGGTCTTCTATGACCACAGGACTTGCTGACATGCAAGAGTTCCATTTGATCTCCAAGTATCCCAAGAAGTGAGAATTGAAATCTGACCATGGACATGTTACTTAACCTCTCTTCATCTCAGTTTCTTCGGCTATAAAAAGGATATAAATAGTGCCCACTTCATAGAATTGTGAGTATCAAAAGAAATACAGATAAAGTGCTAAAACAGTTCTTGGTTCTTAAATTAATGTTAACTGTTTAAAGACTTGGGACAGATGATGCTTCAGAAAGAGCAGCTTGGGGTCCATTTCACCCCTCGGGGTGAGGCTGCCTAAAGGTGGGCTCTGAGTCAAAGAGATATTCCTTACCCTGCCCCTGTATCTCCCACACTCAACACCCACAGCAACTGCAGGAGGCTGTCTTCTCTTTCCTTATCTCAAAGAAGAAAGTCCCCACATCCTTCCAGGAGTAACCACTGCTCCCCAACAGGCCTCCAGCTAAGTGTGTGTATGTACATAGACATGTTGAGTTTATAATACTCATCTTTATTAATTTTATCCTGAATGTACTCACAGTGTTGTAGATCAGAGATAGATTTCTTATTAATCATCTTATTATTAATTTAACTAATAAGTAATCAGCATATGAGCCCCCCCCCCTTTACCCCTAGAATGACTCATTGAAAGCCAGATGGAAAAATTTCTTACATGCATGGCAGGGCCCTCCATAAGTAAAAGACAGATAAAAATGATCATCTCCACTTCCATACAGAAAAGAGCCATCCTCTCTCCTCCAGAAAGGAGAGGGGGAAAAAGTTGCTCCTTTGAGGCAGATGGAAGGGATCCTGGGTTATCGCCAGAAACTTCTAAATGTAAATATCTAGGAAGATAGGTGGTCCGGTCTTCTTGACACCTTGGGAGCTTAACCTAAGGACCTAGTCCTGGCCGTAAGCATTTGACTCTATCAGTGAGATAGCAGAAGTTTTATTATCCTCTTAGATTGGAGCAATTAACTAAACAAATAGCTACAGATCCAATTTTTACAGTGTGTGAGGAGTAAAATGCATCTGGCTTTCAATGAATCATTCTAGGGGTAAAGGGGTGGGCTCATATGCTGATTACTTATTAGTTAAATTAATAATAAGATGATTAATAAGAAATCTATCTCTGATCTACAACACTGTGAGTACATTCAGGATAAAATTAATAAAGATGAGTATTATAAACTCAACATGTCTATGCACATACACACACTTAGCTGGAGGCCTGTTGGGGAGCAGTGGTTACTCCTGGAAGGATATGGGGACTTTCTTCTTTGAGATAAGTGAAAGCAAACATTCCTATCTTTATATCAGAGGGACAGAAAATGTGTCTCAGGAGGCTAGGGATTTTTACAGAAACAGAGAAATCCAGGGAAGCTTAATTTCCTCACAATCTACGTACACAAATGAAGGGTGCTGGTCACAGGTGGGCAGACAGCAGCAGAGCATCACTGACAACCATGAGGACCGCCGCCTCACTGGAAGCAGAGCTCCCCCTATCTGCTTCTATGGAGCACAACTGGCCACTCTTTCCACAGACTCTTCATTGGTCAAGGGGGCCCCAAACCAGTGAGCCAGCTCAGATTCTACTCTCAGGACTGACTTACTCAGCTGACAGGAACCATGGAGCAAAAGTCTGCCGGATGCAGTTTCAAACCCTTGACACAGTTCAATGACACCCACCTGACAACCACCTCAGGCCTACAGCTCCGAACTCAGATTCCACAGGTAGATTAAGGGAAGGTTCATGAATCCTAGCATTTGGATCTCGTTTTAGGGAAGGGGTCCAAAACTTTTCTCAGATTTTCAAAAGTGTTTCTGACCCAAAAGAGGTTAAACCCACTCTCATAAAAAGGTGATCATTTAAACAACAACAACAAAAATTTTTATTGTAAGGTGTTGGGAACTCCCAGAAGATTAAAAAGTGAACTCCTTGAGGGGCAGGCACTGTTTTCACCACTGTACATTAGTAGGCATTAGTAGGGTACCTAGCACACAGCATGTGTTCAGCAAATACATGGTAATAAGTGAATGAAGAACAAGCTGTCTGGAGGTCACCTTTCAGCCAGAGTAGACTGACTTATATCACCCGTGAGTAATGTGCTCCCCTCAACAGTCAGCCATATGACACCAAACAGTTACCATTAACAAAAAGCAAAGATGAGAAGGCAAGAAGGGGAAGGGAAGTTAGATCAATGGAAACAGAACAGAAATAATGAGAATGCTGACACATTGTGAAAACTGTAACCAATGCACAGAACAATATGTATAAAAATTGTTAAATGCAAACCTAATTTGCTGTGTAAATTTTCACCTAAAACACAATAAAATATTTTAAAAGCCTTTGTCAAAAAAAACAGAAAAGGAAAAGCATCTCTAATGATACAAGTCCATAAGAAAACTGAATCCAATTTGTAAACATCTACTTTTCACTCAACTTGGAAGATACACAGCTATGATGTCCATGGGTAATCATCACTGATTCCTTCATTCATTTGCTAGCAATTATTTATTGAGGCTGAACACCTATCTGTGCCAAAATCAAAGCTATGGAAAACTTAGTCTCAGCCTTCATGCAGCTTCTAGCCCAGTGGGACAGACAATGCTGGTGGTTAAGTACAGGGAGAGGGATTGCACAAAGTGCTTGGGCAGGAGGTCGGCAGAGGTCCGAAGAAGGGATCTCCAACTCTGCCTGCCTGTGGGTCAGGGCAGGCTTTATTGAGGGAGTGACATTTGAGGGAGTGTGACATTTGAGGGGAATGGTATTTGAGCCCAGTGTTGAAAACTGAGAAGCAGACTGTCAAGTGGCCCAGCAGAGCAGGAGGTCTGTCTCCAAAGATGGACAGCACAGCCTCTGGGAAGCCCTGTTTTTAGCTTCCATTGCCCGGGGCTGGGCACACACAACAGGTGCATCCTAACAGGGCAGAATCAAAGTAGGGGCACCTTGGCTGGAAATTGCAGAGCACTTGAAATCCAGCTTGTCTCCCCTCACCATTATTTTCCATGATCCCTCAGTGCACCCTCATCCCAGCAAAGCTTGTTGATCCACTCATTGTGTCTGGAAAAAGTCTTGTTCCAGCTTCCCTACCTGTCCACACACTGGCATTCCCCCTCCAACCTGAGAGTCTCTAACCATTCTTCATAGACTGGGCCATCTGCAAGGCCAACTTTTTCCCTATGGCTTCCACCAGGTGCCAGAGCTCAGATAACTTCCAATTGTCACCCTTATTTATATTCAACCATCATTAACCATTCAGTCCTTGCTTGTCTAGTTTTGTTGTTGTTGTTGTTTTGTTTTGTTTTGTTTTAATAGTTTGTTCAGATCAGGATCTAAAATAAGGGCCATATGTGGCCTCTGTTAAGGAGCTCTGGTAGTGCAGTGTTTAGGACATTTGGCTACTAACCAAAAGGTTGGTGGTTCGAACCCACCAATTACTCTGTGGAAGAAAGCTGAGGCAATCTGTTCCCGTAAAGATTTACAGCCTTTGAAACACAATGGGGGTCACTATGTGTTAGAATTGACTCAATGGCACTGAGCTTGTTTTTGGTTTATGGCCTCTGATAATATGTCTCTTAAGCTGTTTTTCACAATTATTATTCTACGGAGGTAAAATATATTTCACAAACTTGCCATTTTAACCATTTCTAAGTGTAAATTCAGTGGCATTAATTATGTTCACAATGTTGTGCAACCACCACCACTATCTATTTCCAAAACTTGTTATCATCCCAAACAGGAGCTTGCTGTTTTTGTTTCTTTTTTATTTGTTTTATATGTATGCTTATCTTATTTCCCCCACTAGACTGTAAACTTCTGAGGGCAGAAGCACCCATTAGTTTTCCTTAACAGGCGATAGTGTGGTAGAGAGCAATTATTCTCCAGCTTGAGCATGCAGCAGACTCACCTGGAGACTCGTTAAAATTGATTTCCAGACTCCACACCAAGTTTCAGATTCAGTAGGTCTAGGGTGAGGTCCTGAATTTGCTTTTCTAATGAACCCCAAGGTGATGCTGATGATTCAGGGACCACACTTTGAGAACCACTGTCACGGAAAGAAGGAGTACTGGTGGTGCGGTGGTAGAAGAGCTAGGCTGCTAAATGAGAGGTCGGTAGTTTGAAGCCATCAGCCACTCCTGGGGACAAAGATGTGGTAGTCTGCTTACATAAAGATTAAAGCCTTGGAAACCCTACGAGGCAGTTCTACTGTGTCCTATAGGGTCAGTTATGAATGGGAATTGACTCCATGGCAATGGGTTTGGTTCTTGGTTATGAAGAGCATTCAAGTTGTGGACCCAGCTGAATCCAGGTTCCAAGCTAGACTCTATCTCACTGGCTATATGAGCTAGGACAAGTTCCTTAGTCTCTCTGGACCTCAGTTTCCTAAGGACACAATAACAAACATTTTACAGGTAAATCTAGAAGGCACACAGTGGGTGCTCAATAAAAGCCCGTTAACTGACTGGCTGAATGCCTCCATTCTTATAGCACTTGTGGAACACCTGTAGGCTGAGCCAAGATATTTCCCTCAATTAGGAGAATAAGCAAGACTTCAACACTCTCCCCCAAGGGCTGGTCTCTGGATCAGCAGCAGAATTTGATTTTCCAGCTCCAACGGAAAAGGTGATGCTTCTTGCAAACTGGGTTCTTTCTTCTTAATAAAACTTCTCCAGACTCTGTCCTTTGCTCAAGCTCCAGGCACCCACATCATTAAATAATTATCTCTGCATGGATACACTTATTATCCAAGTATGCTTATATTCACCAATTTGGATTTTTAATGTACACATTATTGCTAAAAATAGCTTTGGGCTCTACATGGGTTGGGGCACTTTAGCAATGCTTCCTTTGAGCAGGTCAATCTTAGGTGATGGCTGTGATTCTTTGCCTCAGTGTCTCTCTTATCCACTTCCCAGTGTGTCTCCCTCCCTATCAGGTCTCTGCTCTTTCTTTGACCAAACACCAGAGAGAAGTCCTCCCCAACAAAATCATAGTCTTAGACCTGGGCACACTTGCCTCCAGGTATACAACAGTGCACATGGAAGTCAGTGATAGGCATTATGTACAAGTGAACACACTCAGACCACTGAAGTCTAAATGAAAACAGAAGGCTTGCTCTACAGACATCACTCCTGGACAGGCCACTCCCTCTCACCCACCATACCCTGCCCCCTTGCAACTGGATGCTCCTTCTCTCCTTTTTGCCTCTTGTGCCTTTGTACCCCATCCCCACCCCAAAATCATTCCTATTTCTCAGAAGTATACCCAAGTAGGAACCCGGGCTCTGCATCTACCTTGCTGGAGTGCCATGAGCAAATGACTTTTCCTCTCTGAGTGGCCTTGTTCACACTGTGAACAATGATTATACCACTTGCCTTAAAGGAGATCATGATTAAGCCAGATAATGCAATAAAGAGCTTAGCATTAGATTGGAACTGATGGAATACCAATTGAGATGTTTCAACAAATAGATGCAATGCTGAAAGTGCTCACTTGTCTATGCCAAGAAATTTGGAAGACAGCTACCTGACCAGTCAATTGTAAGAGATCTGTATTTGTGCCCATTCCAAAAAAGAGGTGATCCAACAGAATGTGGAAATTATCAAACAATATGATTAATATCACACGCAAGTAAAATATTGCTGAATTCAAAAAAAGATGGCAGCAGTACACTGACAGGGGACTGCCAAAACTTCAAGCTGGAATCAGAAGAGGTTGTGGAACGAGGGGTATCATTGCTGATGTCAATGGATCTTGGCTGAAAGCAGAGAATACCAGAAAGATATTTACCTGTGTTTTCTTGATAATGCAAAGACATTCAATATTGTGGATCATAACAAATTGTGGGTAAGATTGTGAAGAATGAGGATGGCAGAACATTTAATTGTGCGCTGAACCTGTACTTAGACCAAGAGGTAGTTGTTTGAACACAACAAGGGGATACTACATGGTTTAAAATCAGCAAAAGTGCACGTGAGGGTAGCATTCTTTCTCCATACTTATTTAAGTATATGTATGTTGAGCAAATAATCTGAGAAGCTGAACTATATGAAGAAGAACACATCAGGATTTGAGGAAGACTCATTAGCAACCTGTGATATGCAAATGACACAACCTTTAATATGAATTTTATCTCAATATAAAGAAAACAAAAATCCTCACAACTGGACGAATAAGCAACATCATGATAAAGAGAGAAAAGATTGAAGTTGTCAAGGATTTCATTTTGCTTGGATCCACAATCAATGCCCACAGAAGCAGCAGTCAAGAAATCAAGTGACATATTGCATTAGGCAAATCCGCTGCAAAAGACCTCTTTATAGTGTTCAAAATCAAGCATGTCACTTTGAGGACTAAGGTGCACCTGATCCCAGCCATGGTATTTTTAATTGACTCTTATGCATGTGACAGCTGGTCAATGAATAAGGAAAACCGAAGAATTGATGCTTTTGAATTATGGGGTTGGCGAAGAATATTGAATTTACCACGGACTACCAGAAGAACAAACAAATCTGTCTTGGAAGAAGTACAGCCAGAACGCTTATGTACTTTGGACATGTTATCAGAAGGGACCAGTCCCTAGAGAAGGACATTATGCTTAAAAAGTAGAAGGTGAGTGAAAAAGAAGACGACCTTCAAAGAGATGGATTGACACAGTGGCTGCAACAATGGGCTCAAACATAGTAACAATTGTGAGGATGCTTCAGGGCCAGACAGTGTTTTGTTCTGTGGTACACAGGTGTTGTGGTAGTTATGTTTGTGTGTCAACTTGGCTGGGCCTGGTTGAGTGGCTGGGCAGCTGGTGGTAGTTATTCCCCATGATGAGACTGGCAATCAGCTCCATGGTGGGATCTACCACAAGCAGCTGAGTAGTGGTCTGCTTCCTGTATTTAAGGAGAAGCCTTGGGAATGGTCTCTAGCCTATGGCACGTTTGGACCCTGCATGTAGCCGTGTTGTTGCTCAGCAGCCTGCTATGTTCTGCTGACCTTAGGACTTACAATAGACTTAAGTTAATGGCCTGCCATGTGGATTGGTAACATCGGAACTGTGCCTTTTTACTTGTCAACTTTGGGGCTTCTCAGCCTCAGCAGCCAGCAGCTGTCTGAGTGAAGAAATGCCTCTAGCTCCAGTGGGCCGGGAGCAGGAGGCAAAGCTGGACCCCAAGGTTGAGGGGCTTTCCCCCAGCCCCTAGATCCTGGCACTTTGAACTTGGACTTAAAGCCTCCAAATTGTAAGAATAAACTCCTGTTTGTTAAGGCCATCCCATTTGTGGTATATTCTTGTCAGAGCAGCACTAGGTAACCGGAGCAGGTGTCATTAGTCAGAACTGACTCAACAGCACCTAACAACAACAAAAGCAATAAATATCATGGAATTTGGGGTAAAGAGTCCTTAGCTGATCTCAAAGTTGAACATCTTCTTCAAGTGTTGACTCTATGTCAAATTTCTCACATGACCTACGAGGAAGAGATTGTTGTTATTAGCCATTGTTGAATTGTCCCCAACTCATAGCAATCCCAGGCATAAGAGAACACTGCCTAGTACTGTATCACCCTTACGAGCAGTTGCTCACTGGGCCATTGTGATCCACAGGGCTTTCAGAGGCTGGCTGTTGGAAGCAGATCATCATATCTTATTTTCTATGAGAGTTGGCTACAAATGAGGTGTATTAGCTGGGAATCAAACCCAGGTCTCCTGCATGGAAGAGGAGAATCCTACCATTGCAGCACTTGTGGTTCAAAGGAAGGATTAGTCTTCCTGTTTTGGGCTGAGGCTCAGGGAGATTGACTTGCCCAAAGTCATGAAGCTGAAGCCAGGATCTGAACTCATCGCTCCCTCAGCAAGAGTCTGAGTCCAGGCAGCTGCTGCTCAAGGGATGAGAGCTGAGATCCTTCTAGGGGGAGGGGAAAAGGATACAGGGAAGGCAGATCACTCACCAGTGCCCCGCCTAACCTGGCCTCAGACCACCTCTGACAGGGCCCCCTAGCCCAGACGGCTGAGGCAGCATCTGTCAGGGGCAGGCTGTGTCAGAGAGGCATCCTCTTTGGTTGAGCTCTGCTGGAGATTCTGCTGCAGTGTGTCCTAAAGTAGTCAGAGAAAATGGCTGGCCATCACACCATGCAGGATTCTACAGCTTTGGGCCAGACTGTACAACTGTCTTCCTGTACAACTCACATACAACCATCTTCTCTGTCATTAATGGCAGTTGTCTCTGAAGCAAATCACAGTGCGGTCATTTTTGTGTGAGCTTCATCCATGAGATGAGTCCCAGCTCAGCAGGAACCCCTTCACACTCAAGTTCTCCACTCTAGCCCCTGACTGATGCCAGGGACAAGACTGGATCTTTCCTTGGGTTTCTAACACAAAGAAAAACACTAAATGCACAGGCCTGTTCTTTGGAGCCTGTTCTGGTTAACTAGTGCCACTCTGACAAGCATATACCACAAATGGGATGGCTTGAACAAACAGGAGTTATTCTTTTATAGTTCAGGAGGCTAGAAGTCCGAGTTAAAAGTGCCAGGCTCTAGGGTCTGTGTGAAAGTCCCTCGACCTTGGGCTTCAGCTCTGCCTCTGGCTCCTGGCCCACTGAAGCTAGAGGCATTTGTTCATTCAGGCAGCTACTGGCTGGTGAGGCTAACAAGCCCAAAGTCAACAAATAAAATGGCAGTCCTGATGTTACCAAACCACATGGCAGGCCATTAATTCAAGTCCATGAAAGTCCCAAGGTCAGCAGAGCATGTTTGTGTCTAACTGAGTGGGAGACAACAACAATCCGCATAAGACACAACCACACCTACAACTCCTGGGACTTCACTTACTGAGCGAGAGCCAC
>NW_006921601.1:16469629-16481681 GCF_000298275.1 Orycteropus afer afer | reverse complement strand
AATCTTCCTTTCAAGGAGTGGCTGGTGGGTTTGAACCACCAACCTTCTGGTTAGCAGTCAAGTGCCATAGGCACTATGCCACCAGAGCTCCTGAATATGTACTTAGTGGGCCTAAATCAAAAACTCAGACTGATCCAATGGTACATTCCTTGCACCATTATCCCACACCCTTTCTTCTACATTTTTAAATTTGTTGGAGTACAGTTCTTCATAGTAGCTTGATATTATTCTTTTTATTTGTTTGTTCTGTTCTGATGTCACCCATTTTCTTTCTTATTCATGTTATTTGCATCTTCTTTGTTTCTTTTGTTAAGTTTGCCAGTGGCTTGGCAAATTTATTAATCTTTTCAAAAAACCAACTTTTAGTCTTGTTGATTTTTCCTATTGTCTTTCTATTCTGTTTCATTTATTTCTGCTCAAGTCTTCACTATTTCTTTTCCTCTGGTGACTCTAGGCTTCTTTTTTGCTGCCCTTTTTCTAATTGTTGGAGATGTTGGGTTAAGGTGTTAATTTTGGCTCTTTCTTCTTTTTTGATGTGTGTATTTATTGTGATAAATTGCCCTCTGATCACTGCTGTTGCTGTGCCCCAAAGATTTTGGTATGTTGTGCTTTCATGCTCATTTTATTCAGGGAATTTTTTAATTTCATTTTTTATTTCTTCTATTACCCTGCCATTTTTAAGGAGGGTGTTACTCAGTTTCCATGTGTTTGCTCTTGTTCTGTTGGTCTTTCTAGTGTTGATTTGTAATTTTATAGCATTGTGATGTGAGAAGATGTTTTGCAGTATTTTAATGTTTTAAATTTATTGAGGCTTGTTTTTTGGACTAATGTATGGTCTATCCTGGAGAATGTTCCATGTGGGCTGGAAAAGACTGTACATTGTGCTGTTTTGGGGTAAAGTGCTCTGTAGATGTCTATAAGGTCAAGCCGTAGATTGCATTGTTTAGTTCTCCTGTGTCTTTGTTGAGTTTCTTTCCAGTTGTTCTCTCTCTGATTGAAAGTGGTGTATTAAAATTTCCTACTATTACTCTGGAGTCATCTATTTGTCTTTTCAATTCTGTTAAAGTCTGATTGATGTATTCTGGGGTTCTTTAATTGGGTGCATAAATATTTATATGGTGTGTCCTCTTGTTCAATTTATCCTTTAATCATTATATAATGTCTTTCCTTGTCTCATATGGTGGTTTTTGTCTTAAATCAATTTTATCAGAAATTAATATTGCTACTCCTGCTCTTTTTTTGATTGTCATTTGCGTGACATTATTTTTTTTTAACCTTTGATTTTTAGTCCCTTTCTCGTCTTTGTGTCTAAAGTGTGTCTCTTGTAGACAACATATTGATAGGTCATGTTTTCTTAACTAGTTTGCAACTCTCCATCTCTTGAGTGGTGCATTTAATCTATTTACATTCAGTGTAATTATCAACAAGTATGAATTCATTGATGTCTTTTTGTTATGTGTTTTTTCGTGGTTGCTGAATTCTTTGTTCCATATAATTTTCTGAGAAGCACAGGTTTTGATATCAGGCCTGTGTTTGAATCCTTTCTCTGTCAGTTCCTACTATGACCTTGGGAAAGGGCTTAACCCTCTGAGCTTCAGTGTCTTCTGATAGTAGGAACAACAGGCAGGGCTACTGTGAGATTTAAAACAGGTAAAGTACACAGCATGTGCTAAACAATCAATGCCAGTGAAACAAAAGGAAGAACATTTTCTATTTCCCCATCTGCCAGGAAAAGAGCCATTTTGGGGATGGTCAGCAAGTTGAGAAGGGAAGGGAGGTATGTTTGAGAAACTCTGACTGGGTATGAGCTGAAGGCAAATGCTGAACTGTTCTGAGGACCAGGGTGGTGGTGAGTGGGTGCAGTATTTTTAAAACGCAGCTGTGTGGAAGAAAGAGGACATATGAGATAGAACAGAGGGGAGAAAACCATTGGGGGAAGAAGAGAAATGGGGAATTTTACCAGGTTTTTGCTGTGAAATGTACAAATGATGACTTTTCCACTCTCCTATGCAGAGTTCAGTAAAACCTCCATTTTTTATTAATGCACTAGGGAACTGGATCTTTTGGGGGGATGTAATAAGAGCTGAGTTTGACCTCAAGTGGGTGTGGAGCAACCAGGCCATGCACATGGGTTGCCCTTCTAGGTTACACTACTGTAGAGGGTTATCTCAGATCAAAACTTAAGTAAGCAAGACCAAGAACTTAATTTCATTTCTATATTAAGTCCCCATAGCCCATCAACCAATAAGCAGTTGCCATCACATAAACTTCAACTCAAGATGACCCCATATATGTCAGAGTAGAACTATGCTCCATAGGTTTTTTTTTTTTTTTTTTTTTAATAATAAATTTACTTTTATTGTTGAGAACATTCACAGCAAAAGCAAACACCATTCAAGTTTCTACATATACAATTCAGTGGCACTGAGTGACATCTTCAAGTTTGCAACCATTCTCACCCTCTTTTCTGAGTTGGTCCTGCCCAATTAACATAAACTCACTGCCCCTAAGGTTCCTATCTATTCTTTCAAGTTGCTGCTATTAATTTTATCCCATATAGCTAGATCTTAAAAGAGGATAATGTTCAAGGCAGACACTCTTTACTAGTTAAGCTAGTGTTTTGGTTACCTGTAGTGCCACTCTAACAGAAATACACCACAAGTGAGAATGGTTCAAACAAACATTAAGTTTATTCTCTTACCGTTTTGGAGGCTAGAAGTCTGAGTTCAAAGTGCCAGGCTCTAGGGGCTGGATGAAAACCCCTTGACCTTGGGCTTCAGCTCAGCCTCTTGCTCCCGGCCCACTGAAGCTAGAGGCATCTCTTTACTCAGGCAGCTTCAGGCTGCTGAGGCTGAGAAACCCAAGGTCAACAAGTAAAGAGGAATAGTCCCAATGTTACCAAACAACATGTCAGGCCACTAATTCAAGTCCAGAAGTCCCAAAATAGGCAGGGCATGGCAGGCTGTTGAATAACAATTCAGCTACATGCAGGGTTCAAGCATGCCATAAGCTGGAGAATGTCCTCAAAGTTGCTTCTTATATACTGGAAGCAGCCCACACCCCTAAAGGAGCTACTCAGCTGCTCCAGTAGATTCCACCATGGAGTTAATTACCAATCTCACCATGGGGAATAACTACATCCAGCTGCCCAGCCACTCAACCAGGCCCAGCCAAGTTGACACACAAACTTAACTACCACAATCAGTAAATAATGTTCGGTTTGAAGAAGACTTCAAGTTTAAAGTTTAAAGAGTATCTCAGGCACAAGTCTCAGGGGTTCATCCAGCCTCCATGGCTGGATGAAAATCTAGATTCCATGAGAATTTGAAAATCCTTCTCCCTTTTGATTACAATTCTTCCATAGAATCTTTGATCAAAATGTTCAGTAATGGTAGCCAAGCACCATCCATCTTCTGGTCTCATGGCAAAGGAGGTAGATTTCACAGAGGCAATTAGCCACACATTCCATTTCCTCTTCCTGTTCCTGATTCTCCTTCTTCCTCTGTTGCTGCAGGTGAATAGAGACCAATTGTTGTGCCTTGGGTGGCTGCTTGCAAGCTTTTAAGACCAGGTACTATGCAAAGAACTAGGAGGTAGAACAGAAGCATTAAACATGTTATTAGGCCAATTAATCGGAATGTTCCATGAAACTATGGCCCTAAACCTCCAGACCAAGGAATCAAATCCCGTATGGTGTTAGACTGTACATTAGGAGCCTTAGCAGTTACTCTTTGTTGTTGTTGTTGTTGTAAATATATCACATAACTTTTGCCAATTCAACTTTTGTACAACTTATTTACAGCAATTCCATTAATTGGCTATGCAACCCTTAATCAATGCAATGTCTTCATCACCATAAACCCAAACTCCATAAGCAATAACCCACTGTGGTAGTTAAGGTTGTGTGTCAACTTGCAGCTAATTAGTTGCCTTCAGGGTGTGGCCTGCTTCCAGTATATATGGGAAAGCTTTGAGGAAGACCTCCAGCTTTTTAGCACATTTGGATCCTGCATTTGGCAGAGTCTTCATCTCTACTTCCTGGACTCAAACTAGTACCCTGCTGTATTGCCTACCAATCTTGGGATTGTTCCTAGACTTGAACCGGTGGCCTGACATATTGCCTACTGATCTTGAGATTGTGCCATTTTACTGGCCAATGTTAGATTTGTCAGGCTCAGTAGCCAGCAGATGCCAGCAGATATGAGATGCCCCCATCTCCAGTGAGCCTGGAACAAGAAGCAGAGCTAAAGCCCAAGGTTGAAGGGCCTTTACCCAGCCCATAGAGCTGGCTCTCTGAATTTGGACCTCTAACCTTCTAAACTGTAAGAGAATAAATTCCTATTTGTTAAATCCATCCACTTGTGGTATTTCTGTTATAGCAGCACTAGAGAACCAAGACACCCCCTTTTGCCCCCTCCCTCCTGTACCTGGTTGCCACTAATAAACTTTAGTCTCTATTCATTTACCTGTTCTTGTCTTTTTATATAAGTGAAGTCATGCAACATTTGTCATTTTGTGGTTATCTCACTTAGCATAATGTGATAAAGCTCCTTCCATACTATGACATGTATCAAGATTTCATTTCTCTTACTGGCTGAGTATTCCATTGCATGTATGTACCATGTTTTGTTTATGTATTTATCCACTGATGGGCATTTAGGTTGTTTCTACCTTTTGGCTATTATGAATAGTGCAGCAATGAATACTGGTGTACAAGTATCTACTTGAATCTCTGCTCTCAAGTCTTTCAGGTTTATTCCTAGAAGTAGAATTGTTGGGTCATATAGTAGTTCTATTTTTAGTTTTTTGAAGAACTGTCACTGTTTTCCACAATGGCTGTACCATTTTGTATTCTCACCAGCCATGGATAAGGGTTCCAATATCCCCACATCCTCAGTCCCATTTGCTATTGCTTCCTCACCTCCCCATTTGTGTCAAAGTCCAGATGGATAGACTCCAGATATGTCTAGAGATTAGGTAGAGTCCATCTTGTTCTCACATCATCCACTCATGAAAGTAATAGCCATGGGTCCCCTGCCATTGTCAGCCTAACAGCCCTGCTGATGAACAACAGAACCTTTCTTCAAAGCAGTCCTTGTACGGACTTTCTGACACAATCCACTCAGTCTGTTCTATGGAGTCTGGCTGCTGTCTCCTACCCACACCCACAGCAGGCAGACAGGGAGGTCAAGCACAAGGCTCCATCTCTCTAGAATTTCTCTCTATTCCTCCTTTCTCCTGACAGCTGGGCAAGATGGGGATGAGAGGAGAAAAATCTTGTCCCTTCCAGGTTTCATCTAAGACATTTTGTCTACATCTCAGTCCTCTCTCCTTTTCTGATTCTACAGACATCTATGTGTGGACATAGGCTTTGAATCATCAATTTTCTGCTTTCTATCTGGACACAGCCTCAGCCACCTGCCTGGAGGAGGCAGAGAAAGAAGATAAAACATCTTTTCATGTCAGTACAGATAGATAGATAGATAGCTGCCCTGGAGTTGACTCTGACTCGTGGGTGACCCCCATGTAACAGAATAAAATGCTGCCCAGTTCTGTGTCATTCTCACGTGTCATATTCACAGTCACTAGCAAGTCTGAGACCAGCAGTATGTTCAAGTCCATTGTTGAGTCAGTACATATAGCTCTACTTTATTCTCTGTACATTTTGCACAGTATCCCACAGAATAGATAATAGCATGTTTGGTTCTAACTTTTCCCCTATTGACTGGGGTTAATGAAAGGATTAATTTGTTGAATGATCACCCTGCTCTATTTTATCACCATTATTGTGATGATTCGCCTCTACTACAGCCATCAGCCCAGGCGGATAAAGACAGGGTCAGTTAAGTAGAGGCAGATCACTAAAACTTGAACAGCATAGAGCTGCAAAAGATTTTTTTTTTAAGTTCTATGCTAACCCCATTCCTGCATAGGGAGCTAAGAGGTCCTGACTCAAGCCATGCCCACTCATTATGTCAGTGAGAGTAAGAATCCAGGTCCTCTAAACCCAGCCCAGGTTTTCCATTCTGCCAGGAAGATAACAGTGAATTCTCAAAGGGGGGCACTCTTGCTCAGAGCAAGCTCTTGTCTGTCATTTTTCCAACCCTCTGTCTCAGAAGCAGGACAGTATGGGCATCGCTGGAGGTGGGGAAGCTGCAGAGACCCAGTGCCTCCCCATAGAGACATGGGCAGTTATGTGTCTTTTCTCGCCTCAGGGATGAATAGTTTCACATGGCACACGCTGCTCTGCATCCACATCTAGGATATCTTTCCATGTCAGTGTGTATTAAAAAAAAAAAGAAAAGAAAAAAAGAACACCTATAAAACAACCAATCCCATTGCCCTGGAGTCCATTACAACTCACGGTGACCTCATAATCTACTTTATACTCTGTACTTGCTTTTTAGTATTCCAGCCTGGATGTCGTTACTGCTGCTATTAGGTGCCATCAAGTCAATTTTGACTCACAGTGATCCTATGTGATGGAGCAGAGATGCCCCTGGTGGTGCAATAATTAAGCACTTGGCTGCTAACCAAAAGTTTGGTGGATGAATGAACCCACCACCTGCTCCACAGATGAAAGACTGAGTGGTCTGCTTCCATAAAGATTGTTGTTTTTGGGTGCTGTTGACTGGATTCCAACTTATAGGAACACCACATGACAAAGTAGAACTGCCCCATAGTTTTGTCTAGGCACTACAGAGTTTTCTGAAAGAGCTCTGGTGGCACTGTGGTTAAGGCATTGGGCTGCTAACCAAAAGGTAGGTGGTTTGAACCTACCAGCTGCTCCACAGGAGGAAGATGAGGCAATCTATTTCAGTAAAGATTTACAACCTCAGAAGCCCAATGGGGGTCACTATGAGTCAGAATTGACTCAATGGCATGGGGTTTTTGTTTAGTTTTGTTTTATTGTGGTAAAAACATACATAAGACATTCAACAATATACAACTTCCACATTTACAGCTCAGGGACACTGATGACATTTTTCATGTTGTGCCACCATTATTGCTATCCTTTTCCAAAATATTCCACTATTAACATAACCTCAATGCCCCCCCCAAACAAAAGCTTCCCCTTTTCCCCCTCCCTCCTATCCCTAGTAACCACTAGTAATCTTTGGTTTCTCTCTCTCTCTCTCTCTCTCTCTTTATATTTTTTTATATTTTTTTTTTTTTTTTTTTCAGCCTATCTAGGAATTTTCCCTCCCTCTCCTCTAATCCCTGGTGACCAACAAAGAAAGTTTTCTTCCATATATTAACCTTTCCTTGACTTTTTACAATAGTGGATTAATATAATATTTGTCCTTCTGTGATTGACTTATTTCATTCAGCTTAATGTCCTTCAAGTTCATCCACATTATACGGTGTTTTGCAGATTCTACATTATTCTTTGTTGTTATGTGCTGTGGAGTCGGCCCCAACTCATAGCGACCCCTCCTTGGGTTTCCAAGGCAGTATCACTATGGAAGTAGATCGCCCCATCTTCCTCCCAAGAAGTGGCTGGTGGGTTTGAACCGCCAGCCTTCTGGTTAGCAGTCAAGTGCCTTAGGCACTATGCTACCAAAGCTCCTTAGGGTTGGATAGTATTCCATTGTGTGTATGTACCACAGTATGTTTATCCATTCCTCTACTGATGGGCACTTAAGTTGTTTCCATCTTTTTGCTATTGTGAACATGAGTGTGATGAACATGGGTGTGCATATATCTATTCATGTCCTGGCTCTCACTTCTTTAGGACATATACCTAGTAATGGGATTGCTGGATCAAATGGTATTTCTATTTCCAATTTTTTAAGGAATTGCCATATCAATTTCCACAGTGGTTGTATCATTTTACAGTCTCACCAGCACTGTGTGAGAGTCTCAATCTCTCCACATCCTTGCCATCATTTGTTATGTTCTGTCTTCTTGAACTTTGCTTTTAGTGCTGGAGTGAGACGGTATTTCATTGTTTTGATTTGCATCTCTCTAATAGCTAATGATGGAAAGAAGGTTGGGCAATCTACTTCCGTAGCGATACTGCATTGGAAACCCAAGGAGGGGTTACTATGAGTTGGGGCTGACTCGACGGCACAGAAAAACAACAACAACAACAAATAGCTAATGAGGGGGCTCTGGTGGTGTAGTGCCTAAGGCATTTGAGTGCTAACCAGAAGGCTGGTGGTTCAAACCCACCAGCCACTCTTTGGAAGGAAGATTGGGCAATCTACTTCTGTAGAGATACCACCTCAGAAACCCAAGGAGAGGTCACTATGAGTTGGAATTGACTCAACAGCAGTGAGAGTTTGAGTTTCTTTAATGGCTAATGATGACAGCAAGTTTTTAAAATAGGTTTTCTAGGCTATAATTTTTATGGAGCAGATAGGCAGGTCTCTCTCCTGCAGAGGCACTGGGTGGGTTCAAACCAGTGGCCTTTGGGTTAGCAGCCAAACACTTAATCATTAAGCCACCAAAGCTTCTCCACAGTATGGATAATACCGTGTGTGTGTGTGTGTGTGTGTGTTTAATTATTATTTATATTTTAACCCTATTGGTGGACATTTGGGTTATTTCCAAGATTATAAGCCATGTTGCAGTAGAAGTCCTTCCATGCCATTTTGTGCACATGACTCCATACTTTTCAAAGCAACCCTCAAACACACATGGTGGGCCATGTTATAGATATACTCACTTTATAGAGCTAGTCCCAGGGAAGGGTGAAATTTTCCCATAGCCACATGTAAGTTTAAGCTAGAAATGGCAAATGCAAACCCCCTGAGACTCCAGACTGAACATTCTCTTGGTTTCAAAAGATGTTCCCTTAATAGTCCTTTATGCTGGGTCCAGCTTGGGCTAGACCAGGCTTTTTTCGTTTGTTTATTTCAAATGGACTAGAAGAGACAAGTGTGTGGGTTGTGCCAGGCACTGTGTGCTGAAGCAATGGAGAGATCACTAACTAGCCTCACTGATCGTATTAGTTTCCTAAGGCTGCCATAACATATTACTCCAAAGTGAGTGGCTTAAAACAATAGAGATATATTGTCTCACAGTTCTGGAGGCTAGATATCTGAATTCAGGGTGTCAGTAGAGCCATGTTCTTTCGAAGGCTCTAGGGGATGATCCTTGTCTCTTTCAGCTTCTGGCAGCCCCAGGTTTTCCTTGGCTTGTGGCAGTGTAACTGCAAACTCTGCCTCCATATCACATGACATTCTTCCCTGTGTGTCTCTTCTCTCTTCTTAATAGAGCACCAATCATAAAGAGATTAGGGCTCATTCTAGCGACCTCATCTTAATTACTTCTGCAAGACTCTATTTACAACTAAGGATACCTTCATAGGTGTCAAGGGTTAGGACTTCAACATATCTTTTGGGGGGACACAATTCAACCTGTAACATTGACTAAGGAGCGCCCCTATGTGGACACCAGGAAATGAAGTAACCTGGGCCATCTCCCTAACTTACAAACTACATTCACACCCATTATCTTATTTTAGACAGGGCTGTTGGCCCGGCTGGAACAGGTAAGGAGGCCGGGGGGGACAGCCCCCAGGTGGCAGGGAGCAGTGGCAGATAGGGCCGGCAGGAACAGGGCTGCCCAGGAAGTGAGTGGACCCACTGGAACAGCTAAGGGAGATGAACTTGTCTGTCAGTTTGTCATACTGTGGTGGCCTGCATGTTGTTGTGAGGCTGGAGGCTGTGCCAGCAGGGATGCCCATGGTGGACCAGTTTTGGTGGAGCTTCCAGATTGAGACAGACTCAGAAGAAGGAAGGGGCCATCCACTTCTCAAAGAATTGGCCAGTGAAAACCTTACGAATAGTAGTGAAATGCTGTCTGATATATTACTGGGAAATTTTATGAATAGCCCTGAAACTTTGTCTAATACACCGCTGGAAGATGAGCCCCTCAGGTCAGAAGGCACTCAAAATATGACTGGGAAAGAGCTGTCTCATAGGAGTAGAGCCTATCTTAAACATATGGATAAAAAAGAGCTTTCAGGGCCTCCATTTGCTGAAGTGGTACAACTAAATATGAGAAGAAGCAGCTGCAAACATCCATTGATAATCAGAACATGGAATGTATGAAGTAAGAGTCTAGGAAAATTGGGAGTTGCCAAAAATGAAATGGAACACGTAAAGATTGACATCCCAGGCATTAGTGTGCTGAAATGGACCAGTTTTGGCCATTTTGAATCACATAACCATATGATCTACTATGCCAGAAATGACAAATTGAAAGGGACTGATGTGGCGTTCATTGTCACAAAGAATGTTTCAAGATCTATCCTGAAGTACAATGCTGTCAGTGATAGGATAATATCCATACACCTACAAGGAAAGCCAGTTAATACTAAACCAAAAAAAAAAACCCACTGCCGTAAAGTTGGATGCGACTCATAGTGACCCCTCCTTGGGTTTCCGTGGCAGTGTCACTACAGAAGTAGACCACCCAATCTTCCTCCCAAGGAGTGGTTAGTGGGTTTGAACCACCAGCCTTCTGGTTAGCAGTCAAATGCCTTAGGCACTGTGCCACCAGAGCTCTACTATTATTCAAATTTACACATCAACCACCAAAACCAAAGATGAGGAAATTGAAGATTTTTACCAACTTCTGCATTCTGAAATTGATCAAATATGCAATCAAGATGTGGTGACTGGAATGCAAAAGTTGGAAACAAAGAAGAATCACCGGTAGTTGGAAAATTTGGTCTTGGTGATAGAAATAATGCTGAAGATTGCATGATAGAGTTTTGCAACACGAATGACTTATTCATTGCAAATACCTTTTTTCAACAACATAAGTGATGACTGTACACATGGACTTCACCAGATGGAATATACAGGAATCAGACTGACAACATCTGTGGCAAGAGGCGATGGAGAAGTTCAATATCTTCAGCCAAAAGAAGGCCAGGAGCTGATCGTGGTATAGACCATCAACTGCCCATTTGCAAGTTCAAGGTGAAGTTGAAGACAATTAAAACAAGTCCACGAGAGCCAAAATATGACCTTGATTATATCCCTCATGAATTTAGAGACCATTTAAAGAATAGATTTGATGCACTCAGCACCAATGGCTGAAAACTAGAGGAATTGTGGGATGACATCAAGAACATCATCCATGATGTGGTAGTTAAGTTTGTGTGTCAACTTGGCTAGGCCTGGTTGAGTGGCTAGGCAGCTGGATGTAGTATTCCCCATGATGAGACTGGTAATCAAATCCATGGTGGAATCTACTGTGAGCAGCTAAGTAGCTGCCTTGGGGATGTGGTCTGCTTCCTGTATATAAGGAGAAGCCTTGGGAATAGTTTCTAGCTTATGGCATGCTTAAACCCTACATGTAGCTGTGTCATTGTTCAGCAGCCTGTCATGCTCTACCAACCTTGGGACTTTTAATGGACTTGAATTAATGGCCTGCTATGTGGTTTGATAATATTGGGACTGTGCCTCATTACTTGTCAACCTTGGGCTTGGCAGCCTCAGCAGCCAGCAGCTGAGTGAAGAAAAGTCTCCAGCTTCACTGGGCCGGGAGCAGGAGGCTGAGCTGAAGCCCAAGGTTGAGGAGCTTTCACCCAGCCCCTAGAGCCCAGAACTTTGAACTTGGACTTAAAGCCTCCAATTCTAAGAATAAACTCCTGTTTGTTGAGGTCATCCTATTTGTGGCATATTCTTGTCAGAGCAGCACTGGTAACCAAAACACATGAAGAAAACAAAACATCATTGAAAAGACAGGAAAGGAATAAAAGACCAAAATGGATGTCAGAAAAGACTCTGAAACTTGCCCTTGAATGGAGAGTAGCTAAAGCAAAGGGAAGAAATGACAAGATTAAATAGCTAAACAGATTTCAGAGAGCAGCTCGAGAAGATAAAGTCAATTATTATAATGAAATGTGCAAAAACATGGAGTTGGAAAGCCAAAAGGGAAGAACACACTCGGCATTTCTCAAGCTGAAAGAACTGACGAGGAAATTTAAGCCTCGAGTTGCAATATTGAAAGATTCTATGGGCAGTATATTGAATGATGCAGGAAACATCAAAAGAAGATGGAAGGAATACACAGAGTCACTGTACCAAAA
>NW_006921601.1:16405304-16469214 GCF_000298275.1 Orycteropus afer afer | reverse complement strand
AGAGGATGTGGAATGAGGGATATCATTGCTGATGTCAGATGGATCTTAACTGAAAGCAAAGAATACCAGAAAGATGTTTACTTGTGTTTTATTGACTATGCAAAAGCATTTGATTACGTGGATCATAAAAAATTATGGATAACATTGAGAAGAATGGGAATTCCAGAACACTTAATTGTGTACATGAGGAACTTGTACATAGACCAGGAGGTTGTCATTCAAACAGAATAAGGGGACACTGCAAGGTTTAAAATCAAGTAGGGGGTACATCAGGGTTGTATACTTTCAGCATACTTATTCAATCTGTATGTTGAACAAATAATCCGAGAAGCTGGTCTATATGAAGAAGAACATCAGGCATCAGGATTGGAGGAACTCATTAAAAACCTACATTATGCAGATGACACAACTTTGCTCACTGAAAGTGAGGATGACTTGAAACACTTACTGATGAAGAAGACTACAGTCTGTAGTATGGATTACACCTCAATATAAAGAACAGAAAAATCCTCACAACGGGATCAAAAAGCAGCATCATGATAAATGGAGAAAAGATTGAAGTTGTCAAAGACTTCATATTACTTGGTTCTACAATCAACACCAATGGAAGCAGCAGTCAAGATATCAGATGTCGTATGTTGTTATGTGCCGTCGAGTCAGACCTGACTCATTGTGACCCTTCCTTGGGTTTCTGAGGCAATATCACTTCAGAAGTAGACTGCCCAACTTTCCTTCTGAGGAGTGGCTGGTGGGTTTGAACCACCAGCCTTCTGGTTAGCAGCCAAGTGCCTTAGGCACTATGCTACCAGAGCTCCCTCAGACATCATACAGCATTGGGCAAATCTACTTCAAAGGACCTCTTTGAAGTGCTGAAGAGCAAAGATGTTTCCTTGAAGACTAAGGTGCTCTTGACACAAGCCATGGTATTTTCAATCACCTCATATGCATGTGAGAGCTAGACAATGAAAAAGAAAGACCAAAGAAGAGTTGATGCTTTTGAGTTGTGGTGTTGACAAAGAATGCTGAAAGTACCATGGATTCCTAAAAGAACTAACAGATCTGTCCTGGAAGAAGTGAAGCTGGAATGTTCCTTGGAAGTGAGAATGGCCAAACTTCATCTCACCTACTTTGGTCATGTTGTAAGAAGGAACCATTCCTTGGAGAAGGATATTGTGCTTGGCAAAGTGGAGGGACAATGAAAAAAGGGAAGGCCCTCAATTAGATGGATTGACACAGTGGCTGCAATGATGGGCTCAGGTATGGCAAGGATCATGGGGCTGGCACAGGACCGGGCAGTGTTTCATTCTGCTGTACATGAGGTCACTATGAGTCAGAGACAAATCGATGGTACCTAATACCAACAACAACCTTTTTTTAAATCTCTGGAATCAGTATTATTATCTTCCCCATTTAGAAATGAAGAAACAGAAGCATAAAATAGTGAGTAATCCCAATCATATAACTAGTAGTGATGAAGCCAGGACTGGGGACTCTGTTCTTAAATATACATGTATTATTACTATCAAAAAGAAAAATAGCATTGCTGAAAGTGTGAAAAATAGAACTGTAACTACAGAAAACAAGGTAACATTGAAGAAAGGATCTTGCTGTGTGACCATGCGGTCTATGAGTCTCAGCTGTCTCATTTTTAAAGAATGAGGATGATAATAACAGCAATAATAATAACCACCAGCACTGAGTACTACCCTAATGCAATAGCCATTTCCAACCCTGAGCTTCCCCTGAGGGCTTGCATTCAAACATACATGTTTAATAGGCTGTAATCATAGGAAACATGATATTTTGTTTCCTGCTTTTTCACTTGACATTATCTCATAAGGTTTTTCCACATTGCTACCACCTATCATGGACCCAGCTATTACCCTTGCAGCAGCTACATGCACCCTGGTTAATTAACTCCTGTCCGTGGTGCTGGACATTTGCTGCCTCTAAGTTTTCAGTGTTTTGGCTGATGCTGCAGGAAACATCTTTCAGCTTCAGAGAGGTTCCCAGAAGTCTGAGGCCTTTGGATCTTGCCCTCTGCAGACCATTCCCCCATCCCCACCTGCTTTGCACCTTGGTGCCTGGTTCTGCTCTTGTCTCTCCCAGGGCCAGGGGCAGAGCTGAGGCCTTGCTTGACAGAGTTCTAGAAGGGCTGGGGAAGAAGTGGGGCTAGTAGTCTCAGAACAGAGAAGCTAGCAGCAATGAAGCTCCCAGGGTTGGAGGCATCTTCTCATGGTGGTCTTCTGGCCCCTCCTGAGAACATATGCATTTATGCTCCATATGCCTAACTCAGGAAGTTCTTAAACTCAATATAAAATCTCATATTCTCTTCTTTCTTCATAGGACATATGTTTTTTTAGGCACACTGGTGAGAATCACCCCAGAAAGTGTTATTTTTGTAGGAAAAAAACACTGTGTTTTCAATTTCATGAGGTTCTGGTACCCCTGAAGGTTAACAATACAGCCTAAGGTAGCATCCACTCTCTTGGCTCCTCCTTGTTACCTGGCATCCCTCTTGCCAGATATGCTTCCAAAATCTCTCTTTTAGCCTGGCCTGGACCCATTCCACCATTTGTGGCCTGTGACTGAAGGTTGTAACGTATTAAAGGGACATCGGGACATCTGAGGGAGTTGGGAGTCTAGGGTATCGAAGGAGCTGGGTTCGCATTCTGTCTCCCCAATTGCTAGCAGTGCAACCTTCGATCAGTCATGTAACCTCCCTTAGTCTCAGTTTCCTCATCAAAAAACTGGGAGAAATTATAACCTGTACTTAGAGGTGTTGGGAGGACTCGCTAGGGAAAGTGTTGGATACACAGTAAAGCACCTTTGAGCGTCCAACGTCTGGGACCGCTTTTGAAAATATGATGGGCTTCCCCCAAGGTAAGGTCCTTCACCACTTTTCTTGTCCAGATTGGGTGGTGACTCACGCCACTCTACCCCACTAGGACCCTCCAATCTTACCATATCCACCTAGCCCAAGAAGCCCACACCTTAGATACCTGGGCAATGAACTCATCCTTGGGGACGCCGAACCCGTCCACTCCGGGCCCACATGGACCTTCCTTCTCTCTTCTGCGCATCCCCACCCTCCCAGACCCAGACTCGTGTACCCACCTACCCACGCACCCAGTCTGCCCTTCTCTCTCCCAGCGCACGCGCGCAGCGGGCACTCACAAAGCGTCCCAGTGCACATCTGGGCGCGCGGGCCACACAGCTGGAACGCGGGACCCCGCGCGGCTCCGCCCGTCGGGCTCCGGGCCGCTCCCGCAGCCCTGCAGGTAGTGCAGCAGGGCCGGGAAGGGGGAGCGGGCGGGCCGGCGGGGCGGGGCCGGCGGGGGAGCAGAGAAGGACAGAGACGCGGGAGGCGCGCGGAACCAGCCGCAGCCGGAGCCGAAACCCGCGCCGCCATGCCCCTGGCCTTCTGCGGCAGCGAGAACCACTCGGCCGCCTACCGGGTGGACCAGGGCGTCCTCAACAACGGCTGCTTCGTGGATGCGCTCAACGTGGTGCCTCACGTCTTCCTGCTTTTCATCACCTTTCCCATCCTCTTCATCGGTGAGCGCGCGCCGCGATGGGAGGAGGAGGGGAGGAGGGAGGCGAGGAGGGAGGAGGAGGAGGAAGAAGCGCCGCGCGCTGCGCGGCTCTGCGTCCCTTTCCGGCCCCGCAACCGCTGCTAGTGTCCCCTCCAGGGGTCTCCTGCTACGTGCTCTGCCCCGAGGTTCCCGCACTCACATGCCCGCTCATCCCCTCACTCTCCGGCATCCCTAACTCCCGCGCCTCTTGGCTTTCCAGGGTCCCTCCGAACCCGCGCGGAACGCCGCGGACGCCCCTGTCCCGGACCCTCAAGTTTCGCTAATGGTGGGCTAGAGCTGGGGTGGGGAGAGGGAAAAACAGAGATTTCTCGACCTGTAAAGGTCGAGAGAGGGTCGGACGTACCCTCGGTGGCGCAGCGTAAGTAGCTGGGGTAACCCCTTCCCCAAGACACCCTGTCTGCGGGTCGCAGCTGGGCCCAGGGAGGAGGGCACCCTGGGCTTGGGAGGCGGGGATGGAGGCTGGAGGCCCTGCGAACTCCTGCGCTTCCCTGGGGCAGAGCCAGACCGCGGTCTGTGTTCTCTGACAGTCTTGGGCCTCTCGCGCCTCGTGAGGAGAGACAGGAGCCCGAGACTCGGATCTCCTTCCCCTGCTACCTCATTGGCCGCATCTCTCGGTCACACAACTTCTCAGGCTCTGTGCCTGAGCAGCCTGGATTCGCGGGTGCAGCAATCCCAGCGGCCCCCACAGCCCCAGCTCGAATGCCTGCAAAACTGGAGCTGCTTTGGGTGTTACTGTGCACTTCTTCGTTCGCGTCTCCCTTGTGGCTCTAAACGACCTAGAATCCCGCAGTTCTGGCAACTCACAAAGTGCCCTCTGTCTCCCCCAAACTTTAATTAAGGAGGAAAAAAAAAAACCATAAAATTTACAGACAGCTTCTGGGAGGAATCTTGTCACAAAATTAAATTAAAAACAGAAGGGTACTGCAGAAGCAGGAATACTAGGTACTGACAAACAACTACACCTAAATGAGAAGCATATACGACTATGCTCATGTGTATCAAAAAATGTACTAGCATTCACACTTCTGTTCTCAACCCAATAATGGCTTCTTTACCTGATGACTTCTATGAGAAGCCAGCATATAAAATGGGGTATCTGCCTCTGTCGGCCTGCTCCATGTGTTCCACTGGGGGATCCTCATGCATAGGTGTACAAAGTGGATATAATGCGTAAGCCCCCTCCTGAGGCCCACCACCCCTCTGCTAGGTGGGCCAGGCCTGCTGCCTCTCACTGTCTCTCCTTGCAGGATGGGGCAGTCAGAGTTCCAAGGTGCACATCCACCATAGCACGTGGCTCCACTTCCCTGGGCACAACCTGCGCTGGATCCTGACCTTCATGCTGCTCTTTGTCCTGGTGTGTGAGATCGCAGAGGGCATCCTGTCTGATGGGTGAGTGACCGTCTGAGGACCCAGCAGAATGGATCTGCTCCAGGGTGCTTCCCAAAAGGCCCAGGGAGCCCCCACATGTGCCTCTTATGAGCCATATCATTTACTAATAAATCCAGCAACTGTTTACCCAAAATCTTGTGTAGGCACTCTATGCTGGGCACTGGAGACATGGAAACAAGTGAGACCTTCAGCCCAGGAAGGTGACAGGAACACATACCTGAATGCCAAGACACAGTGAAATAATCCTAGCGCCTACTAGAGTGCCCCAGGTCCCATGGAAGGTGCCAGCCCTCTTCCACCTGCTATTAGCGTTAACCTTCAGGGTAGGGAGGAAATTCTAAACATTTCACTCACTCTTGCTTAAAACCCTTCCTTGGTTCCCAGTTGTTTACAAGATGTAGTCTCAGTTCCTCAGCCAGGCGTCCAGGTTCCTCACAGTCAGCCCCACCTACCTCGATCCTCATTCCCAGGCCTTCTCCCTAAACCCACCTTTCCAGTGGCGTCATTAAGGTTGGTGTCACCTGGTAGGTAACTCATGGTGTGTCCCCTTTGCCTCCATGGACCTCTTCCTGAACAAGATCATAAATCCTTAGTAATATTTATTTTAAATTTTAATCTTAAAATAATATGAGATATAGTTCCAAATTGCTTAAATGTAATGTTTCTTAAATATATGAACAGTAACACAAAACTGTTTTGTAAAATCTTTCTAGATTGAATTATAATATTATTAGTTACATTATTAGTAATTTTTTAGATTTTTTTTATTTTTAGCCTTCTTTTCCTTTAATTAGGAGTCCTGGTGATGCAGCGGTTAAGTGTTCAGTTGCTAACCCAATGGTCAGCAGTTCTAACCCACCAGCCATTCAGTGGGAGAAAGATGTGGCAGTCTGCTTCCAAAAATATTTACAGCCTGGGAAACCCTATAGGGCAGTTCTACTCTGTCCTATAGGGTCACTATGAGTCAGAATCAACTCGATGGCAGTGGGTTTTGGTTTTGGTTTTTCCTTTAATTACTACTTCATTCTCAGAAAAGTTGTTGATACATGTTCACAAATACTACTTATTACAATATTGTAGCTAAAAACAGCAGAAAATTTGACAAAATCCACAACTGTAAAAACACTGACAGCCATGAAGACAACAGCTCATGTTTGTAGTGTGCAGATGAAACCATGTGATTTGAAGCATCATTATAATTGGGTAATAATGACAGCTCTGACTGAATGACATTAGAAAGTTCCAAAAGTAAATTAGCGTAGACTTTTAGGCTTGTAGGCATGTTGATATATGTAAGCATGTTTATAACTACAGGGATATTTATATTAAAATTAATACATTTCTACTGAAATACTGCACAAGAATTTTATAGACAGTCATTTTGGCGTCACAACCTCTGACAGTGTCGCATGGTATAGTCCACACACCCCTAGCGGTACCACTGTTCATGTGGGCCTCACAGCACACTCCTCTCACCTCACTCCTCACACTTCTGTTAGAGCACAGACTGTACTGTATGTTAAATAGAAAACTTATCTATTTGCCAAACTATCCTCCCTGAGTCAGAAGGCATCTCAGAATTGGAATCTGGATCTTAATTCATCTCTACATTCACAGTAACAACGTTCAATAAACATTTAGTGAGTCTTTAGGAGACTAAATGAAATACTGTTATAAGTAAATACTCTAGGAGGGGAGAGGAAGGAGGGCTTGGTTCTGATTAGGGGGTGGGCAGACTTCACAATGGAGGGAGATTCTGAGCTGAGCCTGGAAGGATGACTTGAGTTTTGACAGGCAGGGAGTTAAGAAGAAGGAGGGCCAGTGGCTCTGGAAGAAGGAGGGACGAAGGCACCGGGGGAAAGCCTTGGGGGGAGGGGGGACAGTATAGCATGGCTGGGACTTAAAGCACATACAAGGGAGCAATGGAGGCCGAGGCTTAGAAATTAGGTCAGGGACATCTCGGAAGGCTTTGAATGCCAGACTGAGTGTTTGGTTTGGGTTTGGCCAGGAGTTTGGAGAAGAAAAGAGATATAATCCATGACTTAATCAACTTTTAGGGTAGGTTGGAGGCAGGGCAAGACTGGAGGTAGAAATAACATGTAGGAGGTGATTGCTGTAGTCTAGGTGAGAGATAACTGCTGCTGAAATGGTATGTCAGCAGCACCGCAGCCATCTCACTAAAGGAGCATCGAAGCGTCAGCAAGCTCAGGGACTGCCTGGGTAAAGGGGAGGGGAGTGTGAATGTTTGGCTTGAATATCCGAGGTCCTGCTTCTCTGAACTGGAATCACATCATGCCCAGGCTTCTCCCTTGCCATCCCTGGCTCTTGCTGGGGAAGGACGGGAGGATGGGATAGGATATTCCCCATTCCCCCACATCTCCCACCCTGTCACCCCCCCCCCCAGTGTCCCTGCATCCTGGCTTCAGCAGTTGTCTTTGTGATAACTGCTTGCCTTGAGGTGGCAGCAATTCTTTATTATCCAAGTTCCCCAAACCAGCAAGAATACCAGAAGGCACACTGCTGCTTAACTAGCAGGTGACATGTCAGCCTCCCACCCCCAGCACACCTTCCACAGCATCATAAATGCTAGAGAGGGAAAGAAGCCTTGTGAGCCCTCAGACCAGAAATACTTACTGGGTTATAAATAGCCAGGGTGACAGAGGGGAGGACGACACCCTGCCTATGGAGAAGGAAGATTGGGCTTCTGCTGTATACCAGCTATGGGACTTTAGACAAGTCACTCAACTTTTCTGGGCCTCACTTTCTCTACCTGTGAAATGAGCATCGTGATCCTTGCCTGGCCTGCTTCATAAATCCAGGGAAGATTAAATTAGAGCATGGCAAGAGCACCAAGTACAGAGTGGCAGAGACCTGGGCAGAGGTAAAGCCTCACAGTGTATTCCAGAACTTGGGAAACTGGAGAAGGTCAGGGACTCTGTCTTACCTGCTGCCCAGCAACCCTTCCTGTGTGGAGCTCTGCGCAATCTGCCATCTCTTCCCCGAGGGGCAGGTCTGCACTTTTCACCTGGTCTTTACTGAACTCCATCTGTGAGCCCACATCCCTGGGCAGGCAAGTGTTGGGGAGGGCTTGAGTAGGGGACAGGCAGAAGGAGAAGTCATAGACTATATCCTATCCTTGTGGCACTTTCAATCTGTTCCAGCTGGTGTTTTCAAACCTGACTGGAAGTTGTAGGGGACAAGGAGAAGAGAAAAGTGAGAGTGGGGAGTGGTTAAGACAGATTTTCAAACTCAAGTTTGGTTTGGGGTAAGTCTCTTTTAATGATTAATTAAGGCATCTTAAAGTTATAGGGCTTTCCTGTCTTCCTTTGAGTATTATTTCTGTGTGTGATGCTCTGAATTCAAAACAACCAAAGCAGTGTATGTTAGTGGGTGTTTTAGTTATCTAGTGCTGGTATAACAGACATACCACATGTATGTGGCTTTAACAAACAAAAATGTATTTCTTACAGCTAGGAGGCTAGATCTAGAATTAGGGTGCCGGCTCTAGGGGAAGGTTTCTCTCTCCATGCTCTGTGGGAGGTCCTTGTCTCTTCAGCTTCTATTCCTGCCTTCTTGGTGATCTTCATGTGTCATGGCATCTGTCTTACCCCATCTCTGCTCATTCTCTTTGTTTAATCTCTTTTGTGTCTTAAAAGAGATTAAGACACAGCCTACACTTATACAGTATCATTAATGTAAGAAAGAAAACCTATCCCCATGACATTATAACCACTACAAAAAAAACCAAACTCACTGCCGTCGAGTCGGATCTGACTCATAGCGACCCCTCCTTGGGTTTCCGAGGTGGTATCGTACGGAAGTAGATTGCCCAACCTTCCTTCCAAGGAGTTGCTGGTGGGTTTGAACCACCAGCCTTCTGGTTAGCAGTCAGATGCCTTAGACAGTACACCACCAGAGCTCCCATAACCACTACAGGGGTTAGATTTACATCACATATTTTTGGGGGGCACAATTCAACATGGGATATCACTCAGCAAGGGCAAAGGGACATGCTTCCCGTGTACCTCTTTCGAATGAGAGAGATTGTCCTCTGCAGCCTTGCCTTTCATCTTGTTGGCAGGAATTAGGTTACATGACCACCCTTAAAGCAATCACTGGCAAAGGAGAGTGAATTGCATGGCTGCTTGGACTGATCACAATCCATCCTGGCTGGGTGCATTGTTGCTGGAGCAAACTTGTTCTTTTAGCAAGATGGAAGTGGAGAAAGCTATTTGGCGAACATCTCACACTGGTTCTACACTTACATCCCAGTCCCACCAGATCCCAAGCCCCTTGGGGTACCAACATGGCTCTCGCATGTCCCTCTCCCTTATCGGTTGATATTATCCTTCGAAGTCCACCCTGGTGCCACCCTTTCTGTGAAACTTTGCTGGCTCTCACCCCCTCCATTTGCTCCCTCAGCCTTCTGCAGTATCACTTTCCTGAGTGCCTAGTTAGACAGCTCTGGGTGTGCTTGCCTCTCCTGACTGTGAGCTTCTCGAGGAAAGGGACCTGGGCACTCTGTATAGAAGAAGCAGCATAAGCAAGGGCAGCAGATTTTAGGAGGCTTTCTGGGAATGGAGAGGCTCCCAACATGGCTGGGAAAGAAAGACCAATCTGGGCAATGCTGGAAAAATGGCCTGAGGCCACATCATCTGGGCCTTTGGTGTCAGGCTGAGGACTGCAGGGTGTGCTGTACGCAGGAGAGAGCCATGGAAGGAAATGATCAGGGCCAGCTGTGGGAAAGCCTGAGGTTTGGAAGTGGGCTCTGACTCCCTCTGGGCCTTGTTACCAGACCAGAGTCCACTACCACAGAGGCTCTGTGAGAGTTAAAGTGGAGAGAGAATGACTGGTATTGACTGTCTCCATCTTCCCATTTCAAGTGAAGAAACAAAAGCAGTGGGCATGTTACTTAGCCTCTCTATACCTCAATTTCCTCCAACATAAAATGCAGAGACTACGAGTACCTACATCATGGGGTTTTATGAAAATTAAATGAGTCAATATACATCAAGTGCTTAGAATCAAATCAGTTGCCTTGAAGTCAATTTTGACTCATGGCGATCCATGTTTGTCAAATAGAGTTACACTCCATCGGGTTTTCAGTGGCTGTGATCTTTTGGAAGTAGACTACCAGGCTTTTCTTCCGGGGTGCCTCTGGGTGGATTCAAACCACCAATCTTTTAGTTAGTAGCTGAATATTTATCTATTTATGCTACCTAGGGACTCCGTGCTTAGAGCAGTGCTCAGTAAATGGTGACTATCATTAGCATTGTTTTCTACTACCTGGTATGGGGTGTCAATGCTGACTTATGCTGTTTGTGTTAAATGGGGCTGTCACTAAGGGAGTTCCCATGTACAGGGCCCTGTATGGCCTAAGGGGCCTCAGGAATGGAGGAACCTATCCCTGCTGTGTGCACACTGAGAGAACTGGTTTCAGGTCAGAGGCTTTGTGGTTGTGATTACCAAGATCTGCTTCCCTATGCCAGGTTCTGTAAGCATGCACCCAGAGTGAGAAGGCCATGAATTCCAAAGCCTGAGCTCTGAGCCCTTATAGCATCACTGTCTAGACTCCTGGGCCCCTTAGTTAACGGGCATGTTTGGGGTGTGGGCTGTGGGCAGAGTTGTCAGTATATGGAGTAGATCTTTGGACATGATCTAGAAAGCCTACTGTGTGCTTGAAGCCCAGGGCTGCTCTGCTGGGGTACTGGGCACATCCACATTCTGTCTCTCTTTCTCTTGCCCCCATCAGGGTGACTGAATCCCGCCATCTCCACCTGTACATGCCGGCTGGGATGGCGTTCATGGCTGCTGTCACCTCTGTGGTCTACTATCACAATATCGAGACCTCCAACTTCCCCAAGCTGCTAATCGGTAGGGCAGGGTAAGGGAGAGGGAAAGCTTGGGGTGGGTACCTTCACTCATTTCTTCAGATAATGTTCACTGAGGATCTACTATGTGTCACGCACTGTCTAGGTGCCAGAGATTCAGAAGTGAAGAAGAAAAAGATGCTGCCTTCATGGAACTTACAGTCTGGTAGAGGAGATAGACAGACAGTAAACAAACATAGATAAGTAAATAGATGGTGGTCATGCTATGAAAATAATCAAGCTGAGTAAAAGGTAGAGGGTGATGGGGGTGTTGCTATTTATGGGGAGGCAGGGAAGGTCTCTGACAAGAGTGAGCATGTGGATATTTGGGGGTGGAAGAGTGTTCCATGCAGGGAGAATAGAAAGTGCAAAGGCCTTCTGGTAGGAACAAACTTGGCAAAGAGGCCAATGTGGGCAAAGCCAAATGAGCGAGGGGGAGAGTGGTAGGAGATGAAGTCAGGGACTGGGAGAGGGCAAGGAAGACTGCTAGGCCTGAGCATCTGGGTAAGTGGTGGTACTAATAACTTACATGGCAAAGACTATGGAAGGAGCAGGCTTTTTGGGGGAGGGAGGCAAATCAAATTTTCTGTCTTAGACATGTTGAGTTTGAGATGTCACTAAGACAGCCAACTCAAGTGTCAAGTGGGCAGTTGGATAAGCATGTTGGACATTCAGAGGGGAGGTGAGCACTAAGAGTGACATCCAGCAGTTGTGGGCAGCTTGTAGGTATCATCTAAAGCTTGAGACTGCATGAGGCCCCAGGGAGAGACAAGGGTGAGGCCCCGGGACCAAACCCTGTGGTTTGCCAACATTTGGAGAGGATAAAGGGAAGAAGCTGGCAAAGGAAACTCAGGAAGTAGTGCCCGTTTAGAGCCTCTGATGCTTATGACTAAAGTCCCAGGCAGAAACAATAGTAATACCTATATTGTGTGCTAGGCTCTCTGTTAGGCTCCTTACTCAAAAGACCTCATTTAATTCCCACAGTCCCCCTCTTGGTATTGTTACTACGCCAATTGTACAGATGCTGACATTGAAACTCAGAGAGGTAAAATAATAACAGTGAACACTCATTAAGCCAAGCACTCTCCTAAGCATTTTACTTATATTAATGCATTTGGTCCTTACAGAAACCCTATGAGGTAGGAACCACTATCATTTCTATTTTATAGAGGAGAAAACTAAGGCTCAGAGATTAAGTAACTTACTCATAAAGGGGCAGAGTTGGGTTTAGATCCTGGGGAATCTGGCTCCCAAGCAGGCTCTTAATTGTTTCTGAGACTGCATGTCTAAGGACCATGCATGTCTGGTTGTCAGACTGTGTTCTTAGGCCAAAGGTATATAAGAACCTCTGGTGGCACTGTGGTTAAAGCTTTGGGCTGCTAACCAAAAGGTCAGCAGTTTGACCCTACCAGCTTTTCTGTGGGAGAAAGATGAGTTAGTCACCTTCCATAAAGATTTTCAGCTTGGAAACCTTTTGTGGCATTTCTACTCTGTCTATAGGGTCACTATGAGTCAGAAATGACTCTGTGGCAGGAGGTTTGGTGTTAGTTTCTGGCCTCTGTGATTGGAGTCAATTGTATTAAAGGTTGGGTTGTATATCTGGCCATTAGGCTGAGTTCAGGCTGTGTGTCATTAAATAAGACTGAATTTTAGCAGTCATATCATCTAATTGACATCAAGAGTACTCTATGCAAATCCAGTGACACCACAGTGTCATGAGGGGGCAAAGGGTGCTTCCCAAGCTATTCATAGATCTACCTTCCCGTGTAAGATAGGGAGACTCCATCAGTATTGCCCAGGTGATCCCCTCACCTCAGGACCCCTATGCAAGTGTGAATTGGGGTGTGGAGCAGCAAGGTTGAGAGAGGGGAAGATGTTAAATACAAGTTTTATAGGGCTGCCCACTCAGTTCTAAAACAGTTCCTCATCTACACAGAACCCCTCATTAACCATTAGGGCTTGGCTGACTGGCACCCCAGAACCACCATGTCTAGGCATCTGATGAGTTCATTTCACATTCTCCAGTGAGCACCTAATGTTCTTTTCTCAAAGCACAAATTACCACCCATGGATAGACTGATCCTATTCCGAGGGACAAGGACTAACTCCCTCCAGTCCCTTTTGTTGGAGTTCTGTTCCTCCTGGGAAGAGACTCCATAGGCCTAGAAATTGTAAAACATGGAAACATGGAGAAAATGTACCCCATGAGCTATGGGGTAGGGGATAGTGAGTATTGAAGGAACAGCTTTCTCTCTGAGAAGCTACTGTCAGGTCACAGGTCTGGAATTCCATAGAAAGATAAATTACAAAGTGGCTTACATTTTTGTCCCACAAAACAACCAGGGTCCTGGATCCCAAGATGAGGTCAAGGAAATGTTTCATGAGAAAGTCATGCTTGAGCTGAGTACTGAAGAGTGGAGAGAAGGGAGAGAAGGTGCTTCAGGCAGAGTGAACAGTGTATTGCTGAGTGTTGCTGAGTCTGCTGAGCTCCCAGCACTACTGGATAGGCCTGTGGAAATAATCCCTGCACTTAGTTCTAGGTCCACCACTAACTCCTTGTGTGACCTTGGACACACAGTTTCCCCATCCAGGCAGGAATAGTAAGTCCCTGCCTAAGTCACAGGTTCATTATGAAGATCAAATCAGACCATATCTGTTTAGTGTCGGGCAGGGCTAGCATGAAGCATATTTTCAAGTCTTGGCCCCAGCAGTTGATCTTCATTAAGGGCTAAAGAGGCTCAGATGTCCAGGGTTGAGTCTGTCTGGAAGAGTTGGGATATGGAGGTATGGAGGCAGGGGGATGAACTCCAGTTCTGGGATTCCTTGTGACTGGAAACCAGACCAAGCTTGGGAGACATCATCCCAGTCCTGAGGGCTAGGACTGGAAAGCGTCCGCCTCACTATCCTAATGTCCTCACCCAGGGATCTAACAACAGCATCAAGCCCCCAGACAAGCTCAGCCCTGGCCGTGGGGTAGGGCTCTATGTTTTGACCTGGTTCCGAGCTCAGGAAGATGCTAAAGCAGGCTCCAGCTTCAGTCTAGAAGGGGCACCCTGGCATTCACGTTGAGGCCCACCTAGGAAAGTGTCCTTTCCTCATTGTGGTTCTGCTAGCAAGGAGCTGGAGGGTGTAGGCTGACCTTATATGCATATGGCTTTAAGGAGTGAGGTAGCAAGGAGCTACTGATGCTAAATCATACCCTAATACAAAACAAAACAGAAACCATTTTCCTTAAGTCGATTCCAACTCAAGGTGACCCCGTGGGTGTTAGAGTAGAACTGTGCTCCGCAGAATTTTCAGCGTCTGGTTTTATGGAAATAGATTGCCAGGACTTCCTTCCTGGGTGCCTCAGGGTGGGCTCAAACCTCTAACTTTTGGTTAGCAGCCAAGTGCATTAACCATTTGCACCACCCTGGGACTCCTAACCCACTGCCAGTGAGTCCATTCCAACTCATAGCAACCCTATAGGACAGAGTAGAACTGCCCCATAGGGTTTCCAAGGCTGTACATCTTTATAGAAGCAGACTGCTTCGTCTTTCTCCCACAGAGTGGTGGTGAGTTTGAACCACCTACCTTTTGGTTAATGGCTGGGCACTTTAACAACTGTGCCACCAGAGTTCCTTCTGAAGCTCCTAATGCATCCTCTAAAAGGGGCTTAATTAGTTATTGCTGTCTTTTGTTGTTGCCAGCCAATGGTGGTTTATGATGGAGATGGGCTGGGAAATGAGAAATTAGGGATAGATAATAGATGGATGTATGAGAAAGAGAGAGAATTCACTGATAGATTCTGATTTTTGCCTGCCCCACAGAAGGCAGAGCCAGAAGGTCTGAGATCTGGAGATAATAAAAATATTAACAGCTAACATCTAAGGTGTTCCCACTGTGTGCCAGGCCAACTGTGCCAAATGTTTTCTGTACATTGTTCACATCACCCTTTGAGGTAGCACTATTATTGCCATTTTATGGATGAGAGAACTAAGGCCTCGATAGGTTGAATGCCTTACCCGAGGTTACATAGTTATTAAGTCACAGGATCTGAGCCCAGGTGCAGGGTCCCAGCTGTAACCATTATACTGCACTGCTGCACAGTGCTCTGACTCACTTTTTCTGTAACCCCACCATCCTCTAGGCTCCCCAAGGAGCATCATTATGCTGTGGTGGGACTGGGAGACCAGGACCTGAGTTTTCACTCTCTGTGTCACTGGCATGCTACAAGCTTGGGCACATCACCTCCTTTTTCTGGACCTCAGTCATCTATAAAATGAAAGGCCTGGACCTTTAAGGTCTTCTCAGCTTGGACATTCTACAAGGAAACCATTCTAGCATGGAGTTTATATTCATGGACTCTAGCATTAGCTCCCCCAGGCTTTGTGACCTTAACTTACTTAACTTTTCTGAGCCTTCATACCTTTGTCTATGAAATTGGGTGTAACAGCAGTGCTTCTCTTTTAAGGTTATTGTAAGGAATAAATGAGATAATGTATTTAAAGTACTTACTTGGCACAGAGCCTGCAACTTATTCACACTCAAGCAATAATTTTCCTATTCTTCTTCTTATTATTATTTATTAAGAGAACTTTGGCTGACCAGCTTGACTTAGGAGATTACTGATGTTTTTGCAGATGCTCATCATGAATGTTTTAATGTTCGTACATTGACTCAAAGCTGTGTACTCTCATTCTCATGCACGCATATTGCCTTACTCAGAAATGTACACACTCACATGTAACATGGTTGCCACATGCACCTCTCTCTCACTGACACAATTATCTTCACTCCCACTTGTGCACATGAGTGTGCATACATATGAACACACGCACACACATGCTCTGTGTTCTCCCATCTCTCCTTGGCAGCTCTGCTAGTCTACTGGACCCTAGCCTTCATAACCAAGACAATCAAGTTTGTCAAGTTCTACGACCATGCCATCGGCTTCTCGCAGCTGCGCTTCTGCCTCACGGGACTGCTGGTTATCCTCTATGGCATGCTGCTCCTTGTAGAGGTCAATGTCATCAGGGTGAGGGTAAGCATGCTGTGCCCAGGCCACTGCCCACCCCAGCACTAAAGATTGCTTGGGCCATTCTAGGGCAGGGAAAGTGGGAGGGTTCTGACCTGTGTCCTGCCCCATCCTGTCCCTGGTGGGGTCCCCACCCTGCTTCTTAGCAACTCCAAGAAGGAACTAGCTTGTTGTACACCTCCCACAGAGGGGACTTGAGGCCAATGCTCAGCTAGTGGCCAGCTGCCCTCTACTCCAGGTTTCCAGAGGGAGAGGAAGTGGCAGTATCTGTTAGCCATGGTTGGAAAATTTTGTGTTTAATCCCATAGAGAGAAAAGTTTCAGGTACTGGTTTCTTGATTGTTGTTTCTTTTACAGGGGAGGTCTTGTTTTTGTAGGACCCTAGGTGGTGCAGTTAGCCCTTAACTCCTCACCTAAAAGTTGGTGGGTCAAGCCTACCCAGCAGTACTGTAAAAGAAAAGCCTGGCCATTTGCTTCCATAAAGATCACAGCAGAGAAAACTATGGAGCAATTCTACTCTGTAGCACATGGGGTTGCCATGAGTTGGAATCAATTTGGTGGCAATGGGTGTGGGTTTTTTGGTACTTTTGTTTTACTTTATTCATGTAGCAATGCATGTGCATAGATGAGTAAACGTGATTGCATACACGTCTTTTGTTTCATTGTCCTTTTTGCTCGCACCTCTTCCTGCTCTCTTTCCCATCTTAGATTCAACCCTTCTCTTCCCAGGCAACCCAGATTAACAATCTAATTTGCCCTTTCATGCTTTGTTAATGTATTATTAATATAAAACCAAATACATTTATCTAAATATCTATCCAGGTTTTTTTTTCACAACATATAAATATATGTTTTTTTCCCTCAATTTTTCTTTTCTGAAAATGAGATCATATTATATACAATTTTATACAACTTTTTTTTTCTTACCCAAAAAATATCTCTCAGGACTACCTCCAAGTCATCTGGTATGACTCTCATTCACTCTTCTTAAAGGCTGCCTAACATTCCTGTGGATGAGCCATAATTTATTCAGCCATTACCCTATGGATGAGCATTCACTTTGTTCCCTTGTTTTTGCAAATAATGCATTATTAAACATACTTATGACTCGATGGCACATAACAACAACAACAACATGTCTTTATGTATTCTTGATTTTATTTCTGTGGGAAAGATTCCAAGAGTAGAGCAGCTCTGTCAAAGGATCTGTGTGTTTTTAATTTTAATTAATGTTGCAGATCACCTTCCAGCAGTGAATGCTTGAGCCTTTTCCCTTCCTCCCAGCCAGCAAGGGGTGGTGATGGTTATAGTTCTTTTTGATGTCTGCCAGTCAGATGAGTGTGAAGTACTGCTTTAATTTGCATTTTTCTGACTCCTCGGCTTTTAGATAGTGGTTCTCATGGTACAAAGTCTATCCTAGAGGTCTCTAGAGGAACAGAACCAGTGACATATATAGAGAGAGGAAGATTTACTGCAAGGAATCGGTCCGCATAATTGTGCTGGACTGGCAACTTCAAACTCTAGGTCAGCACAAAGGCTAGAGACTCCTGCAGCCTTGCATCCCAAGCTGCAAGGGTCAGGAAGAGTGAGGTGAGAGATTGCCCAATATCTATTATAGTCTAGAGGTAGAATATACCCTAGGGAAACTCCATTTTTGCTCTTAAGATCTTCAACTGATTGATTGATTACATTACATTGCATCAAATTACATTATGAAAGGAATTTCCAGCCTGTCACCTGACCTATGGATTTTGGACTTGCCAGACCCCCACAGCCTATTCCTTGAAGTAAATTAATCTCTCTCTCTCTCTGTCTCTCTCTCTCTCATGGGTTCTAAGCCACTTCACATTCTCAGTTGACACAGCAACCCTATGATCCCACGTACCACCCCCTTTTTAAATTAGAAAACATTTTAGACATGTCTTGTCCAAAGACAGCTTGCTAGTGAATGGGGGAGACGGGATTTGAACCCAGGTCTGCATGACTCCAAGTTCTGTGAATCCTACGTGAAACGTGATGGTGTCCTCAGATCTGTGGAGAGAACTATATATGGGAGATTCCTGGTCTTCCCCAGCCCAACTTCAAGTACAGCCAGAGAGATTCAGAGTAGATATCAATGAACAGTTACAATGTCAGGAGGCCCTGGTATTGGGAATCCTTACAGGCAGGAGATTGTACCATGTGTTAGAATTCAAAGGTGGGATGTCACAACTCTGGATCCTTGTTGGGACAGTGGGGGTGTGTGTGTGAGAAGTTGCACTTACCCAGCCCTGTCACCCCACGTGCCCCACAGAGATACATCTTCTTCAAGACCCCAAGGGAGGTGAAGCCCCCTGAGGACCTACAGGACCTGGGAGTGCGCTTTCTGCAGCCCTTTGTAAACTTGCTGTCCAAGGGCACCTACTGGTGGATGAATGCCTTCATCAAGACCGCCCATAAGAAGCCCATTGACCTCCGAGCCATCGGGAAGCTGCCCATCGCCATGAGGGCCCTTACCAACTATCAGCTGCTCTGCAAGGCCTTTGATGCCCAGGTGGTCAGTGGGGGAATAGCCACACCATTTATTCTCAGCCCTGTAGCTTAGAGTCACAGACAGGGAGCTCAGATGGCATCAAGTCTTACCCCAGGTGGGGAAACTGAAGCCCAGTGAGAGGAAGAGCTTGACCAGAGTTACCCAGTTCAATAGGGACAAGTCCAGTACACGCACAGCGGGGATGGCCCTTATAGTTTAGGTCATCTTGTCCAACATCCTCCTTGTCCAAATGAGGAAACTGAGGCCTTGAAAAGGGAAGTGGTCCTTTTGGACTCCTCTCACCTATCACACTCTTCTCTTTGGAGCCACTGTATGGAGTAATTCTGAAGGTGAGAATTTTCACCAGATTTGGAAGGTGAGGGTGTTAATGGCCTAATCCTTACGATAACCCTATGAGTTGGGCCTGGTAGAGATCTCCCCATATCACTGAGGAGAAAACTGAGGCCCTGAGAAAGGTTATGACCCTCCCAGAGCTGGCAGAGCCGTTCTCCCAATTCCCAGTCCAGTGCTCCTTCCACTGCATCTGCCCTAGCAGTGGAGGATACACAGAGGAGGTACAGTGGCAGACACCATTACCTCTCACCCTTTCATTACAGTGCTGTGCTCTCACATGGTCCTTGACCAGCTGTGTGACTTTGATCAATCACATCCCCCTCTGGCCTTGGTTTCCCCATCTGGACTATGTTGATAGGGCCCACCCAACCACATGCTTGGTGATTCCATGATTTCTTTCCTAAGTTCACCTATTCACACAGAACATGGTCATTGGGTTTCCAGGAGGCCAGGCCCTGTCATGAATGGGCCCTTGGCCACTCTGACCTGGCCATGGGTCTCTCTGGGCAGCGGAAGGACATGCAGAGCATACAGGGTGCCCGGGCCATCTGGCGGGCTCTCTGCCATGCCTTCGGGAGACGCCTGGTCCTCAGCAGCACTTTCCGCATCTTGGCCGACCTGCTGGGCTTCGCCGGGCCACTGTGCATATTCGGGATCGTGGATCACCTTGGGAAGGAGAATCAGGTCTTCCAGCCCAAGGTAGGATGTCCCAGGGGTAGCTCAGAGTACCCATCTGGAAAGTTTTAATTCGTATGTGAAAGTGAAATGTGAGTGCAAGAGGCCACAGAGCCTTTAGCAATATCAGCAATATCCCCCCACCCAGAGAAGGACTGGAATCTGGGCAAAAGAAATGCCAGGAGGCAAGCTTGTGCTCCCAGGGTTTTATACTGCCTTCCTCCCCACACCACACCATCACCGCCCTGACACCTCTTCTGGTCATTTTGTTCAGAAAGCTGCAGGACATGCATTTGTTTACCTGATTTCTAGAGCTATGATTTTTTTAATCTGTTGGCTTTTGGTTCATGTCATCTTATAGACTCTAATAACTTTTCAGGGGTTCTGTCTTCTTCAGCTCTATATATCTATAGCACTTACATCAGTTAGGATTAGGGTCACTGAGAGTGACAGAAAACTAAAGATAACAGTGACTTGAACAACAAATATTTATGTCTCATTCACATAAATCCCAAAGGGGTCTTAGTTTCCCAGTGCTACTGTAACAGAAATATCACAAGTCGATGACTTTAAAGAACAGAAATTTATTTTTTCTCAGTTCAGGAGGCTAGAAGTCTGAATTAAGTGGCTGTAGGGGGTCAGGAGGAGCTCTGGTGGCATAGTGCCTAAGGTACGTGACTGCCAACCAGGAAACTGGCGGTTCAGACCCACCAGCCACTCCTCGGAATGAAGGTTGGGCAATCTACTTCTGTAGTGATACCGCCTCAGACACCCAAGGGGGGGTCACTATGAGTTGGGTCCGACTCGACAGCACATAACAACAACAACAGGAGGAGGAGGTCATTCTTTGCCTATTTTAGCTTCTAGTAGCCAGCAATCCTTGGTTTCTTGGCAATCGCCATGTGGTATCTGTCTTCCCCTATTTGTGCTCAGTTGTCTCTGTGTCTATACCAAACCAAACCCATTGCTGACAAGTCACTTCTGACTCATAACCACACTGTAGGATGGAGTAGAATTGCCCCATAAGGTTTCCAAGGCTACAATTCTTATGGAAGCAGACTGTTACAGTTTTCTGCTGCAGAGTGGCTAGTGATTTCAACCTTTCAATTAGCAGATAAACGGTTAAATACTGCACAACCAGGTCTCCTTCTCTGTGTCTGCACTGCTCTTTATATCACTCAGAACTGATTAGTTTGGGGACACATCTGTGGTAGTTATGTTTGTGTGTCAACTTGGCTGGGCCTGGTTGAGTGGCTGGGCAGCTGGTGGTAGTTATTCCTCATGATGAGACTGGCAATCAACTCCATGGTGGAATCTACCGCAAGCAGCTGAGTAGCTGCCTTTGGGATATGGTCTGCTTCCTGTGTATAAGGAGAAGCCTTGGGGATAGACTCGAGCTTATGACACCTTGAATCCTGCATGTAGCCATGTCGTTGTTCAGCAGGCTGCCATGCTCTGCCGACCTTGAGACTTACAATGGACTTGAATTAATGGCCTGCTGTGTGATTTGGTAATATCGGGACTGTGCCTTTTTACTCGTCAACCTTGGGCTTGGCAGCCTCAGCAGCCACCAGCTGTCTGAGTTAAAAAAAAAAACTCTAGCTTCAGTGGGCCGGCAGCTGGAGGCAGAGCTGAAGCCCAAGGCTGAGGGGCTTTCTCACCCAGTCCCTAGAGCCTGACACTTTGAATTTGGACTTAAAGCCTCCAAACTGTAAGAGAATAAACTCCTGTTTGTTAAGGCCATCCCATTTGTGGTAGATTCTTGTCAGAGCGGCACTAGGTTACCAGAACAACATCCTACAATGATATGGCCTTGGCCTTGTTCCATCAAGTTAGATCCAACTCATAGTGACCCCTCCTTGGGTTTCTGAGGTGGTATCATATGGAAGTGGATTGATTGCCCAACCTTCCTTCCGAGGAGTGACTGGTGGCCTTGAATCTCCAGCCTTCTGCTTAGCAGTCAAATGCCTTAGGCACTATGCCTCCAGAGCTCCCAACATAACAAAGAAAACTCTATTTCCAAATAGGATTACATCCATAGGTAAAGAGGTCAGGAATCCAACACGTATTTCTTCCCACTTCCTCCCTGTCATTGCCTTTTCCCTGTGTCCTTCTGTCCTACACATTCCTGCCTTCTGAGCTTTCTCCCAGTACGAAGTTATCCTTCTGATCTTCCATGGTTGACTGTTCTGAGGAATGCCTCCCTGTTATAATTGTTCACCTTGTAGGCCTGTCTCTTGTTTGGCTGAAAGTTATTCCATGGGAATTAGTTCAATTCCAGGCCCAAAGGATGACTAGGAACCACAGTGTCGGGGATTTCACCAGTCTCTATCAGACCAATAAGCCTGTTTTTTTTTTTTTTTATGATTTTGAGTTTTGTTCCACATTTTTCTCCACTCTATCCAGGATCTCCCGTTTTGATTCCTTTCTGAGCAGTGGTAGCCAGGCATCATCTAGTTCTTCTGGTCTCAGGATCATGAAGGCTGAAGTTCTCATGGTTCACTAGTCCCTTGGACTAATTGTTTCCATATGTCTTTGATTTTCTTCACTCTTCTTTGCTCCAGATGTGGAGAGACCAATAGTTTCCATTTAGATGCCCACTTGCTAGCTTTTAAGACCTCGGTCACTACTCACCAAAGTGGGATGTAAACCAACGTTTTTGTGTACTATGTTATGCCACTTGAGTTTGATGTTCCCTATGACCATGGTCCCAAGCCCACAGGTCCCGCGACTGACTCCCTGAAAGAGTTTGGTTGCCACTTAGGTTTAGATGGTCACAAAATGGAAAACCATTCACTCCTAGTAAGACTCAGAATTTTATTTTCCAATGAAAATAAGCTTCTAACCACAAACTATAACCTTCTAGCCTTATCATTATAACCTTCTAACCACAAACAGGCAGTCTAACGGTGAAGAGAATTAGCAATTAAGGATCTTAATAATTTATGACATACCCCCTTGTGTAATGTTATTCATCTCATAGACTTCAAAATTGCAGATAGCAGTTAATCCTCAGGAGGTTTATATTAATTTTTTTTCATCTGAGATCCTTTAATCAGAAATATGAGACACTCCAAATCTATTTGTCTGATTTATTCAGCAAACATTTATTGAACTCTGTTATGTGCCAGATCTGGGTTGGGCTCTGAGAATAAAAAGGCAATGGTTATGACAAAGAATATTAATAACCACTTACTAACCACTTAGTATATACGTGATGTGTAGAGTAGCTATGCTTATATTCCTCATTTAATCTCTAAAACAAGTATTTTTTCAATAGCTTTATTGAGTTATATTTCATGTACTATATGATTCATGAGGTAAATAGTCTCATCCCCAGTTTACAGATGAGGAACTTGAGACTCAGAGAGATTAAGTACATTTCCCTAGGATCTCTTACCTAGTTAGAGACAGAGCCAAAATTTGAACCCAAGTCTTTTTTACTCCATAACCTGGGTTTTTATGAGCATGATGCTAAATTTATTATTACTATTATCACTCCATCAGCTCTGGGTCCAAGGACTATAAAATCCAATAGGAGAGGGGTAAACCTAAATAAAATATTTTTATACAGTGTGTTAAATACTACTATTAGGAGATATATATAGGGAACTGTTGGGAGAGGGAGTAACTCAGCCAGCGGGCATAGAAGACTTCAAAGAGGAGAGGGTATTTAAATGGGCTTTGACAAATGAGCAGGAGTTGGGCAGGCTGAGATGTACAGGTTTCTTGTTCAATCAAGAATGTGAGGACTCTTTTTGCTTATTTAGACTTTGATGGTTTTGGAGGCCTTCTCTGGCTTTTGAGTCTCTGAACTTTACTTGGCCTAAAAAGAGAGGGCAGAAAAGCAGTCCAATACTCATGGATTGGAAGACTTAACATTGTAAAAATGTCAATACTACCAAAAGTGATCTGTAGATATGATGCTCTCCTGATCCAAATCCCAACAACATTCTTTAATGAAATGGAAAAACTAATCTCCAAATTTATATTAAAAAAGAAGAAGACTCTGAATAGCTAAAGCAATATTGAAGAAGAACAAAGTTGGAGGCCTCACACTTCTTGATCTCCAAACTTACTTTACAGCCACAGGAATCAAAACAGTCTGGTACTGGTTCAATGACAGACACATAGTCCAATGGAATAGAATTAAGAACCTGGAAATAAATCTGTCCAACTCTGGGTAGCTGCTCTTCATCAAAAGGTTAAAGTCCATTCAATGGGGGAAGAAACAGTAACAGTCTCTGTAACAAATGGTGCTAGCAAAACTGGATAGCCAAATGCAGAAAAATTAAACAGGATCCATACCTCACACCACGCACAGAAACTAACTCAAAATGGATCAAAGACGTAAATGTTAAAGCTAAAACTATGATGTTTCTGCAAGATAACATAGAGTTAAAACTAGGGGACCTAATTTCTGGCATAAATAGCCTACAAAACAAAAGTAAAAATACACAAACAGAAGATAAATTAGGTAATTGGGACCTCTTAAAATTAAATATTGATAAGACTTTACCAATAGAGTAAAAAGAGAACTTACAAACTGGGGGAAAAAATCTTTGGCAACAACATTTCTGATAAGGGAAACTCTAAAACTCTAAAATATATAGAAAACTTCAACAACTCAACAACAAAAAGACAATTCAATAAAAAATTGGGCAAAGAACATGAACAGACACTTCACCAAAAAGGACATTTCAGGTGGCCAACAAAAACATCAAAAGATGCTCATGATCATTAGCCATTAGAGAGATGCAAATGAAGACCCCAAAAAAATTATGGTACATACAAACAATGGAATACTATGAGACTATAAACAATAATAAGGAGTCTGGGAAACATCCTACAATATGAATGGATCTGGAGGACATTATGATGAGTGAAATAAGTCAATTATAACAAGACAAATATTGTATAGTCCCACTATTATAAAAAGTGAAGAATAGATATATATACAGAAAGCAAAGTTCTTTGATGGTTACTAGGTATGGGAGGTGGGGGAAGTGGGAATCACTTGTAAATAGGAGACACTTGTTACTTTTGTTCATGGGAACTAACCAAAAAAACCAAACTCACTGCCATTGAGTCAGATTCAACTCATAGCAACCCCTCCTTGGGTTTCTGAGACAGTATCACTACAGAAGTAGATTGCCCAACCTTCCTTCTGAGGAGTGGCTGGTGGGTTTGAACTGTGAGCCTTCTGGTTAGCAGTCAAATGCCTCAGGCACTATGCCACTAGAACTCCCATGGGAAAGGCAATCCTAAATATGTGTGAAGTCAGTGCAACTTGAGCAAGGTAAATAAATACACTAAGAAATATACGAGACAAAGGGACAATTTCTGTAAATGCTATCAAGTGCACCATTTTGTAACAACAGTAAAAACAAAAAAGGTGTGGTTACGTAGGTAGATGTGGATGCATATCTCCATATAGAAAAGCATATGCGAGTAAATGCACATGCATGTGTGGATGTATCTGTAGGCATATGTGTATATACATGTATATATCCACATATAACAAACCTCATAGAGGACACAGTTGCAGAGGCTTCCTAGACATATCCATACAGCTCACAGGATTGGTTTACTGGATCAAAATCAATTGGCATAACATAGTTCACGAAGATAATGTTTTACATCCTAGTTTGATGAGTGGTATCTGGAATCGTAAAAGCTTGCAAGTGGCCATGTAAGATATAGCTATTGGTCTCTGTGAGGAGTAAAAGACTATGAAGAAAATCAAAGGTTCAAAGAAGAAATTAGTCCATGGGTCTATCAGCCCAATGGAAACCACACCCTTTTCTAACCTGAGACCAAAACTAGATGGTGCCCTGGTACCACTACTAGATCATTCTGACCAGGGATACAATAGAAGGTCCCTGATAGAATGGGAGAAAAATGTAGAACAAAACTCGAATTCTTAAAAAAGTCCAGACCTAGAAAAAAAAAAAAGATGGGAACCAGGTTTGCTGGTCCAATAGAGCCTGATGGAACCACTGAGACTATGGCCCTTAGCTGCCCTTCAGGTCTGGAGTTGAACCCACACCTGTGGTTTCCAGCCAAACAAAAGACAGGCATATGAGTTGAACATTCACCTCAAGTAGACACATGCCTTGGAGAGAACAATCATGGGAGAAAGAAGGGCTGCTTATGCACAGGGAGACAGCTCAGGGGGCAGGAGTGTATGGAGGGATGGACACTGGGAAGAGGTAACTATGGGGAGGAAGTGGGAGGGGAGCTGTTGCATTGTGGTAAACTGTAGTCAATGACATGAGACAAAGCATATGTGAACTGCTGTATGGAAAGTGAATTTGCTCTGTAAATCTTCACCCAAATCACACACACACACAAAAAAAGTCCAGACCTACTGGACTCATAGAGACTAGAGGAACCCCCAAGACTGTTGTCCTAAGATACTCTTTGAACTTGGAATTGAAGCTATTTCTGCAGGTTATCTTTCAGCCAAATAAAAAATTGGCTTATAAAATAAATAATATCACCCATGAGTATGTGCATGCTTAAAAAATTAACTGTATGAGACCAAATGGTCCACATTTACCCAAAAGCAAAGATGAGAAGGCAAGGGGGAAAAGGAAGCTAGGTCAGTGGAAAAGAACAAACAGAAAGGAAACAATAAGAATGCTGACACATTGAAAAAATTGTAACCAATGGGATGGAACAATTTCTATAAAAATTGTTAAGCCCAATAACTCATAGCCACCCTAAAGGGCAGAGTAGAACTGCCCCCATAGGATTTCTAAGGTTGTAAATCTTTACAGAAGAGATTGCCACATCTTTCTCCTGCACAGAGCAGCTGGTGGGTTAGAACCGCCAACCTTTTGGTTCACCACTGAGCACTTTAACCACTGTGCCACCAGATCTCCTAAGAACTGTTAAAAGAGAATCTAATTGTCTGTATAAACTTTCAACTAAATCACAATAAAATATTATTTTTAAAAAATAAACCGTACAATGAAAGAGAAGAGAATCTGTAAAGCAACAGAAGGGAACTATTAGCCACATTTTCTTTAGGCACAACAGTCTACAAGTTTTAGCAGTTTCCTAATGAGAATTGACGGCAGGTCTTGGTGGTGTAGTGGATAAGGAATTTGGCTGCTAACCAGAAGGTCAGCAGTTCAAACCCACCAGATGATCCGTGAAAGGAGGATGAGGCAATCTACTTTATGGCCTCAGAAATCCAACAGGGGCATGAGTCGGCATTGACGCAATGGCAGTGAGTTTGGTTTTTTGGAGAGAAAACTGAAAGTAAATATTAGAACTATTTATATAAAAAGAGAGAGAGAAGAGAAAGAGAGAGAGAGAGCAAGGGACTACTTTTCTTGCCCGTAGAGAGTGTCATCTTCAGCTTTGCTCTGACCATAGGAGACCCCAGAAAACCCTACATTAGCAATACCACAGCACCATGGAGCCAGTTGTTAATATTATGAGGAAGTGACCCAGGCCAGAGCCTTTATCACCTTGTCCACACCATCTTCTTCTTCCTGAATTTCTCAAAATCGTTGTGGGATTCTCCTAAGGAGAGAGCTCTGAGGCAGGATGCACCAAAGAGATTGTGAGAACAACACTTGGAATTTTAGCTCATCTGAATGTTAGCTTTGCCCTCTTCCTTGGTTTGTTTGTACACAAGTCCTGGGATTTATTGCCCTCTCATTGAAATGCTCTTATCCCAGTTATTTGTCAGCCCATAAATCCCTGAGCCAGATGGCCCTGCCTCAGTGGCAGCAGGCCTTATCAGATTTAATATTTGTTCCCTGCAGCCCAAATACAATCAGCAAATTACAGACTTAGAAATGAGAGTTGAAAGTAAATATAGTCTCCAGTGTCAGCAACAAAGAATCCTCAATCATGGGATTGCTTGGAATATGGTATAATTTTCATTTGGGCTTCTGAACCCAAAAAATGCAGAAAAGGAGTCATCTATTGAGGTCATCTGGCTCTAACTCAGAGAGATGGGCACTATCTTCCAACAAAGAAGGAAGCTCCATCAGTACATGTTGCAATGTTTTAACAGCTAACTTGGTGATGAAGCCCAGCTCTCTGGCCACCGAGAGTCCATCCCACTGCAGTCTATGCAGCTGGACACTCATTGTTTACTTCATTTATCAGTAGCCAGCCAGTTCTCTCTTCCCTTTCCAGGACACTCATATTTGGCAAGAAATACACTGCCTTTGGCATCTGCAAGGACAAACATTTTTTATTTCTTCTTTAATTACTGGAAGTGTCTGGGGCCTGCCAGCTGTTTGATGCTCCTGCTTCCTTCCACTCCTCAGGGAAAGCTGGGTCCCAGGCTGGGCACAGCCTGTGATCTCAATCCTTCCAGCATCTCTCCCACTATACCCCCCCACCCCAATCTGTCACCTGCCATGGGTGCCACTGACCTGGCCTGGAGGGCAAGGGAATTGGATTCACAAAGAACTGCTGGCATCTGAAACCTGCCAGCACTGCTCTAGGCTGTCAGCTGAACCAGGAAAGAAAAAACAGCTGGGTTGGACCTAAGTGCCTCTAAACCTCAGTGGGGAAAACGTGTTTAGGTTTTTGAGTGTGTATGTATTTTCTTTCTGAATGAGTTCTCGTGAGAACTGTTGATAAATCTATGTGTATGCTCTTGTGTTTGTCCCTGTCTCTCGTATTTTTTTTTTTTTCCTGTGTGTGTCTGTTTGTGCGTCTATATTTATATCTAACATTGTGAGTGGCTTTGTGAACATGTACTGGTGCTTTTTTGACTTTGTGAAGTCAGTGCTCGTGTTGATTTCTTCATGATAATACCTGTGTAGGTGCTATGGCCTGGAGGGCTCCCCTTCACCTCACTTCTTAGTCATCAACACTTGGCTCAAATATTACTTCTTCCAGGAAGCCTTCCCTAGTTCAATTAGAAGTCCTTCTTCATGCTCCCATAACAACCTATGCTTCAGCCATCAAACCACTCCTTGTCTCCTTCCCCAATTTGACCTTGACTCCCCTAAAACAAGAACTGCATTGTCTCACCTTTGCGTGCCCACTACCAGGCTCTGTGCCTGACACCCAAGAGGCACATGGGAAATGGTTCTTTAATGAATAATGCAGAAGTTACCATATGTTGAGTGCTTGTTGTTGTTGTTGTCATGTACCGTCGAGTCGGACCCAACTCATAGCGACCCCTTCTTGGGTTTCCGAGGCAGTATCACTATGGAAATAGATTGCCCATCTTCCTTCTGAGGAGTGGCTGGTGGGTTTGAACCGCCAACCTTCTGGTTAGCAGTTTTGCCTGCATTATTACAGTGACTCCTCAGAAAGAGAGAAAGAGAGAACTCTCTGAGATAGAGACCCTTAATAGCCTCATTTAGGTTGAGGATGAGGGCTGAAAACTGAGGAAACTGAGGCTCAGATAGGTTGAGGATGAGGGCTCAAAGAATTAATTGATCGCCTGTGTTGGTTAGTCTATAGGAAGTATTTGTTACATGCACTTGTCAATCAATATGTGTACAAATACATTTTTAAAAAGTAATAAATTCTCTTTATGCAACTATAAAGACAAAGTCTTACTAGCCCCTCACCCTACCACTCATACATGTGACCCTAGGGTCAGAGACTGTATTACTTTGGATCAAGAATTTTGTGACTTGTTAAAATAAAACTCTCCCTGCAGGCTTGAATCATTAGGTCATTATAGAATTTCTCTTGTGAGAAGCAGGTTCCGAGGGATGGAACCTTGGATAGGTGAGTTTTGATTTAAGAAGTGGGTACTAGCCTAGCCAAGAAGGCTGAGGTGCTATCCAAGCAAGACAGGTCCTGGGAAAGCCCAGCAAGGAGAGAAGGGCCTGGGGAACCCAGGAATGAGCCTGAGGACACTGGCCATTGCCAGGACCCTGAAGGTACCACAGCAGGAGATAACAGGCCAAGGGCCTACAATTTAACAAAAAGAATTGTTGCTTTGTTTAAAATGGATAAGTATTTATAAGTACATTTAATGAATACCATATAGACTAACCAACATAAGCGATTGGTTGATTTTTTCCAGCCCTTGTTCTCCAGCCTCATTTTCTGATCATTATAACACAGCACATACATAACATCCCGTGCTCCGTGGCATACCATGCTACTCCGAAAACAAATTCACTGTCATTTAATTTTTCCCAACTCATAGCGACCCCCATTAGGTTTCCAAGGCTATAAATCTTTATGGAAACAGACTGCTTCATCTTTCTTCCACAGAGCAGCTGGTGGGTTTGAACCACCAACCTTCTTGTTAGCAGCCAAATGCCTTAACCACTTAACCACTACACCACCAGAGCATCATGCTACTAGAGAGCTTCATAATGATCAATGTTCTTGGGTCCATAACATTCCCATGAGTATCATAATGTACCTCACTATTCCATATGATTGGCCATTTATGTGGATTTTTCTTCTCTCTTCCTGCCGTAACCTAGAAATATGGATGTGCGTGCAGCCATTTCCTTGTGTTAGATTATTTCCTTTGGGATAAATTCCCAGGATAAGGTCTATTGCTTTGTTTCTTAGTTTCCTGGTGCTGCTGTAACAGAAATACCACAAATGGGTGGCTTTAATGAACAGAAATGTGTATTCTCACGGTTTAGGTTAGAAGACCTAATTCAGTACAGTGGCTCTAGAGGAAGGCTTTCTTCTCTCTGTCAGCTTTGGGAGAAAGTACTTGTCTCTTTTCAATTTCTGTTCCTCAATTCCTTGGTGGTCTTCATCTGGCATGGTATCTGTCTCACCCATCTGTGGTTCCCTGCTTCTGTGCCTAATCTGCTTTTTATATCTCAAAAGTGATTGGTTTAAGACACACCCTACACAAATATGGCTTCATTAATAAAACAGAGAAAGCCCTATTTCCAAATTGGATTACAGTCTTCCCCTCTCCCTCATATATACAGCTTCCACATCCTTGGATTCAACCAACCAAGGATCAAAAATATTCTGGGGAAAAGAAAAAAGCAGTAAAGTGGCCAAAGCAATCCCTCATAGGCTAAGAGGGAATGTAAAGTACTATTTACATAGCATTTGCATTATATTCAAAAACCAAAACCAAACCCACTGCTGTGGAGTCAGATCCGACTCATAGCAACCCCTCCTTGGGTTTCTGAGGCGGTATCACTATGGAAGTACATTGCCCAACCTTCCTTCTGAGGAGTAGCTGGTGGGTTTGAACCTCCAGCCTTCTGATTAGTAGTCAAGTGCCTTAGGCACTATGCCACCAGAGCTTTTTGCATTGTATTAGGTAATATAAATAATCCAGAGATGATCTGAAGTATATGGGAGGATGTTCATAGGTTATATGCAAATGCTACACCATTTTATATAAGGGACTTGAGCATCTGAGGATTTTGGTATCCCTAAGAGGTCCTGGAACCAATCCCCCATGGATACCAAGGGACAACTGTACATTCACAGGTATAAGGGTTAGGATTTACAACATGTATTTTGGGGAACATAATTCAATCTGTAATACTTTAAAAAAAGAGGATTCTATTCTCTAGAGCTGTCTTTGCAGACAGGGCGGTAGACTAGAGTATATCCAGGGCACGTTAAACAGGACCTGGTTTCCTTGAGCCCACATGCTTGTACTTTTGACCCAGAACCAGCCAAGTGGGCATGTTTCTGTCCCCCAAAAGTCACAAGCCTATAGCTGGCCATGGGATCATCCAAGTTAAAGGACTGGAAGAGGCCTTGGCAGTGGGTCTAGGGTAGTGGCTTTGGCATCACCTGGATTTATATTCCCATGTTCCCTTACCAGTACTAAACCTTTGGCCAGCCAGAGGTTACAACAGAATAACAGAATGCTATTGGTGTCTGATATCTTTAGCAACAAGGTCAAAACGTTTGTTTTCTCTATGTTGAACCTGCATTTCCTCATGAATAAAATGGGGCTAATAATGGTACCTTTCCATTAGAGTGTTGTGAGGATGGAGCTCTGCACCTGATGAATGTTATTTCCAAGCCCTTCCCTCCCTGTAAGTTCATGTCTCTCCCCTGAAACCCAAGTCTAAGGTCCATTTTGCTGCTTCCAGCCCACCCCCATCCTTCTCCCCTCTCTCTCGTCGTCTCCCTCTGGTACACTGGCAAATGGGACAGTGTCAGGGGCTCTAGGACTTGGTAGGGGGTTTCTTTGCAGGATCTTGAATGTGCTTCTCAGTAGTTTCCTACTGTCCCTAAAAGGAGAAGACCCCAATCCCACAGAGCAAAGGAGAGACAGTTGTAAGCAGGACTGGACAGTCCAGGGAATGAGACCTGATTTAGGGGGTCTCCTGTTAGACCAACGGGTGAGGTCTTTTCCACCATCAGGAAGCCCTGTATTGCAGACCCAGGAACTTTGACTATAGGAAAAGATTTTCTCTCAGCCTGGTCCTGGACGTGTCCTCTGGCTCCTGCTCATCACTAGTTCCCATCACTCTTTCCCCTGCAGCAACTTCCATACCCTTCCAAATAGCATGCAGAGTTCAGGGCAGAGTTCCTGGAGCCCTGTCTTCATGGAAACGTTGATGTGACTCGGCTAGTGAGCTCTGGGCTTATCAAGATCAAAGTTGTGCTGGCAGCTGTTGATGCCGAATTTGGAAACAGAATGCTGTTGTTTTCTGGTATCTTTAGCAACATAGTTAAAACGTTTGTTTTTCTCCATTGCTTATCATCTGAGATCTTGCTGGGAGTGCAGCAAGAGAACCTTAAATGTAAGTGGATATCCTGGGAGTCCACTACACTAGAGAGCTTGGGTCTGAAATCAGTTCAGTCTGTTCTAAGTGTGAGCTTCCATCTCTCACACAGGAACACTACAGTACCATATTTCCAGCGGTCTTTTCTTCCCAGAAATCACTACAGAGCAGACTTTCAGTGGCTATGGGACAAGGCCTATGCTAATTTCTACTTTTATGGTAGAATAGAGAACACACATCGTGGGATTTGTTCTAGCCATTCTGGTTTTGGGTGCTCCGTGATTAATTCCATTTATTCTTATTCCATTCATAATGAGCTCCGCTGGGCCTGGTGACCACAATGCAGGGAGTCATATTTATGGGGCTTGAGGTTAGAAATGAGGCCCATTCTGTTCGCCCAACTGGAGGATGAAGAGGACAGAGGCAACTCTCCCTGTAGTTAGAGAAATGTTTAGTTGGATTTATCAATCTGATTTTCTACTCATAAACAATTACACAGAGCTTTGCAAGCATGGACAGTCCTGTAATAATCATAACCATTATGGCACAGTATTATGTAGTAATAATAGTGGTCTTTTTGCTGGCAATAACAGCCAACTCTGAATTCCTCTTTCCAACAGACTCAATTTCTCGGGGTTTACTTTGTTTCGTCTCAAGAGTTCCTTGCTAATGCCTATGTCTTAGCTGTGCTTTTGTTCCTCACCCTCCTACTGCAAAGGACATTTCTGCAAGCATCCTACTATGTTGCCATTGAAACTGGAATTAACTTGAGAGGAGCAATACAGGTACTTAAATGATTATTTTTTCATGTCATAGTAAGAAACTCATTATTCATCCCCAAAACCAAAAAATGCAAACCAACTGCTATTGAGTCGGATCTGACTCATAGTGACTCCTCCTTGGGTTTCTGAGGCAGTATCACTACGGAAGTAGATTGCCCAACCTTCCTTTCAAGGAGTGGCTGGTGGGTTTGAACTGCCAGCCTTCTGGTTAGCAGTGAAATGCCTTAGGCACTACGCTACCAGAGCTCCCATTCATCCCCATGAACACTCAAAATAATTCTGCTATGAATTATCTTTTGTCACCCAGTGACAAAAGTTTTGAAACAATAACAATTAACAGGGCAATTTGGCATAGGGGAAAGTGCCTTTGGCTGGACTCTGAGATGCAGTTCTAGTCCTGGTTCTATAACGTAGTGACCATGTGACTTTGGGTAAGGTACTTCCCTTCTTTGGGCCTCACTCTTCTCCTTTGTAAAATGGCAGCCTCAGACTAGATCTGAGATATCAGCTACTCAGCCTTAGTTCTTCAGCTGTGAAAGTGGCAGACATCACTAATCAATCATAGCACTCACTCCTGCTGAGCACAAATACAGCTTCAGAATCCTTCTCCAGATAGTGTTCTAGGGTTCTGCAGTCTTCTTTGTGTTTAAAAAAAAAAAAAACTATTTGACATATTAGAACTGGATAGCCTCTTAGATCTATTTGAGCTCTTAAATCTTGGGTCACTAATGAGAGTGGATTTATCTGATCTGAAGGTTCACATGGGCCTAGGCTGTTGCTCCTACCTTCTGGGGCTTCTTTACTGAGTGGTTGAAAGGACGGCCAGAGTCAGTGGAGATTCAAGACCTCTTTGGGAAAGGTAGTCATGAGAGTTGTCCAAGCATCGGTGTTTTCATTAGAATTTTGGTTCAGGTGTTGGAATTGAGAGAGACCCACTATGATAATGGTTTAAAAACGGTAGACATTTGTCTATTTTTCATATAGAGTCAGGGCTGGGATGGTAGTCTGGGATAGTATGGCAGCTCCACAATCATCAGAGACTGGGCTCCTTCAATAATGTTGCTCTGCCAACCTCCTTGCTTTTGTATGACTTGTCTTATGGTTCAAGACGGCTATTAAAACTCCCACTATCACATCCACATTTTTAAATCAGCAAGAAAAAAAATGGGGGGGGGGACAAGAGGAGGGAGTGCCCCTTCCCCTTAAGGTCATCACATCGATGTTGCATGTTACCTCGCTCATTCCACTGGTGAGAAACTGGCTACATGGCTGTAACTACAAAAGCTAGCAAGTGTGTTCTTTATCCTCGATACCATATATGACCTGCTCGCAGTTCTGTCTGTGAAAGGAAGAGGGTAGGTATTAGAGGACAACAAGCAGACTCTGTCATATACAGCAATTCCTATATGATCAGTAGCATGATTTTACAGATAAATCCCAAAGCCACCTCATTTACATTGATGGGTCCTGTGGGAGGCAGGATCAGAGGCTTTACTGAAAAGGGCCTAGAAGAAAAGGGTATAACCTGGGCTGGGAACAGTGTCAGGGTCTAAACACTAGTTATCTCAGTGTAGTCCATGTGAATGGGGTAGTATAGTGCCTAAGGCACTTGCCTGTTAACCAGAAGGCTGGCGGTTCAAACCCACCCAGCCACTCCTCGGAAGGAAGGTTGGGCAATCTATTCCCGTGGTGATACTCCCTCGGAAACCCAAGGAGGGGTCATAATGAGTCAGGTCTGACTCGATGGCACACAACAGCAACAGAGTTGTATAGTGCACAACCTTTGCAACTGTACATGACAACCCTGCCCACTCCCAGTGTTTTTTCACAAAGAAGTCAGAATCATTTCTTTGGAGATGTCATTGTGTGAGAATGGTGGAAAGAGCCCAAAAAAATCTAAGACCTATAAAAATTATAGGGGCTCAGAGTCAGGAGGAATCAAACAATGCACAGTTCACAAAATCTCTCTGTAAGTCCCAGTCTCTGCCCAGGCTCCTTCTGCAGGCTCATGCCACTGCAAACAACAGCAGATTTTGTGGTCAGATAGTTCTGTAATTAAATCTACTCCCTATTTATGTGTCATAAATCACACACCAGCCAGTATTTTCCAATTATGCCCAAAGAGTCAAGAATGATTTTTAAATGTATTAGCATGTAATTGTCTTTTTATCAAACTGTCTGAATCTTTTGCATTAATAAGGGAGATTAATTCATATGTCACAAAAAGGAAATGTGGGCATTAATTATGAAAACGAATTAGAGAGAAAACAAATTAGAGAGAAAAAAAATGCTTTTTCCTTTCAGAAAATTATAGATAAGAATCTGTCTTCATGACTTCCAGAACAACCATGTTTCTTGTATGAAACGTTATTAAGCAGAGTCCCTGAATTATATATATTGTTTAATGTTTTTTACTGTATTATATAATACATAAAATGCAGGAACTGCTAAAATACCTAAATTGCTCCTGGGTGGTACAGACTGTGCTGGGCTACTAACCAAAAGGTTGGCAGTTCAAACCCACCCAGCAGCTCTGAGGGAGAAAATCCTGGCAATCTACTTCCATAAAAATTGCAGCCAGGAAAACTCTATGGAGGACAGTTCTACTCTATAACACATGGGGTTGCCATGTGTAGCAATCAACTCGAAGGCAATGGATTTGGTTTGTATAATATATTGTTGTTCTATGTCATCAAGTCAATTCCAAGTCATACGACCCTACACCAAAAAACCAAACCCACTGCCATGGAGTTGATTCTGACTCATAGCAACTCCCACTGGGTTTCTGAGGCAGTAAATCTTTACGGAAGTAGATTCCCCAGTCTTCCTTCCACAGAATGCCTGGCATGTTTGAACCACCAACCTTCTGGTTAATAGTCAAATACCTTAGGCACTGTGCTACCAGAGCTCCTTATATGACCCTATAGGACAGAGTAAGACTGCCTCAGAGGGTTTCCAAGGTTGTAATCTTTGTGGGGGCAGATCTCCAGTTCTTTCCTCCTGCAGAGTGGCTGGTAGGTTCAAACTGCCAACATTTCGGTTAGCAGCCAAGCGCTTTAACCATTGTGCCACCAAAACAAAATTGTGCCACCAGGGCTCCTTATATAATATATTGCATTATAAATATATGCATAATTAATATATAACAATGTGTATTATATACATATTTTGCAATATACTAGCTATCAGCCTATTGTGCATTTCTATGTATATCTTTACTTCATAAAGCTTCATTTGAGAATTCTGTGTCCCTGAAACTAGGTGATTATTCTTTGAAGCACGATTTCACATTACCCAGGATATGCATAGGTTTGTCAAAAAAATATCATTCCCATTATTTTAAACCTTTCCCTTGCTGCATATAAGCTCACAAAAAGGCATGGAGTGGTTCATACTTTAAGCAAGCCTGACCAAAAAAAGCCTGGGTTTATATAACAGATGAATTAGGAGCCAGGGATTTGCCTTACAACAAAATGCTCAATAGGATCTCATAAAGAGTGTGCAGCCTGAAAACTGTAATTTTCTTTTTCCTGGGAGGCATGGTCACTGCACATAGAGCTTTTATGTTTGGGGCTCACTGGGGAGTCCTTACTATAGCTGGTTCCCGTCTACCCTGTGCAGGCAGAACAAGGTCCTTGGGTGGCTGGACCCCAGGGATGGTTCTGACCAACACTCACACATTGTTGTGTCTCACATCAGACCTTCCAGGCTCAGTTAAGTCAAGCCTTAGCCCCAGGGTGCCCCTTCCCCATTGGAGATGGCCACATTAAAACAGAGGCTGCTTGCTTCATCATTTTTCTGGCTCTGAAACCTGAACTCCATGGCCTCTGGTAAATCAAGAATGTAATAGGACATGAAGATCTGCTTTTAAGATTTAAGAGCTAATTAAGTCCTGTCTCTGAGGGAAAGGCCTTGCTTGCCTTGGAAGCAGTTTTCCAGGAAAGTAGTAAATACCGGCAAGGATTCCTCATTTGGACACTGCCTCCCACGTTTACCTGTTCTGTAATCAAAGCCCTTTACCATCTGAGCTTTAGTTACTTCATTTGTACAATTGTAACAAGAAGACAGTGCTCACTGACAGGGCTGCTCTGGGGGCTCCATGAATGTCATGCCACATTGTAGACATGTGACATCTAAAGTGGTGATTAGGAGGATGATAATTAATGTGAAACACTCTGCTCTCATTTCTAGACCAAGATTTACAATAAAATTATGCACCTGTCCACCTCCAACTTGTCCATGGGGGAAATGACAGCTGGGCAGATCTGTAACCTTGTTGCCATCGACACCAACCAGCTCATGTGGTTTTTCTTCTTGTGCCCAAACCTCTGGGCTATGCCAGTACAGGTAAGGGGTTGGGGGGCGGGTGCACAAAACCGGAATCTGATTGTCCGTGTTCAGTGACTAGGAGCCCACCATCTTCTGTTCCATCTTTTCAGATTTCAGACTTGTAGAAAGTCCTATCTTAATTGAACCTAAACCTGTTTGCCTGGAGCTTCCACTCCCTTGAGGTACCCTGGAATCTCCATGGGATGTACCCCTGCATCCCTGTTCTGCTCCACGCACTGTAAGAGGTCTGGGTGTCAGTTGATGATCAGAGAAGACAATCTCATTGAGACTTTCAAAGTGCAAACCAAACCAAACCAAACTCACTGCCGTGGAGTCAGTTCTGACTCATAGTGAACCATCCCTGGGGTCCAGCCACCCAAGGACCTTGTTCTGCCTGCACAGGGTGGACGGGAACCAGCTATAGTAAGGACTCCCCAGTGAGCCCCAAACATAAAAGCTCTATATGCAGTGACCATGCCTCCCGGGAAAAAAAAAAATTACAGTGTTCAGGCTGCACACTCTTTACCAAGACTACTCCAGAGGCAGTATCTCTGTGGAAGTAGATTGCCCAGCCTTCCTTCCAAGGAGTGGCTATTGGGTTTGAACAACTAGCCTTTTGGTTAGCAGTCAAACGCCTTAGGCACTACGCCACCAGAGCTCCTTAAATAAATTAGACTTTTACAAACAATTTTATTTTTTATTGTAAACTTTTACAAACAATAAAAGTCATATTATAGCAGAATAATTACCTTGGAATCATAATCACTCAATTACATTGGAAAATGTTCATGATATACTTTTAAGTGAAAAGGGTAAGTTACAAAATAGAATGGGCAGTATGCTTTGTACTAAATTGGGGAATATACATGCATACACTCACACAGATTCACACAGAAAAAGGAAAGGGAAGGTCTTTTTTATTTTGTATGTTTGTTTCTAAGTTTTCCAATAAGCATGGAAATTTTGGAAATTAAATACATAATTTTTTTTATGCCAAACAACCTTAGGAGCTGAATCTTGAGATGGCACATTTTCTGCTGAAGATAGTAAAAGAATCCCCAACGTGATTTACCAGTCCTTTGGCCTCCTCTGCTCTGTCTGCCATCCAGACCTCTTTCATCACAGTCTATAAATTCCTGTTGTGAATGAATCTTTGCTCTGGTGCTCAGGCCAGAAGTGGAAATCCCAGACCCAGGCAGTATTCTCGATGCCTACCGTGTGTGTTCATTTAATCTTCACACAAGTCCTACAAAATGAGCATTATAACAAACATTTTAAACATGAAGCAGCTGAGACTCAGAAAGGTTAAGTAACTTGCCCAAGGTTGTAAAGCTGAAAAGTGCTGAAGCTGTTCTCAAACTCAGGGCCACAGACTCCAGGGACTATGATCTCACTACTACACTCCACTGGAATAGGGAATAAAATAGCCCTTTTATGCTCCATGCTTGTTTTGCACACTCAGAATCCCTGATTTCTGGTCTTGTCTCCCACGAAGTCCATTTAGACACCTGTAGGAGAGAGTAGGGGAGCTCTGGTAGCATAGTGGCTAAAGCACTTGACTGCTAACCAGAAGGCTGGCAGTTCAAACCCACCAGCCACTCCTCGGAAGGAAGGTTGGGCAATCCTACTTCCGTAGTGATACTGCCTCGGAAACCCAAGGAGGGGTCGCTATGAGTCGGGGCCGACTCGACGGCACATAACAACAACAACAACAGGAGAGAGTAGTGGACAAAGGAGTCTGAGGGGTCAGGGGAGCACAGGGGGAGGGGCAGCAGGAGGAGGAGCCTGGGCGCAGCTCTACCTCCTACATATTCCAGCGGCTTCCAAGCACTTAGAGGTGGTTTGAGAAAAGAAGCCAACCCCAACAGGTGCCCTGTGAGCGACTCTGGGAGTGCCGTGGGAGCTTACATGGTGTCTGCTCACCCCAAGCTGGCTGAACGACACCTTGATGCTGCCATATGTACAGCTAATGAAAGGACTGGATGCCAGGGACAAATTTCCAGGAAAATGATAGAAGCATGGCCCAACAGGATGAGAGAATTCTTCCTCTCCTAACCTGCTCTTCTGCCCATCTGTGCCAGCATTTAATGTCAGTTAAACCCTGGGAGGTAGGTAGTGCGGTGTCACTAACTGGCCCCTATGATACCTGTTAACAGAGGAAGCATTCTATGATTAGTGGAAATTATAGTGCCTCCCACCTCCTCCTCTGTCCTTGAGGTGGTACACAGAACTTAATACCAACTTGGTGTAGGGCTCATGAGTGTAGGAACAAGTCAGGCATCCCTTCCCCACCCCGAGTAAAGAAAGCTGCATTCTGCTCCTCTAGAATAAGCCCGTCGTGAGTGGTGCCTGACAAATTGTCATTCTGATGCTTGGGAGCTGGAAAGAGTGATTTACATTTCTCATGAATATTCAGAAGCAGGCAGTCATTTACATAAAGCTAGAAACAAAGTGAGTCCCTGGTTCAGGGAATACTCACCAGATTTACTAAAAAAAAAAAAAGTTAGACCCAACTTGCATACAAATGAAAAGCAGACTCTGGGGCCCTGGCTGGTTTTTTATCTGGCATGGATGCAGCAAGTGTGCCCCTTTGTTCATATATCACACCAATGAGAGTGAAATATCAGCTTTGATAGCCAGCAAACAGAACAAAAAGGCGCTGTCATACTCACTTGTGACACAGCTCTGAGACATCTATCAGGTAAATAGATTTAGAAAGTGCTGACACTGCAGCCAGCCTTGCAGGCAAATGCAGTTAGTTACCAGCCCAGTAGGGTTCATCGCTCACTCTTTGCTGGTGTGAGAGCCCACATGCTAATGACCCCGCCTCTAGGATTGCTTTGTTACATCTCCTGCCCCAGTTTGGAAGCCTGCGTACCAGGGCAAGTCCCACAGGAGCCTAAGAAAGGGGGCATTTTGCCAATACCCCCTGGCGGGGCAGCCACCATGTCACATGGAACTCACCCATGTGATTCCTCCCCTCAGATTATTGTGGGTGTAATTCTCCTCTATTACATCCTTGGAGTCAGTGCCTTAATCGGAGCTGCTGTCATCATTCTCCTGGCCCCTGTCCAGTACTTCGTAGCCACCAAGCTCTCCCAGGCCCAGCGGAGCACGCTGGTGAGTGTCCACAGGTGTGCAACACCTTTTTTCGGCATCTGTCCCTCATATGTCTGCTGCTCCCTCTTCCTACCCAGTCCCCTCACATCAGTGGGTTTGTTCACTTTTCCCTCAGGCACCTTCTGTAGAGCTTGCTGCTGAGCCAAACAGCCCCTCACACACACACACACACACACACACACAGAGTCATTGGCCTGGAACAGGTCACTTCCCCTGTCCAGCCTCAGCTTCTTTGTCTATGAAATGGGGTTAATGGAGCATCCCTTGGGGCAGGAGCATTCCCCTGGGGCAGGAGCTGGCCAGGGTGGTGACAATATTGATTCCTTCCTCTTGGGTGAGGTGGGGTGGGGAAGAAGAACACTCTTCTCTGACTCAGTGATCCTGCAGGAGTATTCCAATGACAGGCTGAAGCAGACCAACGAGATGCTCCGTGGCATCAAGCTGCTGAAGCTGTACGCCTGGGAGAACATCTTCCGCACGCGGGTGGAGATGACCCGCAGGAAGGAGATGACCAGCCTCAGGGCCTTTGCTATCTACACTTCCATCTCCAGTGAGTCCACTCCAGCCAGCCAAGATAGGGTATCAGGGCTTGGTTGGGTGGCAGAGGGGAGAAGCTTTGGGATTATCCTATCAAACTGGCTCTAGTAGCTGAGTCCTAGAAATCATTATGTTCTTCCTTCATTTGTCCAGCAAACATATGTTGAGAATCTGCTATGTGCTTGCACTATGCTGGCCCTCAGGGTGCAGTAGTAAGAAGGACACATAAAGTCCCATCCCTCATGGACCTAATATGTTATGGAGATGTGGAAATAAATAAATAAATAGCAACAATTTCCAATTCTCATAAGTCAGATGGAGCTGCCACTGCCCTGGGGTTATAAAGAAGCTGCTGTCTATCTGAAGCTATATGAAGTAAAAAATGTTACCCTTAAAAATCAGAAGCCCAAGCTTAAGACACTTAAGGTATACCGAAAACAAACCAAACTCACTGCCGTTGAGTCGGGTCTGACTCATAGTGACCCATCCTTGGGTTTCCAAGGCGGTATCACTGTGGAAGTAGATTGCCCAACCTTCCTTCCAAGGAATGACTGGTGGGTTTGAAGTGCCAGCCTTCTGGTTAGCAGTCAGATACCTTGGGCACTACTAACCATATGGTTTGGGAACTCCAAGCCAAGAAACTAGGAAAAGCAAAAATAAAAATAGATCAAAACTGGTAAAACTCCTAGTGTCCCAGCAGACCTTACATTAAAACAACTCTGTAGAGAGCAGAGAACTTCCATGGCAAATACTCCTTTGAATGATGAGCTAATAATAAATCACAAGAAAAAATATGCCACTGAGAGTGAGAGAGTAGACAAATGGCAAAAAAAGAAAAAAAAAAAGAAAGGCGAGTATGTCTCTCAATAGCTGGAAATAATTTAAAGAGATATAAAATAAGTATACATAAAATAAAGAGCTAGAAGAATGTATGAAACTAACAAGGCAAAACAGCAAGTAGGGAGGGGAACAGAAATTCTAGAAATGAAAAATTTAGTCTTTGAAATTAATACAGTAGACAATGGTCCCTTGATTAGAGAGAGGGCTTATGAAAGTGAGGTGATCAATGGAGTCTTGACCTTGGTTTATGTCAGTTAGTCTCACAGTCAGCGTAGTGGCTCAATAGATCCAACCCATGATGGTTACTTCTCAAGTCTGTAATTGGGATGTATATGTTTAGTGACTGACAGATCTCACACAGTTTTTCTGACTTGGGAAGTTTAAGAGTCATTATGATAGGATGGGCCAAGGGGAAGCCCTTGGGGAGGAAAAGAAAAGAAATTAGGGGGAAAAAAAGAAACCTCAGTGTACAGGTTAAACAAATTAACTTAACTGAAGAGAGAATTTGTGAATTAGAAAATAGATGTATGGAAATTACACAGAAAGTGAAAAGGAGAGATAAATGGAAAATGTTTTCTGCAACTTGGGAGAGCTACCATACTTTATTTTAGCAATTGAATACCCCAGTCCAGAACACCGGGTATTGGGGAGCATGATTTGAGACAATAAATCTAGTTCAGGTCCTTTATTTTATAGATGGGAAATTGAGACCCAGAGGGCGGCAACTTCCTGAGGTCACTCAGTAAGTTACTACAGCTCAAACTAGATCCTTTGGAATCTCTTATCTCCTGGCCTTGTGGTATTTTCCACAAATAAATGGGAACATATGTAGGGTGAAGAAAATTTAGGGCACCATGGTGGATTGTTTTAGGGTTATTTTCTCTTAGTAGGAGCTAGAATGGGCTCTGATAGGACTGAGAGTGGGAAATAGAGAAGGAAAGTGGGAGGGAGGACACCACTGACCGCTTCTCCCAGCTGAATTCTGGCTCTTTTGGTGTGCTAGGAAGAGCCAGAATGAGGGTGGCAGGTGGAACAATAGTAAAGGATGTGCTGGGAGCTATCTCCCAGATTGGCGTGGACAGCAAACTTCATGGAGAATTAGACGGTTCCCCAGGTCATCTGGTGTTCCTGGCATTCATGTTGCCAAGAGAGAGGGTCTGATGGGGTCAGGTTGCCACCATCCAACATGAGGGTTCTCAGAGCCAAGGCTTGCTTTGAGCACCCTCAGTGTCTGTCCTCTCTGCATCCAGCCAGACCATGATGTCCTATGTTTCAGTTCAGACACCCTGGTCCAGTCAGCAGTGACCAGGCCTGGAGGGGAGGTCCATCCACCACCCATGGCATGGGCCATGGGGTCTTTATGCAGAAAGTTCTGCCAGGGCTCAAGTTTCTCAGAATGGGGCTGTGAGCATGGCAGGTAGCCTGCTTCCTGGATCCCTCACCCAGACACTGCCCAAAATCCTGGTCTCCCCCGCTTTACCTTCATCTCTGACCCAGTGGTGCTGAGAGCCTTCAAGCACCCTCAGGCTGAGTACACCGTAAGACGTGAGAAATCCAAGAAATCCGAAAGGAATATCTGTGTAGCTCAGAGAAACCAGTGCTGCCCCCTCATGCCTATTCAGCCTTTTATCTGTCCACTGCCTCCCCTGGGGGCAGATTGTATTAACAGTAACCCTCTATTTGTATACAGCCCCCTGGTTTCCAGACATCCTGTTAGTGTCAATAGCTGCTGAGGTGGGGAAGGGCTTACCCCTCTAGCCCGAGGCTTTCCTCTCCCAGCAGTAGTAGGGCAGGGTGGGCTAGGGATCACACCAATGCTGTGATGAGATGGGAGGGAGCAGGAAAGAAAGTGGGAACACTGGGTCCCCTAGATTCCTGGCACAGCAAATTGGGGGCAGTAGTCTCAGGTTGTGTTGATGGAGGCAGGTGGCAGCTGTTTTGGCTGCTTCTAGTAGATGAATTTCCTGCATTCCAAACTACAACCTGAGACATGTTTTCCTATGTAAACAGCATCTTAGATGCCTAGACTCCCAGGCTAGCCCACTGAAACCTATTTAGTAGGTATTCTTTGTCCCATGGAGCCCTGGAAAGACTAGCCACTAGTGATGCTGATGAACCTCATTCGCAGGACACCCAGCACCTGTCCCTCTCATCAGCCTAGAGTCCAGCTATTCTTTGCAAGTCCTCTTCCTCCACCTCCACACTCCATGACTGTGAAGAGCCTGTGGCCAGGAAGATCTAGAGAGAGAAAATTTCATGTAATTAAGAGCTGAGATGGCCCCGGAAGGTGTGAGGACCCCAGAGCCAAGCAAGGCCCCTTACCTGTCCAGGACTCAACAATCCAGAGGAATTAACAGAGCAGCTCAGATTGGTTCCTAGAAGAGGGGAGTGGGGAAGGGAAAGGGAGAGGTCTTCAGGGAGAGCTTTGAAAGCCAAGTGCTGTTTGTTCAGTGTGTTTGCCCTTTTTGAGATGTGTTTCTTTTGTTACTCAGTGGGAGGCGGAGAGAGACAGGGCAGCAGAGTGGCAGGCACCTCCACTATAGGCATATATATTGAATATGTTTTCATTTACCTCTTCCTGGACTTCTTACTTCCTGCTCTCCATTACCAGGGATCAAGACACAGATCATTAGGCTTGAGGAAATGGGGCATTTTTCATTCTCACCCCTGGTGCCAGCAATTGGGTCCTAGTGATGCAGAGAGTCCTCCAGCCACATTTCCTGACCAGTCCATCCTGATGAAGCCTGTGGGGCTTCAGCCCAGTCATCCGTGTGGCCCTGCCATCCACCATCAGGCAGACAAAATCATCTTTGATACTTTATGTGATGGTTTTGCATCAATATCATTGAGAGCTCCCAGTGTTTGGAGCCCTGAGGCAGGGCAAGGAATTGACAAAGGAAATGGTACAGATGCTATTCCCTCAACATTGAAATCCAGAACTGATATTTCTTCTGAAAGAAAAACAGAGATGTAAGTTACTCAGTGAGTGTTGAGTGAGCGAGCCCCTTCCATGTGACCAGCACTGGGCTAAGCACTGGGAAGAAAGAAAGAGATGGTAAGATGTGCTTCCTATTCTCAAGGAGTTTATACGGTAGCCAACAAGTCAGAACTAACTCATAGAACAGGGATGGGAGTGCTAAGCTGTGTGGCCAGCTCCGTGTGGCTGCCTAGCCAGCCTGATTGCATTCACTCCTCATGACAACTGTGTGAGTTATGTAGCTCTGTGGTGAGAAGCTCTGGTGGCACAGTGGTTAAAGCATTTGGCTACTAGTCAAAAAGTCAGTGGTTTGAACCCACCAGCTATTCAATAGAAGAAAGATGAGGCAGACTGCTTCCGTAAAGATTCTCAGCCTTGGAAACCCTATGGGACAGTTTTGCTCTGTTCCATAGGGTTGTTAGGGGTCAGAATTGACTTGATGGCAATGGGTAGCTCTATGGTTCCCATTTTATAGCAGAGAAGACTGAGGACCAGTGAGATAAAATGACTCACTGGGGTCCCCCAGCCAATAAATAGCAGAGAACAGAGAAGAATGAGGCCCATGTGGAATGGGAGTTCACACAGAGCTTCATGCAAGGGGAGGCTTGAGCTGCATCTTGCAAGATGGACAGGAAGGACTCCTGAGCAGAGGAATCAGTGGGAGAAAGACGGAGGCAAGTGCTGTGGTCACTCCACTTAGAAGTCAGTTCAATCGTTGTTTCCAGAAGCAGCATAACTCTAGGTGTCCAGCTGGCCCTGACTTTGAGGACAAGCTTTGCAGAGGTGATAAAGGAGTCCCAGGCCCTACCAGTCAACTGCCTGGCGTGCTGCTAGTTCCTTCTGTCTTTTGTACAATATCCATTCTGGAGCCCTTTCTCTGTGTCAGGCCCTACTGGGCCCTGAGGGTTACAGGAGACAAGAATAGTCCTTGCTCTTCTAGACTGGTGGGAGACAGAGCCCGTGAGCAGGGGTTGTGCATGTGGTCAGAACCACGGGGTCACTTTCAACTGCTCTGCTTTCTCTTTTGTGATACACAGCTAAGCCAGACCTCTTTTTCCATTCAGTTATTTAGGGAGCTCTGGTGGCATAGTACCTAAGGCATTTGACTGCTAACCAGAAGGCTGGCAGTTCAAACTCACTAACCACTCCTTGGAAGGAAGATTGGGTAATCTATTTCCATAGTGATAAAACCAAAACCAAACCTGCTGCCCTCGAGTTGGATCCAACTCATAGTGAGCCCTCCTTGGGTTTTCGAGGCTGTATCACTATGGAAGTAGATTGCCCAATCTTCTTTCCAAGGAGTGGTTGGCAGGTTTGAACTGCCAGCCTTCTGGTTAGCAGTCAGATGCCTTAGCCACTGTGGTACCAAAACTCCTCGGAAACCCAAGGAGGGGTTGCTATGAGTTGGATCCAACTTGACAGTAGTGAGTTTTAATTTTTTCATGCAGTTATTTAACATTTATTTACTGAGCACCTACTTTGTGCCAGGCCCTGTGCTCAGTATTGAGAACACAGTGTCAGTTCCTGTCTACAAGTTGCCTACAGTCTAATTGGGAAGTCGAGCAATCAGACAAGCAATAGCAACAGTGTCTTGAGTGATAGGAACAGAATGGGTGTTCTAGGCACCCATAGAAGCTGTCTCCATCCTAGTCTTAGGGTAATAAGTGGCAGAGAATCCTTGTCAAAGGTAAAAAACCTATTAGTGACCACCGAAGGATGATGACAAGTTACCCAGAACAGGGGAAGAGTGCTCCAGGGATATAAACAACAGTTACTAAGGTCTCCAAACTCTCACTGTTGTCAAGTCGGATCCGACTCATAGCGAGCCCTCTTTGGGTTTCCAAGACAATATCACTACCGAAGTAGATTGCCCAATCTTCCTTCCGAGGAGTGGCTGATGGTTTTGAACCACCAGCCTTCTGGTTAGCAGTCAAATGCCTTAGGCACTATACCACCAGAGCTCCTCACCAAGGCCTAGAGGTGAGAAAGATGATGATGTGTTCAAGACTCAAACATAATTCAATATGAAGAGTGTCAAGACAAGACTAGAACATGCAAGACTTTTTGACTGTGTTCAGTCCCTTGATATTATCCTGAGGGCCAGGGGGCTGTTGAAGGAGTTTAAGTTAGAGGAAGATGTGTTTCACCATCTCTTCCACTGTTAAGGGGTCTTTCCTTCCATCCCAGCTGGGGTCTGAACCAAAATAAGGCTTGGCCTCCTTGGATGAAGGCCTCATACTCCATCCTAAAAACAACTCTGCCATCCATGGGGAGGGGCAGGTGGTGCTGGTGAACCCATTCATAGAGCATCTGGAAATTCATACCCAGAACCTCCCCCTCTCCACAACCCAGGGTCTGGGTATTCTTTGCAAATCTTGCTTTCTGCTGTCTTCTTTGGTGGAGGCCCCAACTCTGAACAGCCAGTGCAGGGGGGACAAGTTGTCCTCATAATCAGGGACCCCTTCCTTCTCCAGCTTTTTGAAATTCTTCTCTAATATCTGCCCTTCCTTCTACCAGTTGGTGTGGCCACAGTGGGTTGCTTTGCTAGCCCTGACCTGGTTTGGGAGGGAGGGTGACTTAGGAAGAGCCGGGGAGAGTCATCAACTAACGAGGCAGCAATCAGTCTGACTGCAGGGCCTCCTGGGCGCCAGCTCCTCGGCAGTCAGCCACAGATGCACCATTTATCTGCTTTCCTAACCCCTCTGTTGGCTGGGACTGGGGACCCTCAGACTGAGTGGGAAATAGCCCTGTGCTCTTCAAAATCCTCTCCTGCAGGTGCACCTTGCAATTAGGCACAGGCAGGGGACAAAGCTGAAGTTAAGCTGAGGTACAAACAGCCAGCCGGCTGTGGCTTCTCAATGCAGGGCTTCTGAAATATTTATCAATGTTTTGGAAATGAAAAGCTCCCGGTATTGTGATACCCACGAGGCCAGGCAACATTCCTTGAGCAAAGCCAGGGAAAGCTGGAATTTGAGCCCTGCTTTAGTTTTGTTTCTTTTCTTCATTGTATGTGTGTGTGTATGTGATTTTGTTTTGTTTTAGGGCCAAGGATTATGAAAACCTGATAGATCTGTTCACTGTTGTGCCCCCAGAATGTAGCATAATGCCTGGAACAACGTAGACCCTTGAAAAGTAATTCTGGAATGCATAACTCTTAAAGGACTTTGGGGGGGGGGCGCAGAAAAAGAAACACTTATCTACATTTCCACACTGTTGCAAAACATCTTTCCCTTTTATAGAGGTTGCCTTTCAGTCCTGCCTACATGCAGCTGGACTTTTCCATAATTGCCATCACACTATACATTATTTTGTAATCTTCTGTTTTCACTTAATGTTATTTAATCAGTATTTCTCCCTCTCTAATATCCAAGATTTTAGCACTGTCATGGTCTTCTTTCTTTCTATAGCAAATCAAGGTGAGTCAGCCCACCCCACACCAAATTGGAGAAAAATCTAGTCTTTGTGTTATTTCCCATCCTTCTACTACCTTAGAATCTTACAGGCCCTCATGTGGTTCTGGAAAATAGGAGCCAGACCATACGTCTTTAACCCACGATAGCTGGACACCCCTTCCCCTCCCCTCCTTCAGTTAGGATGCAGGGTATCTTGTTCTGCTGTGCTCAGAGAGGTCCAGTTCCTGGAACATCTTCAGGCTCCAGCACTTCCATCCCAAGACCTGGCCACGTGTACCCAGGGTCTGGGGGTGGGAGTGTGGGTATTTCCAGAAAAGTCTTTAAAAACAAGCAGCTGTAGATCTTCCCCCACACACACACCCATCATTGGGAAGGGGACTCAGAACTCCACATGTAAAGGCTGTCCTTCTAGGAGAAGCTAGGGAAGTGGAAAATTACATTTTCATTCTTTAGCGTCTCCATACAACTACCAGAGCAGAGCAAAAATTAATTATATCATAAGCATTTTCCACGTTACTGCATCAGCTTTGGAATGTTCATTTTTAAATTTATTTATAGCCTCATTCCTCAAAGGAATTTAAGCAGCCACAAGAATATTTACAATAAAATAGAAACATAAGAAAAAAAAAAAAAATCAGGACCAGAGAAAACATGCAGTAGAATAAAATGTCAATTATTGCACATTTTTTTACTACAAAACCAAAAGGGCCATCCTTTACTAAAACAGTCGCTCCGCTTAGATATTTTTTTATTTGGTGTTGGGTGATGTGTTGTGGTGCTGGTGATTTGTTGATGCGACAGATAATGCGACAGCTAACACAATTTGACCATGGCTTTATGCTTCTGTTGAATGATTATTCAGGATAAATGCCCAGGGGAGAGATTACAGGGTCAGTAGGTCTGAACTTCTGTGGGGCTCTAGCTATAAAACATCAGATTACTTTCCAAGGGAGCTGTAGCAATTTACAATCCACCTCGGATCCTATTTTGTAACTGGAGTGGAGCCCCAGACATGTGGGAGGGATCGTGGCCTGGGGCAGGAGACTAAAGAGCAGTATGTAGAGACATCTCCTCTAGCTTGAGTCCCCCTCAATGGTAATTTATAGGATGGGCAGGGGAACAGCAGAAGAGAGGGCCTGGCCCTGAGGGGGGGTGTCTGGAATAACTGGCCCTGCAGAGAAGGGGCAAGGCTACTACACATATATGGTAAGTGATGGTCAAGAGCTCAGGGCATATTAGGGTCCTGCCCCCACCTCACCCCTCCACTACCCCCCCACCCCCACCCTGTTCTCCAGACAGAGATGAACATGCTGTTGGCTTTGTCCTATGGCCCAGATCTGGATAAAACAAAGAATACTTATACTGCCCCCTGCTGGGGACTGTGAGAGAGGGACTGTGGCATTGTGGTGGGCACCTCCCATGGAGCCTTCATCAGGAAGGGCACTTAAAGCACTGTCATGTATTGTACTGGTACTGATTTAAAACATGATGGTCAGAGAGATTTGCAGTGCCCCAAGGGCTGAGCCTGGTCTCTCTCATGTGATGGGGAGATCTCCAATGGCAGGGTCCATGTCTCCACCATCAGATTAGAAATCCCCTAAATATGGGAACAATGTCTCATATCTGTTTGGGAACTCTTTAGGCACATGGTCCCTGTCTCCCCATCATATCAGAGCCTCCCTGGGAGTATGCTTCTTGTCTCCTTCCTTAGACCGGGAGCCCGCAGAGGACAGGGGCCAGATCTCTTTCACCTCTTTGGAGTTCCTTGAGATTAAGGCCACATATCTAGCATACATTGTGTGTGTACCAGCTGATGCAGGATTCTTGGAGTAAACAGGCTTCTTGGAATCCTGTTGACCACTGAGCCTTCTTTAGAGTGCCAGACTTTGCCATTCATTAGACTGGGGCCATGTGTCCAAGGCTGAGCCCTCTGGTTCTGGCTCTCAGGTTCTTCTGCCTTAATTGGGCTAATTGCAGAATCAGACTTCTTTCTGAGCTGGCCTGGAAGAGGATCATGGAAGGGAGGAGGGTGAGATGGGAAGGTGACTCGTAAGATGGTTTCCTTACTCCATGGAGCCCCTTCTTCTGGGAGTTCAGGCCTGAGGCCAGTGTTCTCTCTAGCATACCTCATACCCATACTCTGCCAGAGCAGAGGCAACCCTGTGGAGTAGGGCTAAGCTTGTAGCACTCAACTAAAAACTAAACTCACTGCCAACGAGTGGATCACAACTCATAATGACCCCTCCTTGGGTTTCTGAGGCAATATCTCTATGGAAGTAGATTGCTCAATCGTCTTTCTAAGGAGTGGCTGGTGGGTTTGAACCACCAGCCTTCTGGTTAGCAGTCAAATGTCTTAGGCACTAAGCCACCAGAGTTCCCCAGATCTGAGTGAGGTCCTACTTTAAGCTGTTGTTAGTCACTAATATCAGGAGCTCTGGTAGCATAGCGCCAAAGGCACTTGACTACTAACCAGAAGGCTGGCCACTCCTCAGAAGGAAGGTTGGGCAATCTACTTCTGTAGAGATACTGTCTTGAAAACCCAAGGAGGGGTCGCTATGAGTCGGGTCCAACTCGATGGCACATAACAACAACAATACCTAAATGTGAATGAGTTTTAAACCCTTCTCAGAAGCCATTAGAGCTTAAAAAGCCTCTAAACCTCAGAAAAAGACCTGGCTAGGGAAGATACAGAAACCAAAGACAGAGGAAGGGGTAACAGCTTGACACCCAGGAACACATGCTGCAGCCTTCACAGTTGGGCACAGGCAACCAACTCTCCAATTCCTTCTCCCACCACTTTCCCGTGGGGCTTCCCTCACCTGGTCCATGTGGAGCAGAATAAGAACATTTAAGCCTTTATTTAAAGGCTTGAGTCAGAAACAGGTAAAGGCCCATGGGACAAGAATCCTGAGGAGGACAGTGTGAGGAACTGCAGGAGTCATTGGACTAGAGTTCTGCCCCTGCCCTACCCCAACGTCACCCTGTAGGCTGGGGAGAGGCCTCCGTGGGCTGCATTGCCCCTCACCACCCTGGATGTCTTCATCCTTAACTGTCTCATTCCTCCAGCTAAACTCCCCCTTGTGCTTCCTCCACAGTTTTCATGAACACGGCCATCCCCATCGCAGCTGTCCTCATTGTAAGTGAGTCTTTTCTCTGTGTCCTGGTGGGTGGTGATAGTGGGATGTCTGTGGTGAAGGGCCGCCTAGGGTTTGGTCTTTCTGCTGAAGTACCTTGGAAGGTAGATTCAGAGGCAGAGCCAAAAATAAGGTCATGGGTTGGAAGTCTATATACAGAGATGGATTGGGAGTATCCCCCACTCTAGGCAGACAGGGAATTCTGCTTCCAGGCCTGAAACAGCTGAGCCTTAGTATTTAGAGAAATTAAGTTTTCTTTAAAAAATAGCTATCAAATGTTTTAATTATAAAAGCAAGATATGTTTATTGTCGTTATGTTGGAAAATTCAGAAAAGCACAGAGAAAATTAATCCCACTGGTGATATCCTTACTGTGTTTCTCTCTGGTCTTTTTAAGGCCTGTGTTGTGTCATTTTTACAAAAATAGGATTGTGCTGCCCATGCAGTTTTGTAACCTGCTTTTTTACATTTAAGAATATGCCTGGAACAATTCTTAGCATCATGAAATATCACGGTGGTGGTTTTCTGAAGCAACTTTGATGGAAGCTGTGTGTGAACTCAGTAGCTAGGTGGGCAATGTGCCTACAGAAGGGCTGTGCCCCCGTGAACTTAAAGCCCCCTCACCCAGGCTCCCATCCCTGGCTTCACTGATGGCTGCAGTTCTTTAAAAAGATGCATTTATTTCCCCAGGAGCCAAAGTCCCTGATCTGTGGTGAGTTCACAGCCTGTCAGACACACTTGGGAATTCACTTGCAAAGTGATTTATAGGCTTGGCTCTTTGGGAAACTCTGGGTAACAGCAGCCAGTGAGCTGCCAGGTAGCCAAGGGGCAACCACGAAGAGAAGGTGGTTTTGTAATTATTGTGCTTACATTTTCCCTGACTGTGGAAATGAGCCCTCAGACTGCTGTCTGAGGAAGGGCAGCAATGATCTAACCCATGGGCTCTTCCCTGGTTATTCCTGGTAAGGAGGGGTTGGGGCAGGGAGGGAGCAGCCCTCTCCCTCCATCTTGAAGTCCTGAACTCGCTGGAGATATTTCCAAATGACTGTGAGTATGATGAAAAGGTCTCTCTAACCAGAAGATCCCCTTAGGTCCTCCCTAGCACTGTTACTCCTTCCGTGGGATTTGTTTCCCATGTAGGATGTAGGCTTATGCGCTGACACACCCTGCCTCCTTTGTGTCTCTGTCCTTAGACCTTTGTGGGCCATGTCAGCTTCTTCAAAGAGGCTGACTTCTCACCCTCAGTGGCCTTCGCCTCCCTCTCCCTCTTCCACATCCTGGTTACACCGTTGTTCCTGCTGTCCAGTGTGGTCCGGTCCACAGTCAAAGCTCTAGTCAGGTGAGAGGAGGGTCTGGGCAAGGGCACTAGACAGGCAGCTCCTGTGTCAATCCCAGGGCTTGCTCTACTGACCATTGGAACAAGAGCTCTTGGTCCCAGGATATGTCTGTCCATTGACTTGGGCCTTACTGAAGCTAACTGTGGTTGGTCAGAGGGATATGGACCAACCATATGTGGCTTGCCTCCACATCGTCTTTCAGAAAGGGCTACCCAACTTGTTTACATACCTCCAAGGATCAGGATCTCACTGTTACCTCTAAGGACAGGGGACTCACTGTCAGGGAAAAAAAAAAAAATTAATATTGAGCCAAAATTGACCTCTGTAAAATTTCTATCCATTGGCCCTACTCCCACCTTCCAGAACGACCCAGAATGAGTGCACTCCTTGCCCCTTAACGTACCAGTCCCTCAAATATTCATTGACTAGTCTTATCTTCTCCAAACTGACTATCCCCTCTTCTCTCCATGGGTCCCAGGTTCTTCACAGCACCAATCAGTGCAACTTCCCCCAAGTACCTGCAGATCATGTCTCCAATTGGCCCTCAGCTCTGGGAGGACCCCCCTTCCAGGCTCCAGAGCCCAGTGGTGACTCTGCCCCTATTCCTAGAGGCCTTGCCTCTTGAAATGAAAGCTTAAATGTAGAGGGCTGGGGCTGGGGAATGCCATTCCTGGAGGTAAAGATCTCCTTTAGGCCTCTGAAATAGCTCTTTGAAAGCAATGGCCTATCATGCTTTTGGGAGAACTGACTATGCCCTTACCATCACCAATGGGACCAAACAGTAAAAAATGACCTCTGGACCCAAGCTTCCTTAGCCTTGAGGAAGGTGACATGCTGTCTCATATGGCCCTGAGTAGTCCCAGGCTACTGGCAAAAAGGAGGAGCTGTCAGAATGAAATAGCTGATGGGAGGAGCAGCTTGTATGAGAAAGCTCTGACAAGCACTCAAGGATGGAAGGAAACATAACTCAGCATTATGGCTACAACTATAACTCATTATGGTTACAGGAATATCTGACCCAGAAGCAGCTGGTTGGAGAAGGAGTAGCTTCCATTTCCAGCAGCCCCATTTTTCATGGTCATGGCGTAGTGACCACCCTTCCTACCACCAAGACCTCTGATTCAATGCAGAAACCACAGAGTCAAGGATGCTGCACTTGCTGGAAACCCTTTTAGCTGATCCGGAATCATTTCCATATGCAAACAGGCTTAATCCCACCATTTCCTGGAACACAGGCTAGTTGAGGCCTTTTTGATGAGGGAGATTAGACTGTGGTCTGAAAGTGGGGAGCAGGACACACCTGAAGCAGTTAGCCCAGGAGATGAGGGCCATTGCCACCCTTCCCAGTCACAGAGTGTTTAGAGAGTGCCACAGTGTGGGGGAGGGGACACTGGAGGCAGATAGTTGGAGCCTGGCAGTCTGCTCCCCCTTGGGGAAATGGCCACAGAGCAGAGGCCAGGGGCCTGTTTAGAGCCCTAGGCTATTCTTGCTTTGAGGATGGTGGGTGGGGCTTCTTGGTATAATGTCTATTGGACATTTAGCAAAAGAAGAAGGAGAAGAGGGGAATAGAAACAATTTCTCTAACTCCTCAAGCTTCACTACCCCAGGGATGGGAGAGGAGGAATAGTAAGAGTAAAGCTTCCAGTGTCTCCTCTAGGTACACAGGAAATTCCCCAGGGAGAAAGCAGACTTCCTGATGATTTGGGAATAACACTTCCGCTACCAGGCTGTCCTAGGAATTAAATTATGTAATGTTTATAAAGCTGTTAACAAAGGAGCTTTGGTGGCATAGTGGATAAGGCTTCTGGCTGCTAACCAGAAGGTCAGTGGTTCAAACCCACCAACTGCTCCACAGAAGGAAGATGGGCCAATCTACTTCTGTAAAGATTTATAGCCTCAGAAACCCAGTGGGGGTCACTCAGAGTCAGAATCAACTCGATGGCAGTGAGTTTGGTTTTGTTTTAAAGCAGTTACAGTGCCTGACATACAGGCTCAAACATTAGCTATCATTATTAGTAACCAATTCTAATCCTAACTAACCTTAACATTGACCAACCATAACTCTTAACTAATAAAGCCCAACACCAACCATCTGTAAGTCTAATTAACCTAGACTAACCAACTTAGGAGCTCTGGTAGCATAGTGCCTAAGGTACCTGACTGCTAGCCAGAAGGCTGGCGGTTAACCCACCAGCCAGTCCTCGGAAGGAAGATGGGGCAATCTACTTCCATAGTGATACTGCCTTGGAAACCCAAGGAGGGGTCTCTATGAGTCGGGTGCGACTCGACAGCACGTAACAACAACAACAACGACCAACTTTTACATGAAATTAACCCTAAAATTAAACCATCTCATCTCTAATCCAAACAATGTGAGGATAACAATCTACTCCAGCCCACTTGTCAACCCAATAAGCCCTGTAACACCTCTAACCTTATGTACATGAGGATGCTCACTATCTGATCCCTCCTCCATCTGGACTGCATGGAGGCCACACCTCAGGACCTACACCTTCTCAGAGCTGCTCTCTCCTTTCTGTTTCCTCCCCTCTGCCCCTGGCAGGGGTGGGGGTGTCTCTGTGCTTCCTCTGCAGTGTGCAAAAGCTGAGCGAGTTCCTGTCCAGTGCAGAGATCCGCGAGGAGCAGTGTGCTCCCCGTGAGCCTGCACCCCAAGGCCACGCTAGCAAGTACCAGGCAGTGGTGAGTGCCTGGGCCTCCCCTTGCTACTCCCAGCACTTTTTTCTCTACACCTGAAGCTCATGCCACACTGTGTGCAGCCTCAGCCCTTCCTCCCAGGAGGAAGGGCTCCCCTCCCTACTATACAGCTCCCTGCCCAGTGGGTCCTCACCTCTTCCTAATCATCCCCAGCCCCTCAAGGTTGTGAACCGCAAGCGTCCAGCACGGGAGGATTGCCTAGGCCTCACAGGCCCACTGCAGATGCTGGCCCCCAGCGCAGACGGGGATGCCGACAACTGCTGTGTCCAGGTGAATCCTAGACTTTGCACCCTCTAAGTCACCCAACGCCATCTCCAGGAGGGAGCTCAGTGCCAGGAAGACTAGAGACCCATTCTGAGTCCTCTGCCTAAGAGGTTACCCAGTCTTGCACGGTCCCCTGCCTGTAGGGTCCATAGGAATCCTGAAACCAGAGACAGTGCTTCCATCTCTACCAAGTGGGGTGATCTGACCAAAAAACAATTAATTTTTATCATCATTATTATTATTTATTAAACGTTTACTACGTGTGCCAAGTACTATGCTAAGTCCTATGCACATGCTATTTCATTTAATCCTTAGGACAATCAACAAGGTAAGTACTGTTGTTACTGGATTGACCCTGGCCAAAAAAAGGGTGGCTTTCCTCTTCAGAACAGCACCTTGGGCAGAGGTCAGTATGAGAAGGCTGGTTTCCCACTCCCCTGGCCTGGAAGTGATCTGGGGACTGGAATCAGTGTTTTTTGGCTTTCACGGGGGAGGAGAAGCAAGAGACTATTCACACTGACAGCTCAGCTGCCTTTCTTTTCTCTTCTGGGTGGTGGGTGTGCCAATGAAGATCATTGGAGGCTTCTTCACATGGACCCCTGATGGGATCCCCACATTGTCCAACATCACCATTCGTATTCCCCGAGGTATGCCCAGCTCACCCTACCATCATAGTCAAGGCAGAGGAATTCAGGGGGGACTTCTATAGCCATGTCTGAGGGCCCCTTCCCCATATCCCACTGGATGACATGGAGAGAAAAAGAAAAAACAGCATTTATTGAATACCCACTGTATGCTCACTCTTGGTGGGTTCTCTGGGGTAGGAAGCTAAGTGAGGGTGCCTATGTCCTTGTGGAGCTTATGTACCAGGTGGAAGTTCAGGAGCAAGGCCAGGTAAGACATTGGGCCTCAGTATCACACCATCTGCTATAAACAGTCTATGGGAGTCTCAGAAGATCAGACCAAAGTAGTGAGGGAAGGTATTATGAAAAGGTAGGTTTTCTGAGACTAAATGATGCTCCTAGGCCACAGGGCCGGGTGGCATTCTGACAGAGGCAGAACTGTGAGCATAGAGTGGAGGTGGGACGAGAATGGTGTGTTGGAGCCAGGAGGAGCAGGGCTCACCCTGGGGAGCAGTAGAGAGGAGAAGCGAGTGCTTAGAAGGGGCAGGCTGAGGTGGAGGAAGGACTTGAGGAGCCAGAGGGCATGTAGATTGCAGAAGAAAGGGACCCAAAGGAGGAGAGGACTCCCTAGAGATTATAGATAGGAGGGAAAATGGGGCCCAGGGTTGGTTGTTTATGTCTGTCTCTCTCGGGGGGGGGGGGGGGTCAGACTCCCTCTTGTCCCTACTCCTGTCTGTCACCCTCCCTACAGGTCAGCTAACCATGATTGTGGGGCAGGTGGGCTGCGGCAAGTCCTCCCTCCTCCTAGCCACACTGGGGGAGATGCAGAAGATTTCAGGGGCTGTCTTCTGGAACAGGTAATAATACATTCACCCTCAAGGTTAAGTTAGTGAGGAGAGACTCAGGTGTGATGGGAAATTTGATAACCAATATTGGTGATGTGAGGGAGGGAGGGTGGCTGTGCAAAAAGTTTTCATTTCTCCAGGATCCACTGATTTCCTCCACTGTCCACCTTCTGGTCCAAACATAGTGAGGGCACCAGGTGACCTTTCAGCCACCCCTAGGGAATTGTGAGCCAGTGATTCATGTCCCAGTTTATCTACATTGATTTAGTCACTCACCCAGCATTTACTGAGCACCTACTATCTGCCAGACCCTGTGCATAGCAACAAGATACAAAGATGATTAAAACATGGTCCCTGCTTTTAAGGGAAGGGAAATGAGATCGGTGCTATAATTGTGCTTCTTTGCCATTAACAAAATTCCTTGTGCACAGAGGAACAGCAGTGAACTCTGCACAGTCAGGAGGGAAGGCTTCGCGTGGGTGTGCTATTGAGCTGACCTTGAAGGATGAGTGTGGTTTCATGAGATGGAAAGGCAGGTGTGGGGAAGGAAGTGTTCCAGGGTAGGTGAAAGGTTTCCTGATGTGAACAAGTATCTGTTTACCTGGAGCACTAGGTATGTTGAATGCAGTGATTGGAAATGGGGCTGAAGAGTGAGCTTGGCTTAGGTACAAACACCCCTATATTCCAGGCCTGAGAATTGAGATTTACCCTGAAGGCTATGAAAGAATCACTGCTGGTGATAAAGGAAGGTGGGTCGGAGAAAGAGATACTGCAGCAAGGGAGACCAGTTGGGACCTTATTACAATTGTTAGGAGAAGGAAGAGTCTGGGTAGACATGACTCATTTGTCTTCATCTGCTGTTTGTCTCTCAAAATCCTGGGCACGTTCACTGCTCTGTCCTGCCACCTATCCTGGGTGATGAGGTGTGTTGAGGGCCCCACCCCTTTGTTACTGGCAGGAGCTCCATGCTTCAGATACCAGGCCCCAGGTCTGCAGGGAGATGATGTGCAAAGTAAGCCAAGAGCAAGATAGTGTTTGAACTGGCAGTCCCTCCAGTGACTCAGCCTGTCTGCAGTTAAAGGCGAGGGTGATGCCAAGCTTCTCTGGCACCTGACTTCTTATCCACACCAGGGCAAGATTGGGTTACCAGGTGGACAGAAAGGGCTCCAGGAGGCACAAAGCAGAGGGCTAGGGGTGCAGGATGAAGAATGCTCGGGAGAGATAGATGCTTTGTTTGTCCAACCGTTAGCTGTTTCCTTCATGAACAAATGAGCAGTGTGGATGAGCAAACGCTTTGGAACCAGGCCACCTGGGTTCAAATTTGGGCTCCACAGCTTACCAGCTCTGCTTTGGGAAATTCCTTAAACTTTCTGTACCACTTTCCCCTTACACCCATGGAGACTGATACAAGGATTAACCTAACATTTAGTAAGTACCTCATAAATATTATTATTTGAAAATGTACTTCTTTGCTATGAAGTACATTCAAAACTCCTCTGTTATTGTTGTTAGGTACCATCAAGTCAGTTCCAAGTCACAGCGACCCTGTGTGTACAACAGAACAAAACACTGCTGGTCCTGAGCCATCCTCATAATCCTTGCCATGCTTGAAATCATTGTTGCAGCCACTATGTCAATCCATCTCAATGGGAGTCTTCCTCTTTTTATTGACCTTCTACCAAGCATGAAGGAACTCTGGTGGCATAGTGCCTAAGGCATTTGACTGCTGACCAGAAGGCTAGAGGTTCAAACCCACCAGCCACTCCTTGGAAGGAAGATTGGGCAATCTACTTCTGTAGTGATACTACCTCAGAAACCCAAGGGGGTGGGGGGCTGCTATGAGTCGATGGCAGTGTGTTTTGTACCAAGCATGACATCCTTCTCCAGGAACTGGTCCCTTCTGATAACGTGTCCTAAGTACGTGAGATGACTCCTTGCCATCCTCATTTCTGTGGAGCATTCTGGCTGGACTTCTTCCAAGATGAATTTGTTCATTCTTCTGGCAGTCCATGGTTTATTAAATACTTTTTGCCAACACCACAACTCAAATGCATCAACTCTTCTTCCATCTTCCTTACTCATTGTCCAGCTTTCACATGCATATGAGGCAATTGATAAGACCATGGCTTGGTTCAGGCACACCTTAGTCCTGAAAGTGACATCTTTGCTTTTTAACACCTTAAAGAAGTCTTTGGCAGCAAATTTGTCCAATGCAATGTGTTGTTTGATTTCTTGACTGCTGCTTCCATGGGTGTTGATTGTGGATGCAAGTAAAATGAAATCCTTGACAACTTCGATCTTTTCTCCATTTATCATGATGTTGCTTATTAGTCCAGTTGTGAGGATTTTTGTTTTCTTTTTGTTGAGATGTAATGCATAATGAAGGTTGTAGTCTTTGATCTTCATCAGTAAGTACTTCAAGTATTCTTTGCTTTCAGCAAACAAGTTGTGTCACCTGCATATTGCAAGTTATTAATGAATATTTCACCAATCCTGATGCTGCATTCTTCTTCAGATTATTTGCTCAGCATACAGATTGAATAAATTTGGTGAAAGGATATAACCCTAACACACACTTTTCCTGATTTTAAGCCATGTAGTGTCCCTTTTTCTGTTCAAATGACTGTCTCTTGATCTGTGTACAGGTTTCTCATAAGTACAATTAAGTATTCTGGAATTCCCATTCTTTGCAATGTTACTGATAATTTGTTATGATCCACAGAGTTGAATGCTTTATGTCAATAAAATTATTGAATGTCAATAAAACACAGATTGACATCTTTCTGGTATTCTCTGCTTTTACCCCAGCTGACATCACCAATGATATCCCTCATTCCATGTTCTTTTCTGAATTGACTTGAATTTCTGGTAGTTGCCTGTCTATGTACTGCTGCAACCATTTTTTAATTATTTTCAGCAAAATTTTACCTGCATCTGATATTAATGATATTATTCAATAATCTGTGCATTCTTTTGGATCACTTTTCTTTGGAATGGGCACAAATACGGATTGCTTCCAGTTGGTTGGCCAGGTAGCTGTGTTCCAAATTTCTTGGCATAGACAAGTGAGCTCTTCTACCATTGCACCATTTGTTGAAACATTTCATTTGATATTCACTCATCTCCTGGAGCCTTGTTTTTCACCAGTACCTTCAGTGCAGCTTGGACTTCTTCCTTTGATATCATCAGTTCTTGATCAAAAGCTACCTCCTGAAGTGTTTGAACATTGACTGGTTCTTTTTGGTACAATACTGTGTATTCCTTCCATCTTCTTGTTATTTAATATTTTGTCCATAGTCTCCTTCAGTGTTGTAACTTGAGGCTTTTCCTCAGTTCTTTCAGCTAGAGAAATGCCCAGAGTGTTCTTCCCTTTTGGTTTTCTAACTCCAAGTTTTTGCACATTTCATTATAATACGTTACTTTGTCTTCTCAAGCCACCCTTTGAAATCATCTGTTTAGCTCTTTCACGTCATCATTTCTTCCACTCTCATTAGCTACTCTACATTCAAGAGTGAGTTCCTGAGTCTCTTCTAACATCCATTCTGATCTTTTCTTTCCTTCTTGCCCTTTTAATGACCTTTTCCTTTCTTCATGTATGAGGTCCTTCATGTCATCCTACAACTCATCTTGTATTTGGTTATTAGTGTTCAATGTGTCAAACCTGTTCTTGAATGGTCTCTAAATTCAGATAGGGTGTACTCAAGATGGTACTTTGGTTCCCATTTGTTGTCATTGTTGTTATGTGCCATCGAGTCAGACCTAACCCATAGTGACCCTTTCTTGGGTTTCCAAGGCGGTATCACTATGGAAGTAGATTGCCCAACCTTCCTTCTGAGGAGTGGCTGGTGGGTTTGAACCACCAGCCTTCTGGTTAGCAGTCAAGTGCCTTAGGCACTATGCTACCATTCCAATGGAGTTGTTTTAATTTTCTTCGGCTCCAACTTGAACTTGCATAAAGCAACTTATGATCTGTTCCTCAGTCGGCCCCTGGCCTTGTTCTGATGGATTATATTGAGCTTCTCCATCATCTCTTTCCATAGTTTTAGTCAATCTGATTCCTGTGTATTTTATCTGGTGAGGTCCACATGTATAGTCATCATATACGTTGTTGACAAAATTTATTTACAATAAATATGTCACTGATCTTACAAAATTACATAATTCAGTCTGGCATCGTTTCTATCACCAAGGCCATATTTTCCAACTACCACTCCTCCTTCTTTGTTTCCAACTTTCACATTCCAATCACTAGTAATTGTCCAAGCATCTTAATTGCATGTTTGATCAATTTCAGACTGCAGAAGTTGGTAAAAAATCTTCAATTTCTTCACCTTTCGCATTAGTGGTTGGTGTGTAAAGTTATAGGACAGAGGGGATCCTGTCCAATGTGCGAATGAGGCAACCAACTTGGCACCAGAGTTTGAATGAAAGGCAACTTATTGAGGGCAAGCACATCAAAGAGCCAGGGAAACTCACCTTGGGGATAGAGACTTCCTGAGTCAAAGCTTAAATAACAATTTATAGACTTCAAAAATAAGGAAACTATACATATACAGTCATTTTCTGGGAAAATGTGAGTACACATTCAAAGCAAGGCAGGGACTTTGGACAGGAATTGATCTTCGGACCCTTTGTTTCTGATTATCTTCCCTGAACTTTAGGTTGCTGCACTTTATTTCCCAGGGTTTTGAGAGCACCTATGATCTGGGCAAGTCATCCAAGGGACACAGCTTCTCTTTCCCCTGCATGTCTGGGGGCTAAACTAGTTCTTGTCATTCCCTTAGCCTAATGTGTTTCTGGTTCCTGCAACACACGGTGATTAAGTATAAGCTAACATAATGGTTAAGCACAAGCTGATGTAGTGGTTAAGCAAAAAGGGAGTAGGTTAAAAACTCAGGTTTTATGATTCCAGTCTTCCTTGTAGGCATATGACTATTATTCCATCACTGATAGCATTGTAAGGAGCTCTGGTGGCATAGTGCCTAAGGCATTTGACTGCTAACCAGAAAGTTGGAGGTTCAAACCTACCAGCCACTCTGCAGAAGGAAGACTGGACAGGCTACTTCCATAAAGATTTACTGCCTCAGAAACCCAAAGGGGTTGCTATGAATCGGAATCAACTCAATGGCAGTGAGTTTGGTGGGTTTTTTATTTTATAGTGGTATACTTCAGGATAGATCTTGAAATGTTCTTTTTGGTGATGAATGCAACACCATTCCTCTTCAATTTGTCATTCCTGGCATAGTAGACCATACAATTGTCCAATTCAGAATGGCCAATACCAGTCTTTTCAGCTCACTGATGCCTAGGATATTGATCTTTATTTGCTCCATTTCATTGTTAAAGACTTCCAATTTTCCTACATTCATGCTTCATACGTTCCACGTTCTGATTATTAATGGATGTTTGCAACTATTTCTTCTCATTATGAGTCATGCTGCATCAGCAAATGGAAGTCCGAAAGCTTTACTCCATGCATGTCATTAAGGTTGACTCTACTTTGAAGAGGCACTCTTCTCCAGTCATATTTTGAGTGCCTTCCAACCCAAGTGGCTCCTCTTCTGGCACTGCATCAGATGATATTCTGCTGCTAGCCACAAGGTTTTCACTGACCCATTCTTTTTAGAAGTAGATCATCAAGTCCCTCTTCCCAGTCTGTCTTAGTCTGGAAGCTCTGCTGAAACCTGTCCACCAAGGGGAACCCTGCTGGTTTTTGAAATATTGGTGACATAGATTCCTGAATTACAGCAACACACAAGCCACTACAGTACAGCCTGTCTCTCTAGAGATACAGTATGAGCTCCCTGGGGATAGAGACTATATCTTATTTGCATCTCTGTATCCACAATGTCTGACATAGAGTAGGCATAATATTTGCTAAATGAATGAACCAGGAACAACTTATACCTTCAAGCTACTGCCATTATAAATATATATTAACATCTCTCTCCCTGGCATTTGCCTTTATTCAAGTTGTCCCCTAACCCAGAATGCTCCACTCAACTTTTCCATCAACATTTGAAATGAACGAACTCCTATTAGTGCATACGTCACACTGTATTGTGGTTATATGTTAATGAGCCTCTCTCCCCATGACACTGAGCTCCGGAGGACAGGGCCAGGGCGTTTTTCCACCTTGTTCCCCAGGTGCCCAACACAGGAGTAAATGTAAGATGTATATTTTGCAAACTGCTCTGTGCAGGTTACCAAGACCTGGCCTTCATCCTTGGAGAGCTCACAAGTCCTGGGTGGAGAGAGGTATGCAGATTGAGCCCCAGGGTGGGCATGGAAGGTCTTTCTTTCAGTAAGGTCTTACAGAAGGCTGGAGAGTTCCTGCAGCAGCCCTGAGCAGGCCCTCCATGCCAGGTGCTCAGCTCAGTGCACCTCTCCAGCCTTCGTTTGTTTTTTCTTTTTTTCCCCGTGTTTTTCCAGACTTTAGTCTATGCATATGCAACCATACATTTTTAAAATGAGATCATATTATGCATGCTGTTATGCAAAGCAACTTTTTGTTTCTCCTTAATATGTTGTGAACACCTTCCTATGTACAGTAGCATAGGTCTACCTTATCCTTTAAAACAATAAATATAAAAATACTGTAGATTTGTCCAGAGCAGTTCTAGGTTCACCAAAGCCTTCACTTGAACAACAGTCACCTGCCCCTGCTTAGCTCTGTTTCAAATAAACTGTCATCTTGAGAATTTTCAAATTATCTACTTAATTCTTAAGAGGAAAATAAAAAGTCGATATTGGCAGATACACTCAGGTGAAATTTTTTCACCTGGAAATAAAGAATAGAGTTAACTAATATTCCCAGTGGGAGCTCTGGTAGCATAGTGGCTAAGACACTTGCCTGCTAACCAGACGGCCGGCGGTTCAAACCCACCAGCCACTCCTCGGAAGGAAGGT
>NW_006921601.1:16381441-16404809 GCF_000298275.1 Orycteropus afer afer | reverse complement strand
ATTTGAGCTACAATATTCTGATAAGTAGTAGTTGTAAACCTCTATCAATAATTTTTTGAGAATGAAATAGTAATTAAAGGAAAAGACTGAGAAAAATTAAAAAAAAAGGCTTCCATTCAGTTACTAATAATGTAATTCAATGTAGAAAGATTTTACGAAATAAGTTTGTTAGTTCATGTAATCTAAGAAATACTACATTTAAGAAATTTACAACTATATTTATCACATATTATTCTATGATTAAAATTGATAATAAACATTAAGGATTTTATGTGGTCTGGTATGGAAGGAGGTCCATGGTTGGGTGACACCCTGAGTGATGCCACTGCCCTGAGAATAGCCTGGCCAGGCAGGAGGCCTCCTTCCCTCCCTCTGAGGAACTGCAAGTTCAGTCTCACTGGAGCTCCCAGCTGCCCTGCCCGCCCCACCTGCTGTGGCCACAGACTGAGCCATCAGCTTCCCATGTCTGAACTATTTCTTAGTCCTGTTTGTGCTCAGTCAGGAGGGCGGAGCCCTTCACACCCTGGGCTTGCTTCAGCACATCATTGCCTTGTGGTGGTTGGTGTGGTGGCTCTCTCCTGAGACCCCTGACTCCCTAGGAGATGAGAAATTGGCTTCTCTCAGAACATCGATATAGTCCGATCTACCCATCCAGTTCCCAGAGCCTTTGGAAAACAGGATCAGGGGCTTAGGTGCACTCAGCTTTTCACTGGAGGAGGCAATCAGGAGAAGGGGTGCTGTGTGGAGGAGAAGAGCCAGGTTTGGCAATCTGGTTTCAATTCTGACTCTGTCACTTGCTAGCAAGTCCCTTTACCTATGGGAGCCTTCATTTCCTTATCTGTAAAGTTGGAGGTAATGGTACAAACCTCCCAATGGCATGAAGAGTATGTATATAAATTCAGCTCATAGCTGGTTGGAAGGAACGCCATGGGGTTGGAGAGCTGAAGAGAATCTTCCTTTCAGCTCAGTGCTTGGTCCCAAAAGTGCCAACAGAAGAAATCTACTGCCTCCCACAGTCATTCAAGGCCCCAGCAATCAATGAGAGAAAGTGCTTGCCAGATGGACCATTCACTACTTTTCAGATGAAATATACAAAGCCTTGAGGAGGCTTATTCTAGGAGGCTTAGTCTGGGTGCCATACTGGAAAAAGGAGAAGATAAACCAGGATTCACACCTCCAGCTTTCCCTACTTCCTAGTTCTGTAATGTTGGGCATGTTATGCAAATGTCAAGACTCAATTTTCCCATCTGTAAAATGAGATGCTAACACTTCCTCAGGGTAGTTGTGAGGACTAAATGAGGTAGTGAGTATTAACAATTTAGCACAGGTTCAGATTCAATAATTCCTGGTTCCTTCTTCCTTCTTCCCAAACAATTGATATGTCAGTTAACAACTACCATTTCTTATAGATCGGTTATGTGCTAAGCACTATGGGGGGCTGAAAAAGATGCTCTTCCTACTTTATTTTATTCCCATTGGGAAGAAAAGATTTATACCAAAGCTGACTAGAGAGTATGGTAGTCCATTATTAAGACTAATTAAACAGCCCAAGAGTAATGCAAACTAAATTAGGCCAGAGAGTTCCCTGTGTGCAAGGAACCTCGGGGAGCTTGCAGATGCATTTTGCCCCAGATAAATTTGCTTCGCTGGGAACAGTTAAGGCAGGAAGGCTCCAGAGATAGGCTTATCTGGGCTGTGGCTGCAGAGTTGGAATTTGTAAGCTTCAGTTTTTTTATCTGTCTCACATTACCAGCTTGTCTGTAAATTATAGCAATCTGGTCATGGGAGAATGAGGTTAGATTGAGTTGAGAGGATGGAGTGAGACCACAGGATCAGAGAATAGGGCACTGTAATTACATATCCATCAGTGCCTCCAGTTGCTTCTGGTCCTCAGCAGAGGTATAGACGGGAATTTCATCAGACATCTTTCCATCTCTATTTTTGCCCATCCTGGTTTTTCTGACAAAAAGGCATTTATCAGAGCTGTGGAGTGGGAAATTACAGTGAAGTTATGTAGCGTGGTAATTTAGAGCATGAAGCTTAGGCGTCAGATCAGTTTTCTCTGCTATTTGCTGGTTGTGTGAATTTAGGCAAGTTATTTAACCTCTCTGAGTCTCACTTTATCTGTAAAGTGGGGAGTAATTTAAATAAAGCTCTTTCTTGTGTCTATGTTGAGCTTTAAAAGAGATAATATTTCAGTGCTATCACAATACTTCTAACAGTTCAATAAATTTAGCTGTTGTTAGTATTATTAAAGTAGGATCTGTACGAAAACAAAGCAGGTTGTTCTCCCCTAAATATGGATGTCAGAACACACGTTTCAGGATCAGGGGGCTGCTACTGGAAAGTTGAGAGGTGACCTGGCACAGGGAAAGAGCACTGGCAAAGTTGGCGCCAAAATCAAGGTCACCTCAGTGTTTTTTTAAAAACTTTTTAAACTATAATCAACAGTATAATCAATGCATTTATCATCAGAGTCCAGTACATGTATGCCTTGATAAATTTTAAAATTCACAAAAATTTTCTATTTTTCTTTTTTTTAAGTGCAGTTGCAACTTCCTTATTTCAAACCCAATTATTGAGTCCCAATTTATGGTATGAAAAACACCACTGAAATGTATGTCTTGGGAAAGCCACTTTCCCTCTGTAAGTCTTAGTTTTCCTAACTATTAAAACAAAGTCAAACTCAACGATTTTGATGCCCAACCAGCAGTACTGCTGGTCCAAGTCAGTGCCAGGAACACTGGTTTAGCCCATATTGTTTGGAGGGTCAGTCCAGGTGCTGCAGAAGGGACAGAGATTGAGAAGAACAGTTTTGCCTCAAGAAAGCAGATTAGGGACCCTCCAGCTGAGGGTTGGGAAGGGGAGCTGGGGATTTCTTTTCCCCAAAAACCCAGTGAGAAGGAAAGAAAGGCAAGTGGATGGGAAATAACTGGTGTTGGTCTTTTCCGTTTGTGCCCCAACAGCCTTCCTGACAGCGAGACTGGAGAGGACAACAGGTACTGCCTTGGGGGTGGGTTGGAAGTGGGACCTGAAAGAGGAAAGGGGCTGGATGTGAGGGGGCTTGTAAGTGGAGAATGCTGAATATGGCTCGGGGTGTGCAGCCTGCTTACTTTCAGAGGCATGAGTCTAAGGTATGCATTCTTGATGGACGCAAAAATGGGTTCCAGCGGGGAGAAAAAATCTTAGCCATTACAAGGTTCATGGCCTTCCAAAGGGCCACAGTACATAGATATACAGTGTCTCTGTGGTACTAAAAAATTTTATGATGGATAAAGTCAGAATGTTGATTAGTGATGGTTGCCAGGAGCTAGAAGGAGGAGAGGAAGGAGGAAGTGACTGTTAATAGGTACAGGGTTTAGTTTTTGAAAGTGAGTCCCCACAGAGGGAAGGGACTGGATGTGGGGGGAGACATGAATATGTCCTGGAATTAGATACTAGTGATGGTTGTATAACTTTGTGGATACGCTAAATTGAAACATTAAATTGAAAATAAAAATTGATTGCAAGGAAAGGACAATTGGGGGGGGGAAGTCCATAAAGACTCCTTAATCAAAACCAAAACCTACTGCCACCAAGTCAATTCTGACTCTTAGCAACCCTATAGGACAGAGTAGAACTGCCCCATAAGGTTTCCAAGGCTATAAATCTTTACAGAAGCCTACTGCCTCATCTTTATCCCATGGAGTGTTTGGTGGGTTTGAAAGGCCAACCTAGTAGCCTAGTGCTTTAACCACTGTGCCACTAAAACGAAAACCAAACCAAACCCCTTTCCATGGAGTCAATTCTAACTCATAGTGACCCCCATTAGGTTTCTGAGGCAGTAAATCTTTATGGAAATAGATTGCCTCATCTTCTTTCCCCAGAGTGATTGGTGAGTTTGAACTGCCAACCTTCTGGTTAGCAGTCAGATGCCTTAGGCACTGTACCACCAGAGCTCCTGTGCCACTAGGCCTCCTTAAAGACACCTTAGGAGGGGTGAAAATGGAAAAAGAAGTTGATAAGCATTACTGTAGGAGATGAGATGGGCATCCTTTAGGCCAAAAAAAAAAAAAAAGTCTTAACAGTCTTGCTATTTTATGTTCAACGTGTAGATCTAAAATAAATCCAAGTGAAATAGATTAAAGAGGTTCTGAGACCCTTAAGACCCTTCCTACGGTCTCCTTTTCCCAAGGACATTTGAGACACACTAGAGGTGTTTGAAGTCAACCCCCAGAAGTTTGACACAACTTTGTAAATAAGTTTAAGCCTCTGGTCTTCACCTCCAACACCAAAAAAGTTTCACTTCCCTGTATTTTCTCTGCCCTTTCTCCCACCTTTTCCCCAAGTGCCAGGATGTGATGACAAGCCCAGCTCTCTAGCCATAGTGATTATATTACTTGAGCCAAAATCAGAACTCACAGTATGTGACAAGTATGAGAGAGTAGATGAGAACAATGAGACAGTACATGTGACACTTGAACAGTTCAGGCCAGTCCAGGGCATGTGGGCACCACAGCTGATGGCACCTTCTCTGGCTGGTCACCCAGATTCCATGGTTGTCTTCCAGGGTCATGTGGGACTACAAAACTCGCCTAGAGCTCTTCTAGCTCTAGCTCCCACCCTGAGTTCCATCGGTTTTGTGTTCCTACCCCCTACAGCAGGCTCTGACGTCGCAGGCCAGGCTGGCCAGACAGCACTCCTTATCTGAGCTATATGTGCAGCTGTGTCAGCCTGAGACATTGGCCTGTTCACTTGAGCCCAATGCAGAGGCTAGGTCTGGAGGATCCACACTTTGGGCCTTACACTCTTCTGCCCCAGGAAGTTTTTTTCCCCCAAGAGCCAATGTGCCTTTCCCACATTACTTAACCAGGTTCCCCAGGGCCCTCACACCTACATGTGTATTCCAGACACCACACAGATTCAGGTGGTAGAGGTCCCCAGGATGGTCATGGTCCATTCCCACGCCCCTCCATGTATGTATGGCTGCAGGCTGGTCACAGGGATGATAAAGACACACTCATATTTGGGTTTGAGGGAGCTCAAAATGTTCGTGGAGGACTTGGTCTGCCCACATGAAGCCTGAAAGTGTGTTTCCTCCCCTCCTACAGCCCAGAGCGGGAGACATGTGCTGACTCAGATATCAGGTACTGTGTCCTGGGATTTGCCCTCTAGGGAAGGCTCCTCAGAGGGACTCTCAGGCCTGGGAAGCCTGTAGCTCTGGAGAGCTGCCCCGTAGTCCAAGTACTGCTGCTAAAAGTAGGCCTGGGAGAGGCTCTGGACTTGGAAGCCACAGCTGCTTCCATGCACTAACTGTTCCCTTTCCCTTGTTGTTGTTTTGTGCCGTCGAGTCGGACCCAACCCATAGCGACCCCTCCTTGGGTTTCCGAGGCAGTATCACTACAGAAGTAGATTGCCCCATCTTCTTTCTGAGGAGTGGCTGGTGGGTTTGAACTGCCAGCCTTCTGGTTAGCAGGCAAGTGCCTTAGCCACTATGCTACCAGAGCTCCCTCCCTTTCCCTTAGATCATCTTTATCTCATAGCCAATCATTTTTCACCCTTTTCTTTTTTCATTTGTCTTCAAAAACCACATCACACCAAGTGTGGTTTCCTTGACTCTGCTTTTTTTAAGAAAAAAAAAAAATAGGAGAATTACTTGCCACCTACAAAGTCCAGGGATTTGAGGGCTACTGAGGAGGGAGCATAGCAGGGATTGTATCTTTATTTGATGTAGTCACACTTAAACCAAATCCTTCCTGGCTATACTTTGAGCCCCTCCTTGGCCCTGTGTAGAAACTGGAAGGAGAGCCATTGCAGGAGTAGGGTAGGGCAGAGAAGTCTGATGTCCTGTCCTCTCAGTCAGCAGAGCTCCTATGGCCCTCAAAGCCAAGTGCTGTGCCCAGGCCTTCCCCAGGCTCAGGGGAGGGAGAGGCCACACAAAGCACATTCTGACTGCACCTCCCCTTCTTAGCACTGCCTCACCACATTGCCCCAGTCTGAAACATCGGCTGGACAACTGCCTCACAGGGCCCCTGAGATTGCCTTCCTCCCCCACCCTCCTACTCCCCTTGTTTTTCCAGGAAGAGAGGCCCCGTGGCCTATGCTTCTCAGAAACCATGGCTGCTAAATGCTACTGTGGAGGAGAACATCACCTTTGAGAGTACCTTCAACAAGCAACGGTAAAAGCCCCTTGGAGGGAGGTACACTGGGAGAGGGAGGACTTTGTCATGGCAGCTTTTAACCAGCCTGCCTAGTCCCCACAGCCTCAGCAAACTGCCCTGTCCCTCCATCCATCACCAACACCCAGCCATCCTACTGTGCTGGCTGCTGGTCCTGTTTCCAGCCTGTTCCATATGGTCCATCTGGAAACAAATTGGGGCAAATCAGCTCCTGTGGAGGAGAGGGTGAGAGGGAAGGGAGGTGCAGAGTCCTGCTGCCTGCTCATGAGATCCTGGAGCTGGTAGGAAGGCTGACCCTACTCTTCATGATTCTCCTCAGCCCCTGCCTGATCATCCCCTTTGCTCTGCCCCCTTCCCCACTCCAGCTCCAAGGCTCACTCAAGCATTATTTTCCCTCCAAGGATAATAATGGCCAACATCAGCAAGCTCTCCCCATGTGCCAGACACAGGGCCAACCTATTTGTATGTGTTATTTCCTCTAATGCTAATGACAGCCTCGATATGATCTTGGGGATCCTATTATTATCCCCAATGAGTCCCTGGCTGGTGCAAATAGTTAAGTGCTTGACTATTAACTGAAAGTTTAGAAGTTCAAACCCACCCAGAGGCACTTCAAAAGAAAGCCCTTGTGATCTGCTTCCAAAAGATCACAGCCATGGGAGAACCCTGTGAAAAACAGTTCTACCCTACACACATGGGGTCACCATGAGTCAGAATCAACTCAACAGCAATGGAGAAGTACTATCCTCATTTTATAAATAAGGAAACCAAAGCTCAGAAGATTGGGTAACTTGCTCAAGACCATCCAGGCAAAAATGAAAGTGGCAGAACTGAAACTCAAGTCAAAGGCTGCCTAACACCTAAGTGTATGCTTATCACCAAGGCACTCTGATGCTTCCATGAACCCTGGCTGGCACCTGCCCAGCCTAAGGGCCAGTTTGAGAAGTGTAACAGACTGGGCAAATATTTGACCAACCATCATCATTAGTGCCTAAACCAACCAGCAGTGATGTTCCCCAGCAGTGCCCTGAGTATGGGCTCTGGCTGCAGCTTTCCCACTGCACAGAGACCATGGGGCCCCTCTTGTCACTTACTTGGCATATTTGCTCCCATCCAATTTCATCCTTCAAATATTTAACTTGCCCCAAGACTATGTGAAAGGTGCTGACCTCAGTGCTTTTCTGGCTCACATGGTGTTTGCTTACACCCTAGCGGGACACCCATTAGAACCATTGCTTATCCCTGGCACAGCTGCCCAGAGATTAATGACCCTTGGCAAGCATTCAGGCTCAACTCTGACCAGGCTGGTCAGCTGTGCCCCCACACTCACCCACTCCAGGTACAAGACAGTCATTGAAGCCTGTTCCCTGCAACCGGACATTGACATCCTGCCTCATGGAGACCAAACCCAAATAGGAGAACGGGTTAGTAACAGTCTCCAAGCTGAGACTGCCAGCCTCCCCTGTTTCTCATCCATGAGTCTCCCTCCTCTCTACCCCTACCATGCCCCAAACTTTTCCTTAGGAGGAGCAGGTAACTGAGAAACAGGAGAGGGGGTGAAGGCTGAAGAGTTGCCTTCAGTGGGGTTAAAAATGATTTCCTTGAGCCCTGGGTTGTACTTGAGAGGTTTTCAGGGCTACTTTGGTAGGAAAGGTTAGCCTAGAGTTGGGGAGAATGTGACATCTCCTTTGTTCATGCAAGTGTGTATTGAGAGCCCACACAGCTCTGTGCTAGGCCCAACATTATGATGTTTGTGCCCACTCTCCAGGAGGGACCTCTCTTCCATAAGCTTAAATAGGGCTCCCATGATAGTCTGCACTGCTAACAGTCCTTAGTATATGACTTGAATCCCTACATTCATTGTCTTGGTTTCCACTGGTCAGATGGTCCCTAAAACCTGCATGATGAATCTTCAAAGAATTGGAATTATTCTCCCCACTTCCAAATGAATTCAGTAAGCATGTCTAAATTCCTTCTTTATGCAAGAGGAGGAGGGGGTAAAGAGTAGATAAAGTCAGGTCTCTGTCCTAAAGTGCTCACAGTTGTGTGGGGGCCTAGATGCACTCCCCTGGATAGGCCATGAGGATATGACTTATTCCTTCTCTTTGGTGACAGGGCATCAACCTGTCTGGGGGTCAGCGCCAACGAATCAGTGTGGCCCGAGCCCTCTACCAGCACACCAATGTCGTTTTCTTGGTGAGTGCTTCAGTCCAGGTGTCACCTTCCTTGGGGCCCTCACCTCTGGCTGCCTCCCTGGCTCATTGCTTACACATAAACCATCACCCAGTAGCCTCAGACCCTCTCTAAAGCAAACCTTTCCTTCCATAAATTCTATGCATTCGTCTTATTGATGGGCAAGAATATACTTACTAAAGCAAGGGTAATGCAAATGACTCACCATAGACTTCACACTGAGCTTTGAAGTAGCCAGGAGGGGAGGAGAGTAGTGGTTACAGACTGCCACCATGTAGGATAGTCCCAGTCAGCCAATACTTGTTTGTTTTTGTTGTTAGGTGCCGTCAAGTTGGTTCTAACTCATAATGACCCCATGCACAACAGAATGAAACACTGCTTGGTCCTATGACATCCCCATAATTGTTGCTATGTTTGAGCCCATTGTTGCAACCAATCCATCTTGTTGAGGGTCTTCTTTTTTTTTTTTTTTTTTTTGCTGACCCTCTACCAAGCATGATGTCATTCTCCAGGGACTAGTCCATCCTGATAATATGTCCAAAATATGTGAAGCAAATTCTCACCATCCTCACTTCTAAGGAGCATTCTGGCTGTACTTTCAGACAGATTTGTGTGTTCTTCTGACAATCCATGGTATATTCAATATTTTTCACTAGCACCATAATTCAAAGGCATCAATTCTTTCTCAGTCTTCTTTATTCATTGCCCCCTTTTGCATGCATTTGAGATGATTGAAAAATACCATGGCTTGGGTTAGACACACCTTAGTCCTCAAAGTGATACCTTTGCTTTTTAACATTTTAAAGAGGTCTTTTGCAGCATATTTGCCCAATGTAGTATGTTGTTGGATTTCTTGACTGCTATTTCCATGGGTGTTGACCGAAGACCCAAGTAAAATGAAATCCTTAATAACTTCAACCTTTTCTCTGTTTATCATGATGTTGCTTATTGGTCCAGTTTGAGGATTTCTGTTTTCTCTATGTTGAGGTATAATCAATTCTGAAGGCTATAGTCTTTGTTCTTCACCAGTAAGTGCTTCAATCCTCTTCACTTTCAGCAAGCAAGGTTGTGTCATCTGCATATCACAGATTGTTAATGAGTCTTTCACCAATCCTAATACCATGTTCTTCTTTGTACAGTCCAACTTCTCTGATTATTTGCTCAGCATACAGATTGAATGAATATGCTGAAATACTATACCTCTGACACATACCTTTCTTGATTTTAAATCATGCCATATCCTCTTGTTCTGTTCGAATGACTGCCTCTTGGTTTACGTACAGGTTCTACACTTAAGTGTAGAACTTAAGTGATTACACTTAAGTGTTATGGAATCCCCATTATTCACGATGTTATCCATAATTTATTATGATCCACACAGTCAAATGCTTTTGCATAGTCAATAAAACACAGATAAACATCTTTCTAGTATCTCTGCTTTCAGCCAAGATCCATCTGACACCAGCAATGAAATCCTTTGTTCCATGTCCTCTTCTGAATCTGGCTTGAATTTCTGCCAGCTCCATGTCCAATGCTGCAAACTTTTTTGAGTTATCTTCAGCAAAATTTTACTTGAGTGTGATGCTAATTATATTGTTTGATAATTTCTGCAGTCTGTTGGATCACCTTTCTTTGGAATGGGCACAAACATTGATCTCTTCCAGTCAGTTGGCCAGGAAGCTGTCTTCAAATTTCTTGGCATAAGTAAGTGAGGGTTTTCAGCATTGCATCCATTTGTTTAAACATCTCAATGGGTATTACATCAGTTCCCGGAACCTTGCTTTTTCCCAATTCCTTCCATGCAGCTTGGACTTCTTCCTTCAATACCATTGGTTCTTAATCATATGTTACCTCCTGAAATGGTTGAACACCTACCAATTCCTTTTGGTTCAATGACTCTGTGTATTCCTTCCATCTTTTTTTGACACCCTCTGTGTCATTCAATATTTTGCCCACAGAATCTTCCATTATTGCAACTTGAGACTTGATTTCTTATTTAGTTCTTTCAGCTTGAGAAATGCCCAGGATGTTCTTCTTCCCTTTTGGTTTGCTAACTCCAGGTTTCTGCACATTTCATTCTAATACTTTACTTTGTCTTCTTGAGCCGCCCTTATTTATCCTCTACTATAAGAATGGAAAATATGTGGAATGTACGCTGCTACTTCCCACTTCATGCTCAGGGCAGACATTGCTAATTGATCACAGCATTCTTTCCCATAGAATTAAACTTGGCCTCAGAATCCTTCTCAACACAGCACTCCAGGCAACTACTAAGAATCAAACATGAGATAACGCTTATTAACTTTATCTCTTATTAACCTGCCCTACTTCATGCCAAGTTCTATGGCAGATGCTTTGATTGATCTTGAAAAATTCTAAGACCCTGCCTTAGGCCTCAAAGATTTAGAGAAAGAGTTTATCTATGTTTAGGGGCCAAAGCTCAATTCAGAGCCAAACTTTTGGCACAGAGTACAAGGGGCCTTGTCCAGGGAATCAACAGCGAGGGTTGGAATAATCAGGGAGGGCTTTCTGGAGGAGAGCCTTGAATCATGCATGGGTCAGTTAAACAGAAGGAAAGAGGGTGGCTGTTTGGACAGGGATTTGGAACAAAGTCCTTAATCCCCACTTTATTTTTCTCCCCTGAACACAGGGAAACATTCCCCACTAAACACACTTTCAAGATACAGGAAGGGCTTGTGCTTGGATAGAGCATGGAAGAATGAGTAGGCATTCGCCAGGCAGACAAAAGATAGAGCAGTACTCCAGGCAAAGGGAACAGTTGGGCAAAGGCCTGAGATGCTAAGCTCCCTAGAGACCTGAAGCATAGGATGTGGCAGGTGACAAGTGAGGCTGGAAAAGGAAGTCTGGACAGGTTGTGAAGGGCCTGGAATATCATGCTAAGGAGTTTGGACATTATAGAAAATGGAGAGCTGTAGAAGGCTCAAGAGTCAGGAAGTCAAGTGATTAAATCTGTTTGAGAGTGATAACCGATAATGGCCTATTTTAAGTTGAGGCAATTGAGGCCCAGAGAAATTAGATGAATTGTCCAAATGGCACACAACTAATTAGTGGCAGGCCCTGGACCAGAGATGGTATAACTCTGGTTGTTTTTATGTTCACTATTACCCATCTTCCTATACCTGCTCCTACCCTCTTTCCTTTGCCCAGGATGACCCCTTCTCAGCTTTGGATGTACATCTGAGTGACCACCTGATGCAGGCTGGGATTCTTGATCTTCTCCGGGATGACAAGAGGACAGTGGTCCTAGTGACCCACAAGTTACAGTACCTGCCTCATGCTGATTGGGTGAGGGATTCTCATGGGGGGGAGAATGTGGCAAGCTAATGAAAGGACAGTCAGGCATCTGCAAATAAGTCAGTCAAGTGTGCTGGTAGCAATCACTGAGGGCTATGAAGCAGAAGAGATCAGCCTTAGACAGCTTCATGCAGACTAGGTGGCACCAGACTGGGCAGCTTAGGGAGACTCTGCACAGGCTTAGGGTTTGGTATAACCTAGGTCCACTGACATTCCTCAACCTGGCTTGGGGCCCTTGTAGATACACCCAAACACTGGCACCAAGAATTCTCAGAAGGAAGCGCACACTCAATTCCTACCTTCTGATGATTCCTGCCATTTGATGGCCCATCCCCTAACTTTGGGGAGTCCCAATTTAAAAGGAAGCCATCCCACCCTCAAATTTACCAGAGGCGAATGGGTTTCAGTTAGGATCATATGGAAAATATAGAAATAAAGAATAGCCATAGTAATAGAAACTTCAGTATAATCAGTAAAATCCAATTTTTTGAAACCCCACATTAACTAAATTCCTGTAATACTCAGTATATAGACTTGGATTAATTGGAAAGCACTTAATTTTCAAAATGCAAATCATGTGACTTTTGAAATCTGGGCCTTGCCTGACTCCCTGTATAAATTTGCCCCTAACCAGCAAATTTTGAGATCCACCCCCTTAAGTTTGAAACTTGACGCTTCCCAAATAAATCCATATGTAATGAGAACCCCCATTATTAAAAAGACCAAAATTAAAAGTCCAGATTTAAAAAAAAGAAGCAGCAGCTATTAAAACAGGTGCAGAAGGATTGTTTCTGAGCTTCTTGGGTGACCAGAGTGAGGCAGTTCAGGACAATCTTGAGTCAAAAGAAGGCAAACACAGAAGTGCCCCGTTACTTGAGGCATCAGTCAACAGGACTCCCAGGCATCTCTCCCTGAAACCCAGAATGAGGTGAGTGGGAGTGAGAGGAGTGGGGGCAGGTGTCTGAATGAAAGACAAACCTAAATGATAGCATCATTGAATGTTTCAAATGAAACAAGTTTTATTGATTTCAAAAAAGTGTGGTCACACACACTTAGGCCAACAGATATTTTGCCAAGTGCTGGATGGAACCTGCCATCAAAAGTAGCTAAGAATAGTATACAATTACCCCATTAAATGTATGGAAACAACTACCACTGATGGAGTCCTTGAGGGTGACCAGCTAGCTTGAGAAGGATGCACTGTTTTGCTCTACAATGCCTTTTATCAACCACAGGGCATCCCTTGAGAATTACCCCCCAGAGGTACCAAATTCTGAATCCTGAGAGTACAATGTTGAGGGTAAGTCATCACCTCTGGTCAACTGCAGTGGGTGAGCTGGAGGCTGTTTGTGCTGAGGAAAAGGACGTGTGCATCACCATCTCAGAATCTTCATTCAGGCAGTGATGTGAATGCCACTCCTCCTCGCCAGCCAGCCCCTGGGCCAAGTTCATGTCTGCCTTTTCAGATCATTGCTATGAAGGATGGCACCATCCAGAGGGAGGGCACACTCAAGGACTTCCAGAGGTCTGAGTGCCAACTCTTTGAGCACTGGAAGACCCTCATGAATCGTCAAGACCAAGAGCTGGAGAAGGTGAGTGTACCCCGGCAGCCACCCCTAAAGAAAAAGGTTCTACTGTTAGATAGATAGAGATAAGTATTGATTTGGGTGAAGAGAAGGGCAATGTACCAAATGTGAATGATCAATATGGTGGCATTGAGGAATAGAAAGACATAGAGAGGTACATAGGAGGTACAGACAACAAAGATGAACCCTTTTGCACATAAAGTACTGCATTGTCAGTGAAGGCAAACATGGGTATACAGGTGGATAGATGGGTGGACAGATGGGTGGACAGGCTGAACTAGGAGGTATGTCTGTGAAGCAGGGAGTGTACCCAAGAACATGTATAGGGTTGGCATACAACGGTCCTATAAGTTTATGTGTATGATCTGAATTCCCAGGTGTATAGTAGAGCTGACAAGAGGCAAAGTGGTAGTCACTGCTTGGTCACAGCCAACTACCCAGGTTCAAGTAGTTGAACCTGTGGGCTCGGGACTATAGTTGTAGGGTACATCAAGCTCAATTGGCATAACATACTACACAAAACATTATTCCACCTCCTACTTTGGCGAGTAGCGACTGGGATCTTAAAAGCTTGCAAGCTGCCATCTAGATGGAATGATGGGTCTCTCCTCGTCCAGAGCAAAGAAGAATGAAGAAAATCAAAAATTCATGGATACAATCAGTCCTCGTGACTGGTACACCATCCAATCTGCAGCCTATATGACTATGAGACCAGAAGAACTAGATGGTGCCCGGCTACCAATGTCAACGACTTGGAAGGGGATCTATGTAGGAGATCCTGGATAGAGAGGGTGAACTATGTAGACAAAACTCAAAATCATTTGGAGGAAAAAAAAAGTGAGGGGAGACCAGGTTTGCTGGTCCAATAGAGCCTGGTAGAACCACTGAGACTATGGCCCCTAGCTGCCCGTCAGGTCTGGAAGTGAACCCACACCTGTGGCTTCCAGCCAAGCAAAAGACAAACATATGAGTTGAACACTTAACTGAGGTAGACACACTTCTTGGAGAGAACAATCTTGGGAGAAAGAAGGGCTGCTTATGTACCAGGAGACAGCTCAGGGGGCAGGAGGGCATGGAGGGATGGACACAGGGAAGAGGTAATTATCAGGAGGAAGTTGGAGGGGAGCTGTTGCATTGTGGTAAATTGTGGTCAATGTCATGAGACAAAGTGTTTGTGAACTGCTGTCTGGAAAGTGAATTTGCTCTGTAAATCTTCACCCAAATCACACACACACACACACAAAAAAAGGTTCTGCTGGAACCTGAACTCATAAAGTCCTCCCTGCCCTTGCTGATTGACCCTGGAAGCCCCCAAAGCACAGATGGGGGAGCTGGGCATGAACTTACTCCTAGCAGAAGAGACAGTACCTCTGCCACCTCCCCAGGGCAGAAAACCAGATGGGCACCTGCACCTTAACCTGAAATAGTCAGATACTGTTTAGTTACACATTTCGTAAAATCAACTCAAAATGGCTAAACAAAGGAAAAAGAGGGAGTTAAGGATTTATTGGCTCATGAAACCAAAAAGTCCAGTTGTCATAGCTTCAGGTGTAGTCAGATTTAGATGGTCAAACAATGTCATCAGAAATATGTTTTTCCTCATCTCTTGGCTCTGCTTCCTGCATATTTGTTTCATTCATTTTCATGGTGGCAATGAAAGCCATCAGCATCTCAGGTTTATATTCTCCCAGCTCAGAGATCAACAAAGAGAGTGCCTCTTTCTCAATGGTTCAACAAAAGTCTGAGGGCAGACTCTCATTGGTCCAGATTGGTCAGGTGCCCACCTCTGAACAAATCAAATCATTGTGACCAGGGATATGGAATGTGATGATTGGCCAGTCCTGGGTCATATAGCCACCCTGGAGCCAGGGAGAATGATCAGCCCCACCAGAATCACAGAGTCTAAGAATGGGAGAAAGTGGTTCCTAACAGGAATATTAGGATACTGTTAGCTAATGAATGAGCAGGAGTAAATGCTGAGCAAGACATATGGGTTCATCCCCTATTGGCAATGTAAGTCAAAGAGTTAAATACCACCTGGTATAATCAGCCTGGGGCCCTAAATTCCTCCTCCCAGGTGCCAAGGATCCATCCTGAAGGGGTGAGAGGAGGGAATGGGAGTGACTGACACTCTCTTTGGGCATCCCTCCAAGGCCCCAGAAAGGCTGGAGTTTTTCCTGGTTCATTCAGGGGCTTAGTGAGGCAGTCAGGAGGCTGTGAAACTTATTTTCTGCCAGATATAGTATCTGTCTACCCATGGGCACAGAAAAGCCTGCCTGCAGGCTGTGGCTTGGAGGATCCTTAGACCCCCAAAAGTCTTTCTTTAAGTCTGTATTTCCACTATTCGAGCCATTCTTTGAAGATTTTTTTTCTGTCCATTGAAGAAAAAAGAGAGCAAGAATCCTTTGATAAAGTGCAAGCACTTCAGCCTCATCATCTTACTCCTTGGGCTTTTGTCTGTAGCTGTCAGCCAGGTGAACAAAGGATTGGGTGCTGGGGCATGCTGTGCTGGTGGAAGAAAACACGGTCCTGCCAGTAGGGAACAGACTGTTGATGGGTATTGAAGAAGAAGGATGGAAAGAGTAGCTGGAGGAGCCTTAGAAGGCAACATAGTGTGACACACAGAACTGGGCCCCAGTCCTGTCTCTGAGTGTCCTGTCTGGGTCTCAGGTTTCTCCTCTGTGAAACGCCACTTCCTAGGGCTGCCTGAGGCTCCTGAGTGTGTAATCCTTTGTAACCTGAAAGTCCTATACATACACAAAGAAATCTTGTTATTGAAGTTCCTCTGGTTGGTGTTGTCTCCCAAATACAATTAGAAGAGGCTTCAGGACATGGCCTGGATGCTCTCCTCTTTTTCTATTTTCTCCAGAGCCCCAGGCTGTGCACAGCTGATGTAGCTTTAATAACAAACAGACCTGGGCTGCAGTCCCCACTCCACGAAGTATTCATGGTGTCTGGGCTTCAGTGTTCCTGTAAATAAAGTGGAGATAATAAAGCCAACCTCCCTACATTGCCATGAGGAATAAATGAAATAAGCTGTTTGTAGCTCTTAGCACAGTGTTTGGCATATAGTAGAGCTCAGTGATCATCGGGAGAGGGGCCATCACTGAGATTTGGGACCTGGACTCCTGACTCAGGCTGCTGTCTCTAGTGGAAACCTAGAACCTTCAGTTCTGCAGGGTCTGCCCACCTCTATTACCTGACACCTAATCTCAGGTTGTTTACCTTCTCCCCAGACTAACCCTCACCATCTGAGCTCTGTGGCATGTCCAAACTTATCATGGGGGGGCGGGGGGTGCCTAGGCAGAAGCCTGGACTTTAGCTGTTCCTCCTTCCTCTTATGGTTGAGATCATCAAGATTCCAGATGATCAGTGCCTAGGAGGCCAGACAAGACCAGGACCTCGCATTTCCCATCTCAGAGCAGGACTAGGCCCATCCCAGAACTGCTCTGGACCCTCCTCTAGGCAGCGGCAACCTGGGAACCTTACACTGGTCATCACAGTGGCAGTTGCCTCCCACTGTTCTCCCCACCCAGTACACCCTGAGGAAATTGACCAGACCTCATGTCTTTCAGGAGACCGTCATGGAGAGAAAGGCCACAGAGCCATCCCAGGGCCTGTCCCGGGCCATGTCCTCGAGAGATGGCCTTCTGCAGGATGAGGAAGAGGAGGAAGGTATAGACAGTGGGGCTGGATGTGAGATTCTGGCCTGAGGCATATCAACCATAGGATACTAAGGTTTGGGATTCCTGGGTGGTGAGATAAGGAGCCTTTGATGAGATCCCTGTGTGCCTCAATTTTCCCATTTGTAAGTGGTTCATCCTCAGAGGGATGTGGAATGTGAAGCCACAGAGTGGGTCTTTGCGGCCTGCAGAGGAGGCAGCTGAGAGCGAGGAGGAGGACAACTTGTCGTCATTGCTGCACCAGCGTGCCAAGATCCCATGGCGAGCCTGCGCCAAGTACCTGTCCTCTGCCGGTATCCTGCTCCTGTCACTACTTGTCTTCTCCCAGCTGCTCAAGCACATGGTCCTGGTGGCCATTGATTACTGGCTGGCCAAGTGGACCGACAGCGCCCTGACCCTGAGCCCTGTGGCCAGGAACTGCTCCCTCAGTCAGGTCTTGCCTGCTGCCCCACAGCACTGACCGGGTAGGGGTGGGGGCTGAGCCTGTGGACAGCCCAGGGACCCACCTTGTTCTCTGCCTGGCCCAGGAGTGCTCCCTCAACCAGACAGTCTACGCCATGGTGTTCACGGTGCTCTGCAGCCTGGGCATCGTGCTGTGCCTCATCACGTCCGTCACCGTGGAATGGACCGGGCTAAAGGTGGCTAAGAGGCTGCACCGCAGCCTGCTGAACCAGATCATCCTGGCCCCCATGAGGTACCACCCTCCCCTGGCCGTGGTGGAGCTGTGAGCAAGTCACTGTTCTCTGAGCCTCACTTCTCCCATCTGTAAGATGGGGATATATAACCTGTTCCTGGTGGTGCAAATGGTTGCTCTCAGCTACTAACCTAAAGATTGGCAGTTCAAACCCACCAAGTGGTGCCATGGAAGAAAGGCCTGACACTCTGCTTCTGTGAAGATTGTTCTTGTTATTGTAGGTCATTTAGTTGATTCTGACTCATAGTGACTTTCTAGCACAGAATAGAACTGCCCCATAGGGTTTCCTAGGCTCTAATCTTTACAGGGGCAGATTGCCAGATCTTTTCTTCCACAGTGCAGCTAGTGGGTTCAAACTGCTGACCTTTTGGCTAGCCAAGCACTTAACCATTACACTATCAGGGCCAAGAAAACTCTATGAAGCAGTTTTACTCTTCATAAACACAAGGAGGCACCATGAGTCAGAATTAACTCGATGGCACCAACTTTGGGTTGGTGTTTGGATCACAGGCTTGTGGGAAGGACCCAAGGATACAGTGTATGTAGAAATGTTCTCAGTGCAGGAAGCAGAAAGAAACTAGTATTTATTAGCCAAACATGCTAGGCATTTTATATGGTTATGTCACCTAATTTTCCAACAGCCCTTCAAAGTGAGTGACTATAGGCTCTAGGTAAATGTTAACATACCTTCCCTAGGCAAGTGCCACCAGCCCTTCTCTACCTAGTTCTGCTCCCGCCCCTCTCCACCCTCTCCTCCCTCAGCCAGCCTGCAGTTCCTCTGGGTGTGAAAGAATTTTAAGGTGGCCAGGTCAGTTGGCCAATTCAGTTTAAAAACATGACAGGAAACAACTGAACTTTTCACACTCTCTATAGGCTGGCCTTCCCCAGACTATGTTTTTGGTAGGTGCTGTCAAGTCAATTCCAACTAATAGTGACCCTATGTACAGCAGAACAAACGCTGGTCAGTCCTGTGTCATCCTCACAATCTATCAAAAAAAACCAACTCACTGCCATCGAATGGGATCCAACTCATAGTGACCCCACCTTGGGGTTTCCGAGGCGGTATCACTACAGAAGTAGATCGCCCAACCTTCCTTCTGAGGAGTGGCTGGTGGGTTTGAACGGTCAGCCTTCTGGTTAGCAGTCAAATGCCTTAGGCACCACACCACCAAAGCTCCCTCACAATCTATAGAGACAATAAAAAATTCAGTGGTTATCAGGGGATCAGGGTGAGGTAGGAGGGATGAATAGGTGGAACACAAGGCATTTTAAGAGCAGTGAAAGTGTTCTGTATGATAGTATAATGGTGGACACATGATACTACGCATTTGTCAAAACCCATAAACTCACTGCCATCAAGTTAATTCTGACTCATAGCAACCCCACGGGTTGCAGAGTAAAAATGTACTCCATCAGGGTTTCATGGCTGTGACCTTTGGGAGGCAAATTACCAGGCCTTTCTTCAGACTGTCTCTGAGTGGGCTTGAACCACTAGCTGTTCAGTTAGCAACTGAATGTTTAACCATTTGTGCCACCCAGGGGACTCCTGTCAAAACCCACAGGACTGTACAACACAAAGGTTGAACCCTATCATAAACTATGTACTTCACTTAATAATAATGTATTAAAAACTGTACCACAGCGGTGCAAGATATTAGTAATAGGAAACAGAATGTGCAGAAGAGAGGGAACTCTCTGTGCTTTCTGCTCAATTTCTCCATAAACCTAAAACTTCCCTGAAAAATAGTCTTTAAAAAACAAACATAAATAAATACATAAAATTTTTTTTAAGAAGAAGAAAAAGAAAAAAATCAATAGGGAGACAGATTATTGGGCCCCTTGTCAATGCTAGACCTCACAATGTGACTGCCCTTTTACTTTTCAGCGTCGTGAACTGTTTCCATGGCCCACTGATGTGGCCTCAAAGTTTATTTATCCTCCACTTGCCCCAGATTTGTGGTCCCAGAGTTCTCTTGTTGAGGTTGAGCTGATCAGGGTCACAGACAGCGCAACGACAGCCAGAGTGGCCCTGCAGAATCAGACTGCCAATAGGCTGTCCCCAGGGCCCTGTTCCTTTGGCAGATTGTCCCTCAGAGGGCTGTGTGTCCACAAGAGGATAGCTGCTGAGTGAGTCAGGCTGGACTAGGAGCTGAGAAAGGTGGCAGCAGTGAGAGATGGGCTAAGGAGGGGCTAGCAATCCTTTGGGTGGCTGCAGGAATTCTCAGGAACACAGGCTAGATGTCTGCAGAACTCCCCCAGGGAGCCAGAACCGGCTTCCTGGACATTCTGCAGATGACTCCAGGGGCACTTAAATCAAATAACTAGCCACTCTTATTCAATAAACAGGAAATAAATGAATAAACAAATGACTAACTGTTCTTCTGATTGACTCTTAGGTTTTTTGAGACCACACCCCTTGGAAGCATCCTGAACAGATTTTCATCTGATTGTAACATCATCGACCAGGTACACAGGACCATGACCCATATCCCCCAGTTCAGAGAGAGGCCCCGGGTCTCGTGCTGGGTTCCCCAGATCAGGTGATCAGAGCCCTATGGGGGGAACCCAAAGTCCCCTCTCCCCCATCTGATTATAATGCTATCTCAGGACCTGGGCCCTCTCTGGTGAGACCTCCTAATAAGGCTGAGGGAAACTAGACCACTTTGGCTTTTATTTGAGACCCCACTGGTTCACTCCATAAGGTTCCAGCATATTCTGAAGCAAGGTGGCCGATTTTGTAGAGAATATTAATTTTTATTCAGCCTGTATTTTTTATTTACCATTGTGCTAGACGGTAAGAAAACAAAGCCTAATCGCTGCTCTCTGGGAGTTTACAGTGTAGCTGGAGAGATTGAGACATGTGCCTGTAATAAATTGAGGGCATAAAATATGGTGACCACTAACACTAAACATAGGTAAATATCAAAATATACAGGACCTTTAAGTGCAATGACAGATTAGAAGTTCAAGTGTAGGACTTAAGGCACTGGACTAGGCTTCACAGCTGCTTTGAAGTGTGCCCTAATGCTATAAGAAGGACTTGCCTCTTTAGTTAAGGAAGATGCCCCACGTGGGAACAGAAACTCCCCAAAAGAGCGTCAGGAATTCCCTGAGCTCCTCTGCTGGAGCTCACCCCGCCTGGACCTCACCTCCCTCTCCTTTTCCTCCCCAGCACATCCCATCCACGCTGGAGTGTCTGAGCCGTTCCACCCTGCTCTGTGTCTCAGCCCTGGCTGTCATCTCCTACGTCACACCCATGTTCCTCGTGGCCCTCTTGCCCCTGGCCATTGTGTGCTACTTTATCCAGAAGTACTTCCGAGTGGCATCCAGGTGATGGCAGCCTTTGCCAGCCTTGGGTGGACGTGGGGAAGGTGAGGGGTGGGAAGTGCTTTGCAATGGGCAGCTTGTCCATTTATCAGAATCAGCATCAGAAAAGTAGTACAGTCATGTTCTTCAAAACAGTAATAAAAATAGAAATACTCATATTCCCCTGCTCTAAGAGTACCATCTGTTAGTATACACACACCATAGTTAATATCAGAATGATTTCCGTGGGAGTTGTGGTCAGCATTGGAATTGCTAAGTCAGGGTGGGCACATGCTTTTACACCCTTCTTCCATTTTGCCACAGTGCTTCCAGGAGGGTTGTATGATTCTAGTGGCCAGGCTGACTGCTAATATGTGAAATCATGGGGAGTGGTGATCAAAGGACACCTGGTGTGGTGGGTATGGCACAGTCACACCTGCCGACCCACATGATCCAGGAATCCTTGACTTAGGGAAGCGAGCCTCTCACAGCCATTCTCACTGATTACATTTGCCCTCATATGTCTTGGAGGCACGTTCACCTCTTTCTTACTTGAAATTTTCTATGAACATTCTCTAGGAATTTCTTTCTGCAAGTCGTTCTGTTTCACTCATGGATTCAAAGAATTGTAGGAAACATTTTAAAGAAGCTTGAGATAAGTGTTTCTCAAACTGTCAACTACAACCCATTAGTGAGTCATGGAATCAATATTGTGGCTCACAACTAGCATATTTTTTTAAAATGAAATAGAATAGAAAATATTAAACTGTATTCACATAGTAACAGTAAGCGTGGCTTCGTTAAACTTTTGTTTTGGTCACATAAGTGTGTGTACTGATTGGTGATGTAAAATGCCTTTCTTACTCTAGGCTGTCATCAGAAAGATTAAGTACCATTTCCAGAGCACCTAAAACAAAAAACCAAACCCACTGCCTTCGAGTCAGATCCAACTCATAGAGACCCCTCCTTGGGGTTCCAAGGCGGTATCACTACGGAAGTAGATTGCCCAGTCTTCCTTCCTAGGAGTGGCTGGTGGGTTTGAACCACCAGCCTTCTGGTTAGCAGTCAAATGCTTTCGGCACTATGCCACCAGAGCTCCTCCCAGGGCACCTAGTTGGTTGGAAACTGGAGACAAAATGCTGATTAGCAACAATAATAATTAAATTCAGATCCATTTGTCCATAACTTCCTTACCCACAAGGATCAACATTTCTGTAAATGCCTTTTTGCTTGTGTGATCTGGAATCCCTTGGCATCCACAAGGAACATAACTGGTTGATATTCAAAGAATTACAGTGGCTTTTTAAACACTGTGCAAGCTATTCTACAAAGTTCCTGTCTTCTGCCAGAGAAGCTCCCCTGGTCCTCTGGCTCCCACTCTGGCCCTGGAGACGGTTTGTCCAGGAAGCTGCTTCCTCCATCCCAACCTGGCCTCCCTGCACTAATGCACTTTGTTAAGGTGCAGCTGGGAGCTGTTGAAGGCAATTCCGTTGCTGTAGAAACCTCTGGCTTTTCGTCTCCCAGGGAGCTCTTTAGATTCTGGCCTGTTATGTACAAAATCCTGTTGTGGTTAGGGGCAAGGCATGGCAGTATACTGAAAGCTTTGACTTTGGTCTTTCTACTCTTCTGACCAGTTGTTTTAAGGCTCAGGTTGTTCAGCTGTAAAATCGAAATAGCACTGCCTGCCAGCCTGACCTCAGAGTGAGGTTGTGCAGCAAATGTGCACAGCTGGATAGAGACTTGGTGATGCCCAGGATAACAATGACAGTGCCTAGCATGCTCTGCTTACTCATTTTCCATAAATGTATAATCCACTCCTCACCACCACTCCATGGAATGGTGCCATTGTCTTGTCTCTTCACAGACAAGGCAACTGAGGCTTAGAAAGGTGAAGTCATTTGCCTACACACTGTAGAGGGTAAAGCTAGGATTCAAATGCCAGCTGAACCTTGAACCTGCCCTTTTAACCACTCCATTCTGTTCCCCACGGCACAGGGACCTGCAGCAGCTGGATGACACCACCCAGCTCCCCCTCCTCTCACACTTTGCTGAAACTGTGGAAGGCCTCACTACCATCCGGGCCTTCAGGTATGAATTCAGATTCCCTCCAGGGTGGAGCATGGAGTGTGGATGGGGCCGGAGTCACAGGTCATTAGATTTCATTCTCAGGGCTCCACTTAGTAAGGTCCAGGACACACCTCTCCCAACCCCTCCTCAACCCCAAGGTGCACATGATCTATACCAGAGGGGGCCAGCCAATGGGCTTTAGCTGTGTGATCCAGGTGAAGCCTCAGAGAGAAAAGTCCCATCTTGCATACAAGCTTAGGGCCTCTGTGAACTAAGACAGAACATGAAAAGAAGCAAAGTGGGGACAAGTCCTTACATGTTGTTGTTATTATGTGCCGTCGAGTTGGCCCCAACTCATAGCGACCC
>NW_006921601.1:16347291-16381281 GCF_000298275.1 Orycteropus afer afer | reverse complement strand
CCCAGATCTTAAGGGTCACCCTGAGGCCTACTTCTATTGAGAATCTTCTGTATGCCAAATGCTGTGCTGAGGAGTACTTTACATGCCAATCTCATTCATGCTGCACTGCAACTTTAGGTGATGAGCATGATTTTTCCTGTTCCACAGATAAGGAAACTGAGGCTCAAAGTAGTTATATGACCTCTCTGTGTGAGGATCTACAAAGCCCACACTTGAACCTAGTTCTTCATTCAGTAAACATTTACTGAGCACCTATGTCCTAAACTCCATGCCAGGCACTAAAAGGACAGAGATGAGTCAGATGGGCCCCTGCCCCAGAGGCGTTTATAGTCCATACTCTCAGCAGGGCAGAACAAACCCATGTGACAGGTACTCTGACAGGAGGGATATAGGTTGTGGGAGCATAGAAGAGAAGCTGTCATGGAAGTCTTCATGGAGGAGATGTCATTGAAGCTGAGACTCAAAGGATGGGTAAGTTCACCCAATGAAGGAATTCTTCAAAAAAATTCAGTGATTGTGTCATCCTTCCACCACTCACAGTGGTGATACTGGGTGGACAGGAACATCTAAGGCTGCCTGGAGTGCAGTGGAGCTGTTACCTAGCCTCCATCTGATTTATAGGGCATCTCTCCTCTAGCTAGGCAGACCAGAGACCCCAAATCCAAAAAATTTGGCTCTGGTCTCTAAACCTCACCCAGAAAGTGATTCTAAGTTATTTTTAGGATGGCGCAGCTGTGCAGTGTGACAGTGATACCAAGCCCTGTGTCCAGGAGTAACCTCAGGGCTCAAGGACCAGCCAAGAGTGTAGAGAGACTTGCATCTCCTCCCCACAACTTGCAAGGCCCAGCTGCAGCCCTGGGAGAGGTGCCCAGTACCCCTTACCCCTAGAGCAGCATGGTAGCCTCTGCTCATTCCCTGGGCCTCAGGGGCCAATGGAAGACAGCCTCTTAGATGTCCTAAGGAAAGTAAAGCAGAGCTTTAATCCAGCCTTGACTCTACTCCTTGGACACCCCTAACCTAGCTGGTGGTGTCTTCCACATAAAAACTCCTTGGAGAATGGCAAATGACTGTACAGTCACCTCTGAGCATCCTTCTTTTCTTAATCCTGAACTTCCCCCATTCCTTCAGCTTCCACGCCCAGCCTCTACTCTGTTTTGACAATGTCCCCCTTATAATTGGTATCCCAGAGGCCTGGGGCCAAGAGATTGTGACTTCCCTTTAGTGGGCAAAATCCTCTTGTAAGTGAATCCCAGCATCCCATAACACCCTCAGATTCTGCTGGCTCACCCAGAAGAAGTGCCCAGAAAGCCCTGCCATATTCTGCACCTACATGATGGGTGAATTTCAAATCATCCCTGTGTCTAATTCACACAGCTAACTACCATTTATTGATTGTACACTTACCTTGTGCTAGACACTGTGTAAAGTGCTGTATATGTATTACTGCATTTAATCCTCACAATAGCCATATTCTACAAATGAAGAAACTGAGGTTCAGGCTGGGTGACCAACCCAAAATCACATAGACAGTGAATGCTGGTGTTGAGCTTGGAAACTCCTGGTCATTCCTGAGAGGCCCGCCTTTTTCCCAAAAGAGTTTCAAAAGTGCCCAGCACCTGGCTCAGTGTTTTACAGAAATTGTTTCATACGGGAGGCATATTGTCCATATGGGAGGCAGCAATATTCCCATTTTACTGGTGAGGAAACTGAGTCTTGATCCTAACACACAGCCAGTACATAATGATGCTCAGTCTCCAATCTGAGTTTATATGTCTCCAAAGCTGGACCTCTTCTTCAGTCTTAGACATACAGTTGCACACTCAGAAGCTCCCAAGTCACACATTCTCGTGCATATACCTACCCTTCAGATAATTCACACACCCCTCAGACTCTCCTGTCACATGGTTCTCAGACCCACAAACACTGAATGCCCCTCCTTGCACACACATCTCCAACACACACTTACTCAAACCCTTTAGACATCCAATTTCACACTCATCTCAGACACATCATTCACATGCACACATCCACCCCTTGGCTGTGCACTCACACACACTTTCACACCTGACTCACTTCATCCACCTCAGACACATAGTTCAGATACACACTCTCCACCCAGAAATCATCAAAGCAGAGCAGACACCTTCTGGGAGTGACAAGCAGATGCCCAACAAGGCACATCTTGAGTCCTTCTCAGTGCCCTGAGTTTAGTCTTCAGGCCCAGCAGTGCTAAGACTACTTTTCATTCATTCCCTTATTCATCATCAAACAAGTGCCCCTGCCCCTCCTCTGGACCCTGCTCACATCAGTCAGGTCTGAGGGGGTGGCCAAGGAGAGTAATGCTAGGAACCCAAGTTACCAGAGAGAGGAGGTAGGTTATGCACAGTAACACAGGCAAGAATGTGATGAGGACACAAGGGTAGGAAAGACCCTGTAGAATTCTGTGCATTGAGAAGTCTACCTTAGAGGGCCAGGGAAGGCTCCATTCATTCACTCATTCGATATTTATTATAGTGTCAGGCTATGGGGATACACTGGTGAACAAAACAGATCTTAGTCCTCCTATAGCTTACAGTCTAGTGAGGGAGATAGATCATAAACAGCTAAAGGAATGAAGCAAATAGCTAAAGACAATTAAGAAAACAAGCTTCAGAGATGAAGAATAATAAGGGAGGTGTACCTTGGGTAATGTAGTGGTCAAGGACGACCTCTCTGAGGGGGCACCCTTTAAGGTAAGCCCTGAAGGTTGAGAAAGAGTCAGCCTTGTGAACAGCAAGGGAGAAAGCATTCCAGGCAGTGGGAATAACATGTACAAAGCCCTTGGGGTAGGGAAGAAGTTGGTACTGTCAAAAAACTGAAATATGACTGGGGTGACTACAGCATAGCAAGCATAGCAGGAGGTTGGCAGGGGCCGGATGTCACAGGCTCCTGGCGAGGAGATCATCATCCTAAAAGCAATAGAAGTCAGTGATATTCTAAGCAGAGGAGAGAGAGGATGCAGTTTGTAGTTTAGAAAGATTATGCTGACTGCTGTTGGAAAGGGGACTGTAGGGAGACACCAGGTAGAACTATTAGGAGGCTGATGCAGTCATCCAGGTGAGAGCTAGTGGTAGACAGGAAGCTGTAGAGAGGTGAGCAGAGCCAAGGGCTATTTTGGAGGTAGAAATAAGAGGACTTGATGATAGATTAGATGTGGATCCAGGATGATTCCTAGGTTTCTGGCCTGCACAACGAGATGAATGAAGAGGCCCTTTATTGTAACGGGGAAGACCCAGGGAGAAGAACAGGTCTTGGGGTGAAGAACAAGAATTTGAAGGAGACTCTTGACCACTTTGAACAAGTATAAAGGAGTTATCATTCCAGAGAGGAAAAGCATTTCATTTGTTAGGTGGCAAAGATGGCATGTTTAGGAGCCAATGAGGCCTATATGGCCTTCTCTGTAGGTAGGGAGAGTCCCAGGGACTTTGTGGACTAACATTACTCCTTCAGATCCTCCTTATCTTCCTTCCAGGTACGAGGCCCGATTCCAGAAGAAGCTCCTCGAATACACAGACTCCAACAATATCGCCTCCCTCTTCCTCACAGCTGCCAACAGATGGCTGGAAGTTCGTATGGCAAGTGCTACCCACCCCTACGCTGGGTCCCAGAACAGGGGGTCCTGATAATTGTGTGGCACCACAGCAAGGGCAAAATATGGACCAGAAGGTGGGAATATAGGACACAATACCAGATTGTACATGTGTGCAGTCGACACTGAGCCCTCCTGCCCAGCCCTAATGGTCCTCCCAGTGTCTGAGACCCTTGTCTCCATATCACTGCATGGGGCGTTGTATATTTGAGGTGTGTGCAAGAATAATTGTTTGTTTAACTGTGATGAGTGTGCATCTAAAGAGGGTCATATGACACATATATTGTGTACATACATGAGCCAGCTGATGAGGTACATGTGTATAGGTGTGTGCAGGTGGCTGGGAAGTAGGGGAAGCATAAGCTTATGTGCACATGTAGTCTCACTGGGGTCCCTGTGTGGTCTGATGATGTGTATGTGAGTTGGTGGGGGCTGAGGTTGAATCTTGGCTGGGCTGCTCTCTGCCCTGGAAGGGAATGTGATAGGATGGGGGCCCTGTGGTCCCAACCCCTGACTGCCTAGGCCAGCTCCTGTCCCTCTGCAGGAGTACATTGGTGCATGTGTGGTCCTCATCGCAGCTGTGACCTCCATCTCCAACTCCCTACACAGGGAGCTCTCAGCCGGCCTGGTGGGCCTTGGCCTCACCTATGCCCTCATGGTGAGTGGGCAGTGGGCTGAAGCAGGGGAGGGTCAGACACCAGCACTCACGGAATCTCAGGGCACCTTTCCCAACCAAAACACCCCTAGATCACCCCTGAACTGATTTTAGTGTGATGCCAGAGGGCCCTTGTGAGCAGATGAACAGACTTGTAGGTCTCTCTTCACCCAAGCTCCAAGCCCAAAAGGTGATGGGAAAGAAACTAAATTCATTGTAACCCTTCCCCTACCTCCAGGGATGGCCACCCTTAACAGCCAGTTGATGAGCTCCTCGTCCCTCTTCAAGCTATGAGATGAGCCATCCTGGTGGCAGCGGATAGGACCAGGTGATCACTCTCTGTGGCTGATTGCTTGCCACCTTATGCCCTATTCTCCCCACAGGTCTCCAACTACCTGAATTGGATGGTGAGGAACCTGGCAGACATGGAGATCCAGCTGGGGGCTGTGAAACGTATCCATGGGCTCCTGAAAACTGAGGCAGAGAGTTACGAGGGGCTGCTGGGTGAGGGTCACTGAAAGACGACCCCTGGAGGAAGGGCCTAGAATAGGGGAGGGTTTGGGTTGGGGACTGCGAGGGACCCTGGGGGATAGGCTGGCACTCCTGGGCACTAGCTGACCCCCAGTCTGGCCCCCAGCACCATCGCTGATCCCGAAGAACTGGCCAGACCAAGGGAAGATCCAGATCCAGAACCTGAGTGTGCGCTACGACAGCTCCCTGAAGCCTGTGCTGAAGCACGTCAATGCACTCATCTCCCCAGGACAGAAGGTCAGACGACAACAGCTCTGCCATTAGGGCGGTGAACGGTGAATGGGAAAGCCTCCCAGTCATTCAGATCCCCAGTCTCCCAGCTTGGGTCCCTCACAGTGATGAGCCTCACCCTCCCCGCCTCCCCTTCATCCTTCCCTTCTCCTGCTGCCTTCAGACTGTACCTCCTTGCTTGTTCACTAAGCATGCAGACAGCTGGGGCTCCTCTGTCCCCCCTGAAAATGGCCAGGGGCTGTCCCCTGGGCACTCCTCTCTGAGCTTCAGAGCAGGGGCCAAGGGGCAGAGAACAAGGCTGCCCCAGTCTCTATGCTGTGACCCAACTCTGACTCCCTGCTCACCATCCCCCATGTGTCTGTCTGCCTCTGCCACTCTTCTTCTCCATCACTTTGTCATTATCTGTGGCTGTCAATCTCACTATTACTGACCTTTGGATGAACCCCTGTCCTTTTCTCTCTCATCCTTCTGTGGCACTATCTCTGTCTCTGTATTGGTCCCTTAATTCTAGGCAGGCAGCAACGGAGTTAGCAATGGCTTGAATACAAGGTGGGGCACAAGCACATCCCTGTACTCCCAGTGCAGCCTTCCTCATGCCCTCCCACCCCACCCATGGAGACTCACCAGTGACCCCAGCTCCCCTGTAGCCAAGTACCAGCTTGCCCAGACCCACACCAAGGCCCAAGCAAACTGATATCTGTACTCCGCATGTGTAAACACCGCCCTAACATGCTGTCCGGTCCCTGAGTGGGTGCCTCTGGTCCCACTGCAAGAAACAAGACCAAACCTGGGTCAACCACTGACTAAACAGAAGCTGGTCAAAAAACCAGGGTCAGAAGAGAGTCTGTGACCTCCCACACCCTCAGAGCTAGGACTAGGGGGAGTCCTCTACTCCCAGAGCCCTGGAAGTATGCTTGCTTCTCTCTTTCCAGATTGGGATCTGTGGCCGCACAGGCAGCGGGAAGTCCTCCTTCTCTCTTGCCTTCTTCCGCATGGTGGACATGTTTGAGGGTAAGACTGGCCTCCCTGACCACACGAGCATGCACACACACACACACACACACGCCCCTCTGACTGTATGATGAGGACCCATGTGTACTCGCAGCCACCAGACAAGACCTCAGTCGTGGTGTATGGTCAGACACACAAAAGGCCGAGCAATCACTGCCTTCTGCTGCATCCTCTTGAGGACCCCAGTCTCTAGCCCTGCTCTGCCCCAGCAGTGTTCCTCTTGTGACATTATCTCCATGCAGGGCGAATCATCATTGATGGCATCGACATCGCCAAACTGCCACTGCACACCCTGCGCTCACGCCTCTCCATTATCCTGCAGGACCCCGTCCTCTTCAGTGGCACCATCCGGTGAGTCCCACTACATTGCTTGTGCTACCCCAACTCTGTGCCTGTCTCAACTCCATCAGATCTGGAGTATGAAGGAGAGAGGGATAGGGTAGGCCAAGAGAGGTCTGCCAGTTACCCAGCTCACTAGGCAAACAGCCTTGTTCAGCCTGTGGGCACTCAGGGCTGACTGGTTCTTCAGAGGTTCCACATTTTACCCTCATGCCCTTCTTCTTCCCATTAGGCCTAAGCAGGTACCTTATCCCACAGGTCTGAGATGCCTTCCTCACCCATTGCCACCACATTGGTGCTCCTATCCCAGCCAGACTGCCCAAGTCAACTAATTCTCAGTCACTACTTCCTTCGTAGCCTCACCCTCTGAGTCCACTGGAATGGAGCTAGGACCCTGCTACTCTCCCTAATGGGGTTTTCTGTATCACCTTCCAGATTTAACCTGGACCCAGAGAAGAAATGCTCTGACAGCACACTGTGGGAGGCCCTGGAGATCGCCCAGTTGAAGCTGGTGGTAAAGGCATTGCCAGGAGGCCTCGGTAACTACTCCCACTTAAGCCACTGGGTTGGTTGGGCTCTAAAGAACCCCTGTAGGGGCTGGGAAGTAAACCTCATACCCATGTTCTAGGTGTGCCCAAAGTTTGGAGTCTGGCTCTGGCAGGATGCTAGAGACCACTTAGTCCTGCCTCTTATCATACATGAGCCCAGATAGATCAAGTGACTAGGCGTGAGTCACATAATTGATCAGTTCAAAGTCCAGCCTCTCCTACAGGGTTCAGGAGGAAAAGTTGGGTTCCCTATGGGGCCCAGATTACAAGTCCCTTTTATGATAGTAGTGTCTTCAGAACTGCCCTGCCTCATCTACCTGCCTGCCCAGTTCTGCCCTGGCATTGGAGAAGCCAGACTGAGAAATCACTAAGATCATTCAGCGAGGCTACTGGGAAGACTCTGCCCCTTCCTAGCAATCAGCAGAGCCCTGATCTATATGCTGGAGTTGTGGGACTGGCCAAGCCCTGGCTGCAGAGAATCACCCAGAGGAGCCCTATGAGGGCCCACATGTGTGCAGCATGTACACACACACACACGCCCCACTCCCGTGCTGCCCAGGGCCTTGGCAGTGCACAACTCCTAGGAGCCCCATTCTCACTGTTATCCATGAAAATGGAGCCCGTGGAATTGTCCAAGGTGTGGCAACCTTTCACACACCTGTACTCACTGATACACACCCAAATATACACCCTCATACATATACCCCCAAACCATACCATCTGCCCTACTCAGCCCTGTTCCCCACCTTGGGGCTATTTTCAGATGCCATCATCACAGAAGGTGGGGAGAATTTCAGCCAGGGCCAGAGGCAGCTGTTTTGCCTGGCTCGGGCCTTCGTGAGGAAGACTAGCATCTTCATCATGGATGAGGCCACTGCTTCCATTGACATGGCCACGGTCGGTCCTGGGCACATTCATGGGGCAGGGGTGTTTGGGAGGGTGTACAGGGGCCTGGCTGGGGTCTAAGGAAGAAGTTTACACAAAGTAATCCTGAAGTTCAAGTTACCTTTAATGTCCAGAGACATTTGTGGCAGAAAAATCAAAGGGCTGGGGACCCCTGACTCTGTCTAGTCTTAGGGCACATTCATTCACACACACAAACCTACATAGACGTCACACCCATTACCCACCACACAGCACATGCAGACATACACACAACCTTATACCCCTACACATATCACATACAGTGCACACATACAGCACACATACACACAAAGTGCTGAGTTCCTAACAGATTGATTCCAGCCCCTGAATGCTGGGAACCTGGTGAGTTATCTGGGGACTATGTCCGGGTAGAGGGTGGAGGTGGGGCTGGGATTGGGGTTAGATGGGAGCTAGGCCACAAACCTGGGCCCCACATCCCCAAAGCCAGGCCTGACCCCATCCACTGGGCAGGTGAGCCAACAGCTGCTGTCCCCACCTGGCAGGAAAACATCCTCCAGAAGGTGGTGATGACGGCCTTCGCAGACCGCACTGTGGTTACCATCGCGGTAAGGGGTTTGATGATGGGGTGGGATGGGACACATGGAGAGAGGGCTGGCCTCAGCGGTTGTTATTAGTGAGGCAGCCCCTGGGCTCACATGGGCCTGGTAATCAAAAGAGGACTCTGGAGCAGTGCAGGGCAGGGAGTCTGGAAAGCTCTGGGGAGCCTGGGCTGTAAGATTTGGGGTATAGGGAATGTGTACCTGTACTTCCCTCAGACACCCCCTCTTTCTCCAGGTTCCAAGGCCCTGCTCCTGTCCCCAGCCCTGTGACTAGACTGGGGTTACTTCTCCATAAGTGGGAGTGGGGATATCAGGGGAGTCTCTGGATCTTGAGGCCTGAAGGTGGGGGCAGAACGGAGACTTAGTGAGGAGAGAATGGTGGTGTTAGAGGATGGAGGGTGCCGAGTCACAGTCACCTCAGGAAAGGGCAGGCAGCACAGAGACAGGATATTCTGGCCACTTGCCGCCCCCCATCTCATCTCCCCCTCGAGGCTCCAGGACAAACACCCTTCAGCTGTTTGCCCCGCCCCTTCCCCCTCCCACCACCCTGATCAGCCCCTCCCACCTGCCCAGCATCGCGTGCACACTATCCTGAGTGCAGACCTGGTGATTGTCCTGAAGCGTGGTGCCATCCTTGAGTTCGACAAGCCTGAGAAACTGCTCAGCCGGAATGACAGTGTATTTGCCTCCTTTGTCCGCGCAGACAAGTGACCTGCTGGCGCCCAAGTGCCATCCCCCACCCCCAGCTGGGTTTTGTGACTGTAAATCACTTGTAAATAAAGAGATTGATTATTTCTTACTAGAAGATCCGGGCTGCTGTGTAGGGCCTGGGGGCGGGCCACAGGGCCACTGGAGCCAGCCTGGCTTTGACACTGGGTATACCTGAAGAAGCTGTGTGACCTTGGACAAAAGCCAGTTTCTTTCTCTGTGCTATTGTTGTTGTTGTTGTTATGTGCCATCGAGTCGGCCCCGACTCATAGCGACCCCTCCTTGGGTTCTGAGGCAGTATCACTACGGAAGTAGGATTGCCCAACCTTCCTTCTGAGGAGTGGGTGGTGGGTTTGAACCTCCAGCCTTCTGGTTAGCAGTCAAGTGCTTTAGCCATTATGTGCAATGAAAGCTATATCAGATAAGGTATCAGACCCTATCAGCTTGGTCTCCTTCCCCATCCTTCTCACTTTCATTCTTCCATTAAAATTATAGGGCCTGGGTACCATGGGTTAGTAGTAGTTCAGATGCAGATGACAGAAACCAAATGCAAAGTGGCTTAAACAAAAGCTGGAATTTATTGTCTTAGGATGACAAAAAGGCCAGGAAGTGTACTATTTCAAGCATGGCTGGATCCAGGTGTTGATATTAGGAATGTGTTCCCATTTCTAGGTTCTAATTTCTTCTCCCTCCCAGTGACAGGTGGCCATTAATAGGTCCAGCTTATATCCTGTCCCCTTAGTAGCTCCAGAGGAAGAAGAGATGCTTTTCCCAATTGGAAAAAAAAAAAACCAACGCACTGCCATCGAGTAGGACCTGACTCATAGAGACCCCTCCTTGGGTTTCCAAAGTAGTATCGCTACAGAAGTAGATTGCCCAACCTTCTTGCTGAGCAGTAGCCGGTGGGCTTGAACTGCCAGCCTTCTGGTTAGCAGTCAAATGCCTTAGGCAAATAGTTCCATCAGAAATCTCTGGACTGAATTTCAATGGATCAACTTGGGTCACATCCCCACCCCATACAATCTGTGACCAGAGGGATAGAGCCACCCACACACACTCTGTTACCAAAGCAATAAAGTACACTGACTGGTTAGGCCTGGATCAGATGGCTCTATCTCAGTTCCCCAAACAAAAGCAGTCAAAAGTGAGTTAGGGATGATTCTTAAGAGGGAAAGCAATGGGCATGTACCACAAGTTGGTCAAGTAGAGGCTGGGAGATGCTGGGACTCAAACACTGGGAAGACAAAAACAACAGCAGTCCTCAGACACCATCTGCATAATGAAACAGGAGTGCACACCTGCCATCAACCAAGAAATGGCAAGTGCATATTTCCATATCATTTTATTATCATTTACATTTTGCCTTCAGTATAGGCTGTACCAGGCCTCAGGGGTGCAGACCCAGGAGTCAGAACCTGCATCCGTCTTGGCAGTGAGAGGATCAGGATCGTAATTTACCAGTTTCATTGGATGAGGGCCTACCACAGATCCTTCTGGATGCTTCAGGAATGAGAGGAGCTCAGGGAAAGCTCGGTAAAGCCTGGTAGCTGCCTGGGAGGCACAGGGCTTGTATTGGGCAATGGAAGAAATAGGATTTGGATAGGCAGGAAAAAAAAAAAAAAAAAAACCCAAACACTGCCATCAAGTGGGTTTGAACTATCAGCCTTTTGGTTAGCAGTCAAATGCCTTAGGTACTACACCACCAGAGCTCCCTGGACAGGCAGGGAATAGAGGAAAATTCTTTGGGCTGGTGGCAGCAGGAGCAATAGTCATGGTGGGAATGAGGAGTGTAGGTTGATCAGAGAGGTAGATGGGAGATGAGGGCAGCAGGGTGGGACATCAGATCAGGGAACCTTGAATATCAGGACAAGGAGTTTGAGATACAGATAGACCCTGGGTTAGAATGTCAGATTTATGGACAACTCCTACTTGTGCTTTAATGTTATATAAATTTGCCCTCACTTTGAAACAACTGAACCACCCCTACTCAAAACAAACACCTCTACTTGCATAAGCACCTTCACTTGCTGCACATGTCACTTGTAAATCATTGAAAAAGCTTTGAGACTTTTCTTACACTAACCAAACCCAAACCCTGAAGGCAATTCTAACTCATAACAACCCTATAGGACAGTGTAGAGTAATGCCCCATAAATGCAACGCAACCACTGCCATGGAGTCGGATCCGACTCAAATCGACCCTTCCTTGGGTTTCTGAGGCAGTATCACTACGGAAGTAGATTCCCCAACCTTCCTTCTGAGGAGTGGCTGGTGGGGTTTGAACCGCCAGCCTTCTGTTTAGTAGTCAAATGCCTTAGGCACTATGCCACCAGAGTTCCCGAACTACCCCATAGGGTTCCCAAAGCTGTAAATCTTTACGGTAACAGTCTGCTACATCTTTCTCCTAAAGAGCAGCTGGTGGGTTCAAACCACAATTTTTTTTTTCTTTTAGCAGCCAAGCGATTTAAGCACTGCACCACCAGAGCTCACTTTCTTACACTAAAGTAAAGTTAAATAAGAATCATAAGCACCTGGTTCAACTTACCTACAAATTCTTAAAGATACGAACAGATCTCTTTTGTAACCCAGGGACTGCCTATATACCTATAGACAAAAGGACACTAAAACAAAAAGAAACAAACTCACTGCCATCAAGTCGATTCCAACTCATAGTGACCCCTCCTTGGGTTTCTGAGGAGGTATCTCTATGGAAGTAGATTGCCCAGTCTTCCTTCCAAGGAGTGGCTGGTGGGTTTGAACTGCCAACCTTCTGGTTAGCAGTCAAATGCCTTAGGCACTACACCACCAGAGCTCCCAAATGGAAACTAGAGACACATTTTCAACAAGGAAGTAACCTGACAAATGCAGTGTTTGGGGGAGATACTTTACTTACTTTACTTACTGCCATGGAGTTGGATCTGACTCATAGCGACCCCTCCTTGGGTTTCCGAGGTAGTATCTCTACAAAAGTAGATTGCCCAGTCTTCCTTCCGATGGCAGGAGGGGAGAGAGGTATGAGCAAATGGAGAATGAAATAGAATAGGAGGCTGAACCCCTTGGATGAGGTGCTTGCCCTCCAAGCTGGAGGGAGCAGGGAGTGGCTGAGGCCTCAGGGCCACTCTGAGATGCCTCTAGGGGTCCAGCAGCTCCCCCTACTGTGTGCCTCCCAAGACCAGAGCTAACCAAAACCAAACAGGAACAGAACCCAGGGAGGGAAAAGAGGAACCTCACCATGCCATGGTATTGGAGGGAAGGGGAAGCACAACTATGACCCTTTGTAACATCCTTGATAGTCTACCAACCTTTTCTTGGATGCCTCACAGATGTGGGTCATCTCTGGTTATTAGAACTGACTCTTCCATAAGTGAAATCAAAGCATACCTCTGTTCTACCTAGTGTCCAGCTTCTACCCTTTGAGCCACACAGAGCAATTGCTGTTCTTGTTGTTATGTGCCATCGAGTCAGACCTGACTCATAATGACCCCTCCTTGGGTTTCCAAGGCAGTATCACTACGGAAGTAGATTGCCCAATCTTCCTTCTGAGGAGTGGCTGGTGGGTTTGAACCACTAGCCTTTTAGTTAGCAGTCAAGTGCCTTAGGCACTATGCTACCAGAGCTCTTCACAGAGTAATTAGTATGTCCTTTTTTGACCCCAGAGGTGTCTGGAACAGTGTCCAAACCTCCCAGGGGACCCTCCAAGGTCCCTCTTCTGATAACTGAATAGCTGCAGTCACTTCAGAGGTTTACCATGTAACCCTGTCTCCTTGAGCTCCCTACTCTACTCGTTTTGGTTTTTCCTCCCCATCCTAGACACAGGACCTCTGTTAATTATAGCCCAAGATCATGTTTATCCTAAGTAGTATTTTCCATGCTGTCTGCAGGTGAGTGTAGAAGAGAAAAAGCAAAACTCATTATGAAAGTCAGATCACTGTGGCTCACATTCCCTCTGTCTTTTTAGCTCCTCAACACTCATCCAACAAATGACCACACATGGGTTAGGGGTTCCTCCACAAGAATCTGAGCCCCAGAGAAGGAGTGGGCTATTCCAACACTATTCCAACAACAGGCTTCCTCTCCCAGCTGGGACCCTCATTTGGTGGCCAGGCCATGGGGCAACCTTAGGTTGACGCCTGCAATGGAAACACCACCCATGTGTCAGCCAAGAGCCTGGAGGCCAAGCCAGCCCTAATACAACCAACCACTCACAGCCAGGTACCTCCCGTTACCTACAGTGGAATAAATCAGGCTTTGGGTTTAAGGAGGTGTGAAGTGAGTGTCAGTGGCTGAAACCCTCTTTAACTTGCAAGGGCAGGTGGAATAGGGGGTCCTGATTAAAAAGACTGGAAGCACCCCAGCTTCTGGGCTAGAGCATCTAGCATCCCCCGTTGTTGTTTTTAGGTACCGTCCAGTGGATTCACACTCAGTAACCCCATGTACTACAGAAGGGAAACACTGCCCAGTCCTGCACCATTCTCACAATCATTGCTATGCTTGAGACCATCGTTGCATTCCGTGTAGTGAACGTTAAAACTGTGTTCCTCCATCTACTAATGGACATAATTGTCTAGGGAGAATCCTTGGCTTCCATCAGATATTCAAAGGGTCCATGCCCCAGAAAAGACTTGAGGATTCCCGAAAACAAAGAATTGGTCCGTTGATTCCAACTCCTACTTGCGCCAGAAGTCTGGTCCACCTAATCTCTCTCCAGCTGCTACCCCACCCTGGCGCAGCCTCACGGTGCCTCCTTTCCTTGGGGACCCGCAGAGCCCAGCATTGCGCGAGAGGCACTGACCCAGCTGCGGGTGGGAAATTGGGGTAGGTGAGCCGGGACAACAGGGGTTGCGGTCCCCAAACAGGAAGGGCGAGTCAAGGAAAGGTGAGTCTCGCCCTCCCTTCCCTCAATTTCCCGGAGCTTGAGGTGGAGTCCGGAGAAGACGGAGAGGGGAGGAGCCTACGCCCGTGCCCACCAACCTCCAGCTCAGGAATAGATCGGGCTCCCCCTGGCGGCCACGGAGCCCCATTCCGCTCCTTGGACGTGCCCCCGCCCGCAGTCTTCCACCCCCAAGTCACACAGGTCGGACTCCGCGGGCCGACTCAATAACTGACCCACGGACGAGAAGTCGGCCGGCCGCGACCGCCCTGGCAGCAGCGGGGGCGGGGAGGTGGTGACTGCGGCTTGAGGAGCAGGAGCAGGTGCCGCGGCGCCGAGTGGGAGGGGCAGGGACGAGCACCAGGCGGGGGCCGCGGGCGTGCGTGCGTGCGTGCGGGAGGCGAGGAGCTGGGAGACCGCGACTCTCAGTGAGCCCGCCAGGTCGCGCAGGGGGCGAGGGAATCGGAGTGGAGGTGGGCGGGCTGGCGACTCCGGAGGGCGCGGGTTCCCCAGGAGACAGAGGGAGAGCTGGAGGGGGAATCCAAAGAGCTGCGGGAGCGCTACCGGGGGAAGGAGGGCAATATCTGAAGGTGAGACTGGAGGTGGCCAGGCTAGAAACAGGAGCTTGGAGAGGAGCCAGGGCAGGATAGGTGAGGCAGGAGACACGGTGTGGGTTGTGTGAAGTCTGGTTCGTTGGTAAGATCCGGAGGTGATAAGTTTGGAGGTGGGAGAAGTGGATTGAAAAGGAAGACTGGGTGGGGAGGAGTCTTAGGGGGAGGTCCAGGGATGGTTGGCTGGTGGAGGTGCTGAGCTGGGATCCAGGGCTAGATGGGGAATAGGCTGGGTGGAGGGCTCAGAAGGCATGGGCAGGTGAGCTGAGGTTTGATGCTGGTATAGAGAGGTGAGGGAGGGCCCAAGTGAAGGTGAGGAGGAGTCAAAGGTGAAGGCAGCACAGGCTTGAGGGTGGTCCCAGGGTGAGAAGGTGCGAGGGAAGGGACCTCAGAGTGAGGCCAGGTCAAGGGCGCTAGGTCCAGGCAGGAGGCACCCCTCCCATGGGGGAATCCCCTTCTAGGGGGTTGCTGGAACCATGCTGTCCCGTAAGGGCATCATCCCCGAGGAGTATGTGCTGACTCGGCTTGTGGAAGACCCTGCAGAGCCGCGATACCGTGCCCGTGAGCGGCGGGCCCGCTTCGTGTCCAAGAAGGGCAACTGCAACGTGGCCCACAAGAACATCCGGGAGCAGGGCCGCTTCCTGCAGGACGTGTTCACCACGCTTGTGGACCTCAAGTGGCCGCACACGTTGCTCATTTTCACCATGTCTTTCCTGTGCAGCTGGCTGCTCTTTGCCATGGCCTGGTGGCTCATCGCCTTTGCCCACGGTGACCTTGCCCCTGGCGAGGGTGGCCCTGTGCCCTGTGTCACCAGCATCCACTCCTTCTCATCCGCCTTTCTTTTCTCCATCGAGGTCCAGGTGACCATTGGTTTTGGTGGGCGCATGGTGACTGAGGAGTGCCCACTAGCCATTCTGATCCTCATTGTGCAGAACATTGTGGGACTCATGATCAATGCCATCATGCTGGGCTGCATCTTCATGAAGACTTCCCAGGCCCATCGGCGGGCCGAGACCCTCATCTTCAGCAAGCATGCGGTCATCGCCGTGCGCAATGGCCGCCTCTGTTTCATGCTGCGTGTAGGGGACCTCCGCAAGAGCATGATCATCAGCGCTACCATTCACATGCAGGTGGTACGCAAGACCACCAGCCCTGAGGGTGAAGTGGTACCCCTCCACCAGGTGGACATCCCCATGGAGAATGGTGTGGGGGGCAACAGCATCTTCTTGGTGGCCCCCCTCATCATCTACCATGTTATTGATGTCAACAGCCCACTTTATGACCTGGCACCCAGTGACCTGCACCACCATCAGGACCTCGAAATCATTGTCATCCTGGAAGGTGTGGTGGAAACCACAGGCATCACCACCCAGGCCCGTACATCCTACCTTGCTGATGAGATCCTATGGGGCCAGCGCTTCGTGCCCATTGTAACCGAGGAGGACGGCAGCTACTCTGTGGACTACTCCAAGTTTGGCAACACTGTCACAGTGCCTACTCCACTTTGCACAGCCCGTCAGCTTGATGAGGACCGCAGCCTGCTGGACTCCCTGAACCTTGCCTCAGCCCGTGGGCCTCTGCGCAAGCGCAGTGTGGCCATAGCCAAGGCCAAACCCAAGTTTAGCATCTCTCCAGATGCCTTGTCCTAAGCCATGGACCCTCAGGCTCTGCCCACACCCTTTTGTGCATATGGGCAGTGTATATGGTATGTAGAGTGGATGTGGTATGGGCCCTGTGGCCAGGCCAAGACCTGTAAGCCTGGGCCCTGTTCAGCTCAGCCTCCCTCCCTGCTGCTCATCCACGGTGTTATAAGGCACTGTCACTACGCTATTTCTGGCCTCAGCAGGAGCTTGTACTGGGTTATTTTTGTCTCTTGTTCCTCCCAGCCCCAGCTCAGGACTGGCTTGCACCTCACCCACCCAGCATGGAGCTGTGGGAGGTGCTGGGACCTAGAGTTGAGTCTCCAGCCAGTCTGAGGCTCCCAGGATCGACCAGCCACAAGCTGGACAGGTGGGGAAGAACAATCCCCAGGTTAGAGGCACACTGCTCTATTTCTGTGGCACCAAGGGATAACCATGGTCAGGCTGTAGCCCTACTTGGTACCTGAAAAGTGTAATGGGCCCAGCCAGCCAGGAATGGTGGTTGATGAGGAAGCACATCCCAGCTGGAGGACTGAAGCTGTGGAGCCTACACAGAGAAGGACAGGCTGAGGATGACTGGGCTCCCCTCTGAGGGGCAGGCTCAGGCCAAGGATGGGGGGGCAGTAGGGGGGAAATGACATGAAGAGGCTTCGCTTGGCTGAGCCCTGGCAAACTCATGATCGTGACATGGGAGGACAAGTGCTCAGGCACAGGGAAAAGATGGGGTCTGTGCCCCCTGCCCCTTGCACCAGCCTTCTGCAGTGATGGCTTCATGAGCTGGGGCTGCTGCGTCTACCTGCATCCATACTGTCCCCCTCCCTGAGAGACTGGCGTGGGCTGGGGCAGCAGCCACCACTGCTGCCACAGACACATACTTGCCAGTCGGAGAGGGGTCCTGGGGCCTGCCAAACACTGAAATCCTCAGACCAAACTTGGGTTCTTGCTCCCCTACCTGTGGCTGCCACTCACCTTCTGTCCAGAGGGTAGCCATGGGAATTTTGGGTTTGCTGGAAAAAGAGGTGTTGAAAAGCTCAGGATGGTGGGGTGAGCAAGGTGCCTGAGGCAAGGAAGCCTTTGGTCCTGAGCCTGGACTCTTGGGGCAGTCCTGTGTGTACTTGCCCAGAATTCTGCCTTCTCCATTGTCAATAAAACCTTCCCCTTCATGACCTAAACTTTGGGCTGTTCTTCTTGGGGAGCCAGAGCTGTTGGTATGAGTGTGCTGGTGGACAGGGAGGGCAGGGTCTGGCAGCTGTCACCCTACACTCAAGAGGTGCTATGGACCCTAGCAAGGAGGCCAAGGGAGTTGGTACCTGAAAAGTGTAAGGAGTTGGCTTCTCTTTCCCTAGTTCAGAGGGACATTCCCCTATATGCCTCAGGTGACCCAGTCTCTGGACATACCAACCTTTGGGCATTCAGCAGGCTTATAGCCCTGGGCCCTGCCTCAACTCCTGGGGATCTGCTGGAAGACTGGGGTGCTCAGAGAAAGAGGTGGTGACATCATATGCATTGGTATAGTAATGGAGCATGAGTTCTTGAACCAGCTGCCTGGGTTCAAATCCTAGGTCTAGCTATAAGACTTTAGTCAGGTAACTTGATCTGTGCCTCAGATGCTTCGTCTGTTAAATGGAGCTACTAACAGTACCTACCTCATAGAATTGTGGGGAGTGAGTTAAAAAACATGTAAAATGCTGAAGTGCCTGGTCCATAATAAGTGTTCAATAAACATTAATGTTTGTGATTGCTGTGGAATCAGCCACATGAGAAAAACAACCAAGCAAATGTTAAGAGAGAAGGTCCTTTTTAATTTCCTCTCAGTGATGAGTTTCTTTGCCTGGTCTTACTTTCTACTCAGTGCCCTTCCCAACTCGTACCCTGGTTACAGGTGCTGGAGCAATGCTTATTGCCTGAATCTCCTTGCTTCTGGTCTCACCCCCAGCAGTGCATCTGAGTTGTCCCATTAAGATGGTTGTGATCATTCCTTCCCATGTCAAGCCCCTTCAGTAGATCCCCATCACTTTCTGGGTCAAGGCTAGACCCCTTAGTCAGCCACTTTAGGCTTTATCTCCTTGTCCAGTCTTACACTATTCTCTTACAAGGACCCCATGCACCTGACATTGCCCTGGCTGCCTCTCTATCCCCTCCTTGAACACAACATTGACCTTCCTACCTCTGAGCCTTTGTTATGTTATTCCCTCTGCCTGGACTACCTAGGTCTCATCTCTGCCTGTTCATATCCATAGAAGTCCAAACCAAATAATGCCTTCTTGAAGCCTTCCCTGATTTATCTGGAAAGAGATGGTCCCTTCCTTCCTTGAGATTAGGTACTGCCCTTCCTTCCTTGAAGTTAGGTACTGTGTCTGATTCAGCACTGTGCCTGGTAGCTACCAAATGAATGAATGGATGAATGAATGACCGAGTAGTGGACGTGTGCAGGACGACAAACCAGGGCTGTTGCTGCAGTGTGAGGCCTGGGTTTTACCCTGATCAGTGAGGGTCTGTCCCAGGCTGCTCCAGAGGCAGCGCTCCAGGAAGCTACTGCTTCTGGTCCCGATTCTGAGCTGCCTCCCTGCTGCCACATAGTTCCTCAGTGTTGATTCTGCTCCCACATAGTCCCCCAATGTTGATTCTCTTTGCTGAACTGCTCTGTTTCTTATTTAGAGGGAGAAAGTGTAAAAAAATTGCTTACAGCCTGGCTCTTGAGACTCAGCTTGGCTGTCGTTAAGCCCGGGGGAGGGTCAAGACTTACTAATGAAGAACCCCTCAGCAGCCCCATCCTTGGGGCCCCATCCAGAATAATCTCCCCGCCTGCTGGCAGACACCGGCTGGTGACAATGAGTCTGGAAGAACTGAACACTCAGCGCCACCTGCTGGCCATAGGGAAAACCTACTTGATGGCAGAAAATCAAGTGCACTGGTCCAAGCCTTTCTATCAATTCTAAAGCTTAAGGCTTTGCTCAGGGAGGAGCTGGAAAGCTCCAAACATGATGAGACAGCTGAAACACACTGTCTTTGACTCCCCCCATTGGGGTTACTTACCACTGAGGATGCCATCTCCAGCTAGAGGCACACACCTTACCCTCCTATCTCAGGCACCAGCCTAACCTAGACAAGAAAGCTCCTCTGAGTCCAAAAGAAACTTCTATAAGAATTTTGTTTCTGATATTCTACCTCTAGGACTGTATTGGTCATTACATGTCCGTCCAAGCTAATCCACTGCTTTGTGCAGAGTTGGCTCCATTCCAGGCCCCCAGTAAAAGAGGGAAAGAAGTAGTTTTGAGTCACCATGGTTCAGTACTACAAGGATGCTGTTCTCCTGGCAGTTTATAGATGAGGAGACAGGGTCTGAAGTTACCTTGCTAAGAGCTCACAGCTAGTAAGCAGCAGGCCCAAGTTCTAGACCTGAGTATTCCCAGTGCCCAGTCATGCTTTCCCCCTGCCACGCAATCCCACCAACCTGAGCTCCACTTTTCATACCTATCTTTCTCTAAGTGTCAAGTCACTGCAGGGAAACAATTGTCTCCAGGCCAAGAACAAGAAGGAAAGTATAACTCAGAAGGTCCCTGGGCCTCCTTGAGGTCCTTGATTTGAGCCTGACAGCAGGCTCAGCTATGAGGACAGCTGAAATTATGTCCGATACATCCAGAGAACCAGAAAGAGTTCAACAGCTTGAGATGTGCATGATGAACCCTCCACCTTCCCCCTGCTATGTTGCCTCAAGCCAGTCAAATAGCAACACAGACTGATGGGATACATCTGCTACCCTGTCTTCCCCCAATTCACACCAGATGGTGTGACATTGTGAAAGGCTTTAGTCCTGAGCTCAACAGGAGAATAAGCCAGACCACCTTCTTCTGGTAGTGAAATGGAATTGCTAGTCTGGAAAAACTACACCACTAACCATGTAAAGTTAGCATCTCTGGCCAGTTTCACCATGAGACCCACCTATGACTCACAAGGTGCAACCATGGCCCTTCTAGTGGGGACTCACCCAGCTTCTGCAGGACCCATTTTGTCTCCACCCATTTTGTCTGCAGGACCCATTTCATCTCCTTCTAGCTCTACCTTGCACTTGAGCTGCTCCCCAACATCTTTCTTTCCTAGGGAGAAGAACTTCTACTTGCTGTCATGGAAGCAGAGCAGCCTGGCTCCCCACAGGTCTCAGAGCTCACCAGGCCCTCTGAGGTCTCCCTAGGTCCAGGTATTGGATATTCTATCTTGTACCAAAGCACACAGACAACTTTGGGGAAGAAGACATGAATTCTGCATATCATGGTTATGTTGACCTCAAACTGGGACAGGTCTGAAGAGCAACATATCTATTCCAGTTTGAAAGGGGAAGAACAGTGGCATTGAAGTCAGAACTGGGCCAGAGGGTAAGTTTTGTTGCCCTAGAATCTAGGTTACTGGCAGCCTCTTTGCCAGCTCCACCCACCTGGGACATTGTATAGCTTCTTGGAAAGGGAAGCTGGTTGTTACGTACACCCTATTCCATTTCCATCCTGGGAAGGCCCAACTCTGGAGTGATGTTAAGGGCAGGCTACTTAGACTGGCCAACCTAGGTTGAGTAGTATAAACTACTGCCTTTCACTTGCCCTTGATTCCTTATAGGTACTGATGCCAATGAGTGGAACTGGTGATACTGAATTCGTATCCAAATTAAAAATGGTTAAACTGCCAAATATTGTGTTATATGTCTTTTTTATTAAAATAAATATTAAGTGTATCTTCAGATTTTATAAAAGGCATGTATTTTCTTTTGACTCCAGGACATGTATTTACATAGATAGCATGGCATCATTAATTTACCTGTTGAGGCGATTTCAGGAGCCATTTGACCTAGTGACTGTGGTCTTAAAAGCTTTCAAGTGGCCATCTACAATGCAACTATTGGTCTCCTTTCATCTGAAACAAAGAAGAGTGAAGAAAATCAAAGGCATCTGGAAACAGCCAAGGATATGATGGACCCTGAGACTAGAAGAACTAGATGTTGCTTGGCTACCAATGCCAACCACTTGGAAAGGGATCAAAACTGGAGATCCTGGATAGAGTGGGAGGAAAAATGTGGACCAAAATTCAAAAACACAAAAATGATCAGAACTACTGGTTGGATAGAGTCTGGTAGAACCCCCAAGACTATGGCCCCAGCTTATCCTTCAGACCTAGAAGTGGACTTACTCCCAAGGATTGGCTCTCAGCGCAACAGTAGAAAGACCTACAAGCAGAACACCTACCCTAGGGCGATGTACCCACCTACTCTAAAGAAATACACCCCTTAGAGCAATTAGCCATGGGGCATCAGAGGAGCAGCATTCACATAGATGGAAAGCTGGACAGACAGGAGTGCATAGTTAAGAAGGGCACAGGGAGGAGGTAGTAGTCACAGGGACGGGAGGGGAAGAGAGTTTGTTATGGCTGGGATGGTAATAGGGGCGTGAAATCAAATGTACATGAACTTTTGAATGTAAAACAAATTTTACTCTGTGAATTTGCACCCAAAGCACAACAAAATTAAAAAAAGAAAGAAAGAAAAAAAACAGAAGCTGAAAGCAATGTGCTACCTGCCTTTTGCCTGTCCCTTTGTTTCTAACTGACATGAGGCCTGAGATACTCAGCTGTCTTGAAACCATGAGGCCACAAGCATGAGAATATATATACTTTAACAAAGGCACAGCTGAAAGATGGAAAGAGTCTAGATCCCTGATGACATCATTGAGTCAATCATAAGCTCTTATATCCTAGGACTTCTCATTGCATTAAACTGATGTGTTTCTGTCAACCAGTCAGAGGGGGATCTAGGAGATCCTGGATAGAGTGGGAGAACAATGTGGAACAAACCTCAAAATCATTAAAAAGAAAGAAAGAAAGGGACCAGGTTTGCTTGTCTGATAGGTTTTGATGGAACCACTGAGACTATGGCACCTAGCTGCCCTTCAGGTCTGGAATAGAACCCACCCCTGTGGCTTCCAGCCAAAAATAGACAAGCATATGAGGTGAACATTTACACTAGGTAGATACACTCCTTGGAGAGAACAATCATGGGAGAAAGAAGGGCTGTGTATGCACAGGGAGACAGCTCAGGGGGCAGAAGTGCATGGAGGGAAGGACACAGGGAAGAGGTAACTATGTGAAGTGGGAGGGGAGCTGTTGCATTGTGGTAAGTTGTAGTCAATGTCATGAGACAAAGTGTATGTGTGAGCTGCTGTATAGAAAGTGAATTTGCTATGTAAACTTTCACCCAAATCACAATAAAAGAAAATAAATAAAAAACTAATGTGTTTAAGCAATTTGGAATAGGTTTTGTCCTTGTTTTTATTTCTAATATATCACATATTTTACAAGTATTTTATCTCACTTGCGGTTTGTCTTTTGAGGTATTATGTTCAATAAAAAATATTTTCACTTTAAAAATAAAAACCACTTGACCAGGTAAGCCATACAATTTATTCGATCTGATTGCTAAAACAACTTTCAGTTTTAAAATTGATTGTATCTTTATTATGTAAGAATATTGTGTACAAAATGAAAGTAATATTGTACACAAAAGTTAATGATTAATTATAAAAATGAATGAATGATTTTTTTTTTTTTTAAGGACCTGGGTTCAAACTCTAGCTATGCTACTTAAGAGCTGTGGGATATTGGGAGTTAGGAAGTAAAATGTGAGGATAGTAATACCTATTAATCACAAAGTATATGTGTTAAGTAATATTGAAAATTATATGAACACCTAGTTCTACACCTGTATTGTAGTATAAATTTAATAATTTCTGGCTTTTTCCTGGGGGAAAAAAAAAGGACATATGCAACTATACAATTTATTACCTTCCCTGGGAGAAGCAGCAGGTCAGCTGTAGCCAGAAGCTTTCTTCAGGCTGAAGTTAACCTTCTCGTATGCTATACCTCCCCTTCATGAACTGGTATCCTTCACAGCACAAAAATATCCCAAACTCCTCCCCAGACCATCAGCACCCAGGTGAAGCAGACTGGACTTTGGGTAGCCTTGCTTCTGCCTAGACCCACAACCATGGACTCGGACATGCAGGCAACATTTTGTTCTGTCGTACTTAAGGTCAACATGAGTCAGACTCTACTCTACAGCAGCTAACAACGGCCTCTGTTTATGCTTTATCTCACTTGACCAATTCCAGTTTTTCTCATAATATATTATTGTGAGGGGGTGGTGTTAATTCCAGGGCAACCAAGATAGAAGTAAACGCAATTCTGTAAACGTAGTTCTGACCGCTACATCGGTTCTTTTTTGTCAGATTCTTACTGTGTCCTTGGTTTCCTACCCATCTCGGAAGCAGGATGCCAAGTTCTGCCCCTTGTGTCTCCTTCTTCAGGACTCTCAAGGTCTGACCAGCATACTTATTTCTGAATCTATCAACTCCTTGATGCCTTTTCTTTTTCTTCCAATAATATCCATTCAACAATTATCCACATTTTACATCTTTCTAATTTATCTTCCTATAAAAAAGAACCCATTTGTGATTTTTCCTCATTTAACTTTATTTCCATTTTTCCCTCGTACTACTTTACTATTCTACTACAATCTTATATAATTTCTTATACTAAATTTTATAAAATGTCAATGGCCTTTCTACTTTTTTTCCAAAGAGTATCATTCTCTTGACCACTGTAAACAGCTCTGGACTTTCATGATCCCACAGTTCTAACTGTTGCCATATTCTCCCTTCCATTTCTCCACTTTGAGATTCACTGGCTCCTCTAATTATTAAAAAATAAAATAAAACTCACTGCCATCAAGTCAGATCCGACTCATAGCGACCCTTCCTTGGGTTTCTGAGGCATTATCACTACGGAAGTAGATTGCCCAAGCTTCTTTTCAAGGGGTGGCTGGTAGGTTTCAACCGCCAGCCCTCTGGTTAGTAGCCAAATGCCTTAGGCACTACAGCACCAGAGCTCCCCCTCTAATTATAGTATATTCTTATAATAGGCACCAAACACCCTGATGCTGCAGCTCCCATATTCCACCTCTAGAGGCCACTCTAAATCACCCTCAGGCGGGAGGTGAGCTGTGGGGTAGTTTGTTCTATTCATGTCTGTAAGCAACAAAACATTCATAAGCTATGTTGAATTATGCATATGTTCATTGTGCCCCTCCAGAGTGACCTAAGAACTGTTTTTCAAGGTCACTATGAGTCGGGTCCAACTCAATGGCACATAACAACAACAACAACACTCCAACTCCCAGTAGAGATATGAACAGGGCTTCTCTACCCTACAAAGGCACTGAAACACAACCACAGATCCCTGATGACTGCACTCAGAACTATATCTTACCCATGTCCATCACCGAGCATGAGACCCTTCACAGACCTATCAGCCTATATCCTAGATAAGGCCTCCACACTTATTTTCTATTAGAATAGATGGCATCAGCCACCTCAGTTAGTTACAGAGAACAAGGCAAGGGCCAAGAACTCCAACTGATAAAGCCTCCACTAAGAACACACTAGAACTGTACAGTGAGCCCTCCTCTAGAGCTAACAATCCAGCCCATCCTTCACCCACTCCACCCATGGTGCTTTGTTATCTAGTGGTGCTATCACAGAAATACCATAAGTAGATAGTTTTAATAAACAGAAATTTATTCTTTAAAAGTTTAGGAAGGTAGAAGTCCAAATTCAGGATGCCAGCTGCAGGGAAAGCTTTTCTCTCTCTGTCAACTCTGGGGTAAAGGTCCTTGTCATCAGTCTTCCTTGGGTCTAGGAGGTTCCCAGCACAGGGACCCTGGGTTCAAAGGATGTGCTCTGCTTCTAGCTTTTCTTTCTTGGTGGCAGGAGTTCCCTCTGATCTCTGTTCCCTTGTTTAATCTCTTTTGTATCTTATCCTTCCTCATGAACATAACTGCCATTAATCTTGCCTCATTAACATCATCAAAACCAAAAAACTAAACTCACTGCCATCAAGTCGGATCCAAGTCATAGTGACACCTCCTTGGTTTTCCAAGGCTGTATCACTGCAGAAGTAGATTGCCCGATCTTCTTTCTGAGGAGTGGCTGGTGGGTTCGAACCCACCAGCCCTCTGGTTAGCAGTCAAATGCCTTAGGCACTACACCATCAGACCTCCTCATTAACATCATACAGGTTAGGATTTACAACACATAAGATAATTACATCAGAGCAGAAAGCCAACAAAAACCCATTGCCATCAAGTCAATTCCAACTCATAACCACCCTTTAGGATAGAGGAGAACTGCTCCAGAGAGTTTCCAAGGCTATAAATCTTCATGGAAACAGGATGCCTTATCTTTCTTCTCCTATGGAGCAGCTGGTGGGTTAAAACTGCTGACCTTTTTGGTTAGCAGCCAAATGCATTAACCACTGCACCATCAGAGCTTCTTATCAGATCACAGAACAGAGGCTAATGAAATAATACTGAGAATCATAGCCTAGTCAAATTGACATATATTTTGGGGGAACACAGTTCAATTAATAATATTCTACCCTTTGTACCCCCAAAATTCATATCCTTGCCATATGTAAAACATATTCACCCCATTACATCATCCCAAAAGTCATAAATCAAATTCCATGTTGGGCAAAATTACTCTTCATCTCTGAATCTAAAACACAAATTATCAGCTTACAAAGGTACAAAGTAGATATTTCCATTACAAATGGGCAAACTGGAGGGAAAGAAGAGGTACTGGATGCCAAGCAATTAAAAACCCAGCAGAACCATTTACATTAGCTCTCAAGGAGTGAAAAGAATCCCCTGTTCTCTGAGACTATCTAGGCAATGGCACTGCCCTCTAGACTGCACGTTGGCCACACTTTTCGGATTCTGAGTGGACACCCCATCGCCCTGGGCTTCAGCTCCGCCTTCCAGGCTCACTAGGGCAGCAGGCTATGAGCACCTGCATTCTCTTAGTCAATCTGAGTGGAGATTCCACCCCCTTGGCCCCAGCAGGCCCCATTTTCTGCCTTAGGCATGGCAGCCCAGCCCCATCACCTTTGAGTAGCAACTCCAGACCCATCCTCCTGACACTCATGAAGAGCAGCCCCACGCTCCAGAACTCAGTTGGTGGAGATCTGACTCTTTGAAACCTAGGAGAGTGTGACCCTACCCTTAGAAACCTCAGAAGCCATGGCCCCTCACTTTGAGACCCTAGAGGTCATAGCCCTACCCTTTGAGACTAAGGCAGCTCTGCTTTCCATTTTCCTTGTCTCTTCAGCTTCTGTTTCATGATTACTTAGTCTCTTGACATCTCTTCCTATTGGTCAAAGTAAATCACAATGTTGAAGCTAGTGTCAAGGGTAGTCTATGACTGGAAAGCATTGCAAAGTTACATGGCTAAGAATCTGTATACAGAACAGTCATTGCAATTGACCACAGGACCCAAGCTGATCATGAAGGCTTTAGTGCCTTTTTCACACAGGATGGCATCAAGGGATTTGTCTTCTGGTCAGGAAATGTGTTCTTCAGCCAATTCTAGCCTACTCTTTTGTCCTTCCACTGTGTATCTCTAATTTTAGTGTTCATCTTCTGGATTTCTAATTGCTGTTTTTGTATGAGTTCTAATTGTGCATTTATCTTGTTATTTTGTTCTTGAATGATTTTCTTGAATTCTTTCAGGGTACTGTCTGTCTTCTCTTTGTTTCTGTTTATGGTTTCCTTGAACTTTCAGAGAGTCCTATATATAACTCACTGCCATCAAGTCAGATCCAACTCATAGCGACCCCTCCTTAGGTTTCCAAGACAATATCACTTCGGAAGTAGATTGCCCTATCTTCCTTCTGAGGAGAGGCTGGTGGGTTTGAACCACCAGCCTTCTGGTTAGCAGTCAAGTGCCTTAGATACTGCGCCACCAGAGCTCCCAGCCCTATAGATAGATAGATATACCTTCTGAGTTCCTTTTCAGATAGTTCTATTGCTTGTTCTTCTTCCACACTAGATAATTCTTTAGTCTGGGCTTTTATTTCTATTGTCTTGTTCTGTTTTTTGTTTGTTTGTTTGATTGATTGATTTGACGTTGTCTGTTGTTTCATAGACATTTTGAAGTTGTTGTCTTTAATTGTTAGTTATGTATTAATTTGTTTCACCCTGATTTTATGCTTTACTATATCTGGAAGTGTGGAACAGGTGTATTTCTTTGATTATTAACTCAAGTGTACTGGGTCATAGCATCTTTTTCAAATAATATTATTTCTGGATATATTGCTGTCATGACAGTATCTGGATATCAGAAACAAGAGGAAGAAAAGAAATATAAAAAACAATTACAAATATTACAAGAAACATTTGAAAACCATTTTTATACAATTTTCTCATTGTCTAGGCCCAATAGACACTAGAGTTTTTCCTTCATTAATTTCCATCATAGCTGTCTCCGGCAACAAGCTGTTGATTGGGTAAGCTGCCAAGGAAAAAAAGACCTACAGAATTAAACCCAACACCCAATTTTCCCTCTTCTTCTCCCATGCCTTACACTTATTGGCTTCTACCATATCTATATACCTGTGCATCTCTGCTACTGCATACAGACAAGACAAACAGTTATAAGACTGTCACTCTTTTTAAAGATGGGGACTCTATAGCACCTCAGTTGCATTTATCTGATATATCATTTCTGGCCTTCAACAAAAATTATAAATTATGCTAAAACACAGTCTGAGGAAACAGGGGAAGCTTCAGAATAAGACTCAGATGTAGCAGAGATTTTCTCATTATCAGATAGGGAAGTTAAAGTAACTACAATTAATATGCTAAGGACCCTAATAGAAAAGATGGACAACATGCAAGAACAGATTGGTAATGTAAGCAGAGAGAAAGGAACTCTAAGAAGTAATAAAAAGAAAATATAGAAATAAAAAAAACAAAATAAATAAACCAACAAAACTCACTGCCATCGAGTTGGATCCGACTCACAGTGACCCCTCCTTGGGTTTCCGAGGCAATATCACTATAGAAGTAGATTGCCCAACCTTCCTTCCAAGGAGTGGCTGGTGGGTTCGAACTGCCAGCCTTCTGGTTAGCAGTCAAATGCCTTAGGCACTACACCACCAGAGCTCCTAAAAATAAAAAACATTGGAACAGAAATTAAGAATGCCTTGGATGCGCTCATCAGTAGATTGGACATTGCCAAGGCACCAATCTGTGAGGTTGGAGATTTGTCAATAAAACTTCCCAAACTGAAAAGCAGAGACAAAAAAAAAATACTGGGGAAGAAACATAGAATGAAATATGCAAGAACTATAGGACAATTACAAAAGGTATAATATATGTGTAATGGGAAGATCAGAAGGAGAAGAACGAAAGGAAAAGAAGAAATATTTGAAGTAATAATGCCTGAGAATGTTCCAAAATTATTGACAGACTTTAAAACCATAGATCCAGGAAACTCAGAGAAAATCAAGCAGGATAAATACCAAAATATCTACATCTAGGCATATGGGGGCAACAGTGGTTCAGAAGTAGAATTCCCACCTTCCATGTGGAAAACCTAGGTCTAATTTCCAGCCAATGAACCTCATGCACAGCTACAACCTGTCTGTCAGTGGAGGATTGCATACTGCTATGATGCTGAACAAGTTTCAGCAAAGCTTCCAGGCTATGATGGACCAGAAAGAAAGGCCTAGCAGTCTGCTTCCAAAAATCAGCCAACAACAACTCCATAGATCACAATGATCCAATGTGCAAATGATCATGGGGCTGCTGCAGAATGGGCCAGCATTTTGCTCCACTGTGCACACAGCTGCCATGAACCTAAGGCCAACTCAACAGCATCTAACAAGTCACGTCATATTCAAACAGCAGAATATCAATGAGAAAGAGAAAGTCTGAAAGAAGCCAATGGGGAAAAACACTTTACTTATAGAGAAAAAAGGACAAGAACTACATTAGATTTCAGAAATCATGTAAGCAAAAAGAGAGTGGAGTAAAATATTTAAAGTGTTGAAAGAAAGAAAAAACAACCCACTGGCCTAGAATTCTGTATTCAACAAAATTATCTGTCAAAATTGAGGGGGAAATAAAGTCTTTCTCAGACAAACAAAAACTGAGGGACGCTGTCACCATTAGGCTTGCCCTGCAAGAAATATTAAAAGACATTCTTCAGAAAGGAGAATGATACAGATCAGGAACTCAGAACCACATGAACAAAGGAAGAATGATCTAGAAAAAAAATAAAGGTAACAAAAAATCTCATATTTTTCTTATTCTGAACTGATCTAATGGATAACTGAGTCTTCAAAATAACAATAGCAGCAATGTACTATGTTCCTTCTCACCACTCATATTCAACATCAAAGTGAAAGTCCTAGTTAGTGGAAATAATAAAGGAAAAAAAAAAAAAAAGAAACCAAAGGTATTCAGATTGAGAAGGAAGAAATAAAAATGTTTTGATCACAGACAACGTTCTTTTTTTCATGTTGAAAATCCCAAAGACTTGGCAAAACAAAAGTGAAAAACAAAGAACGCCTGAAACTAGTGAGTGATTATAGCAAGATTGCAGGATACAAGATTAATATATAACGTCAACTCTGCATTCAGGAACAGTTAATGGTGATGGTTAAACAACATGATGAATGTATTTAATGTCACTGAACTATACATGTTAAGATTGTTGAAACAGCAAATGTTTTGTTACCTATATATTTACCAAAATCTTTTTTAAAATGTATATAAAAAGTCTATTGCTTTTCTATATACCAGCAAGGAACAACTGGAATTTGAAATTAAAAACAAAATACCATTTATATTGGTATCCCAAAAATGAAATACATATTTATAAATCTAACAAATTATGTACAGAATCTATATAAGGAAAACTGGCTGGTTCTAGGACTGGGATAGGAAACATGCAAAATGAGCCTGGAGCATCTTATATAGTGCAAGAAAGTAAGGAAGTGCTCACAAAACAAACAACAACAAAACTAAAAAATGGGATATGTCAATGAGACACAAGCGTCAACTTAAAGAACTTCCAATGGCCAAAGCTGGAACAATTTGAGAACAAATAATAAAGTAGTACCCAAAGTATAAAATAAATATCCAGTTCATAACCAGTTCACATAAAGTCACTCCAGCTCATGGTCACCCCATGTGTATCAGAGTAGAACTTTGCTACAGGGTTTTCAATGGCTGATTTTTCAAAAGTAAATCACCAGGGCTTTCTTCCCAGGTGCCTCTGAGTGGAGTCCAATCTTTAGGTAGCAACCAATTAAGTTAACCATTTGTACCACCCAGAGATTCCATATGGATATAAATGAAGGATTAAATGAGTTAATAAATGGGAGTTGTTGTTGTTGTTGTTATGTGCCGTCGAGTCGGATCTGACTCATAGCGACCCCTCCTTGGGTTTCCAAGGCAGTATCACTATGGAAGTAGATTGCCCAACCTTCCTTCCAAGGAGTGGCTGGTGGGATTGAACTGCCAGCCTTCTGGTTAGCAGTCAAGTCCCTTAGGTACTACACTACCAGAGAGAAGAGATAAATCTCCCATGCAGAATAATTCGAAATAAATTACATAGATAAACTGCCATGAATTGGAATCAACTCAACAGCAACTAACAATTCTACCATTGGAAAGGGGAAGCTTAACTTCTCACACCTAAGTATAAGCTGAACATAGTGCCTTCCTTTCAAAAGTGTAATATGGAAAGTCAAGTGAGAAGGGATAACTTTGCAATGAAGCAACCTGGCAAACCCTACTTCAACCAGGTGATCACTGTCAACAAGTCATAAATCATGTTGATTTTTTGCACCATCCCCATGAGCAGTTGCAGATGAGAACATTGTATTCCACAGGATTTCCACTGGCTGATTTCCAGAATTAGATTGCCAGGTCTTTCTTCCTACTCTGTCTGGAAGCTCTGCTGAAACCTGTTCAACATCATAGCAATATATAAGCCTCCACTGACAGATGGGCTGAACATGAGGTGAATTGGCCAGGAATCAAACCTGAGTTTTCCATATAGAAGTGAAACAGATAGGGAATTAATTAGGCTGGCTAAACAGACAATCTCTGACTTAGTATTCTTAAAATGTAAGCCTACATGCAGATCACCACATAACTTTTGCTACTGGCAGCAGAAAACTGTTTGCAATTAATAAGCCAGGCCCTTAGACAAGATAAGAAGCCACATTCAGCACCAGAAGCCACATTTCAAGGCCTTACATGCTTGGCCAGTTACAATGTGCTGATAAACCTCTTGAGTTGTCTTTTAAGTCCCTCACCAGCTGCAGAGCATACACAATAAAATTCAATGTGACCTACCACCAAAGACAGTCAAGAGCAGGAATCCCTCGTGGGACTCGAATCCAGGTCCAGAAACCATAATGCATGTGCAACATCCCAGAATAAGTCACATCAAGCATCCCAGCAGCCTTCACAATGGGTTCAATCTTTCTTCTGACAGCCTTTATGGTAGAATCCATATTGGGTATTTCCTGCACACAAACCTGATTTTCATAACTCCACCTTTTTCCCAGATATCCCCACCCATTTTATGAATAAAGATGATATTTTCCCCCACCTATAAACCCTAGGAAATCCTTTGTTCAGAGAGGTTGAAGGTTAGCATAGGTGAAAGCCTCTTTCTGTCTTTCCCTCATGAGCCTTTCCCCACCTTCCTTCTCTTTAATAAACTTTAGTTAGTGTGAACATTTTGCCTCTCCTGTTCAATTCTTTGTCAGCAGAAAACAAGAACCCTCACTCAGGGTCTCAGGACCCCCTGGTGATAACAGGAGAGAATTCTACCACTGAACCACCAATGCACTCCATCTTTTACTGAGCACTTATAAAGTGCTACAATTCTCTTAAACAAACAACAGAAGGAAAAAAAAAACATTGCCATTGAGTCATTTGTGACTCATAGTGACCGTATAGTACAGAGCAGAGCTGTACCATAGGGTTTCCAAGACTATAATCTTTACAGAAGCAGACTGTTACATCTATTTCCCACAGAGAGTTGGGTTCAAACCTCCAGCCTTTTAGTTAGTCACTGTCTTATGTATACACACACACACACACAGAGAGAGAGAAATTATCTTAGGAAAATGGTTCACACAATTACAGAGGTTGGCAAGTTCCAAGTTCCTGGGTCAAATGTCAAGCTAGAGGCTTTTCCCGACTTACACAGTTGCAGGGGCTGGCAAGCTCAAGATTGGCAGGCAATATAGCAGGCTGCTGACTTCCACAGATGACAAATCCAAGATCAGCAGGTTCACAGGATAGTTGTAGGCAGTACAACAGGATCTAGATCCACAGAAGATTCCCAAATTTTCCCAGGATATCCATTTATATTTTGGAAGCAGGCCACACCCTAAGGAAACTCCTTTCAACTGATTGGCTGCTCAAAACATATACATCAGATCTCATCATGGGAACAATCACATCACAACAGCTTAAACCTCTCAGAATCGTGGTCCAGCCAAGTTGACACACAACTCCAACTATCAGTCACCAAGCACTTAACCACTATACCACCAATCTCTTGTTTAGAGGGAAGGGCATTGAGGTTCAGAGTGATGAATAACTTCCCCAAGGTTGTCCAGCTGTCCATGGAAACCTAGGACTCAAACCCATATCTTTCTTACTCCTGGGCCCATGCTCTTAACCTCTGCTGTATCTGACCCATTCCCATCTCCACCTCTACTTCTAACACCATAGGAGCCATAGGAGCACCATCCTCAGGTACTCACCCACAACCTCCAGCCAGACCCATCCTTCTGCCTTCTGAGGGGTGACCACAATCTCACACCAGTACTCTCCTCCTTCCTCCAGCTACACCCCAGGCAGCAGTGAGGCGTCCCCCTTCATCAGCCTCCTTAGAGACACAGTGGCTCCAGATCAGATTGTCTTATTGTGGTCTCCAAAAAACTCAAACAGTTTGACCTCCTCTGAAAATTCTTGCCTTTTCCAAAACCAGGAGATACCCACAATCCTTATGTCCAGGTGTGGGGTACCAGGGACCTTGCAGGAGACGGTGGCATTGGCATTCAGGGACATGATCTGAGTCTTCCCTGCCATTTCTACTTCCAGGAAACCTATAGCAATAAGACAACTCAGTTATGGAAAACCTTAGAAAAAACACAGGCCTGACTCTCAAACACTAATATGTAATTAAAGCAAATCTCTTTTTTGAGGGGTGGGGGCAGCATGGGCCCAGGAGTAAGAAAGATATGGGTTTGAATCCTAGGCTTCCATGGACAGCTGGACAACCTTGGGGAAGTTATTCATCACTCTGAACCTCAATGCCCTTCCCTCTAAACAAGAGATTGGTGGTATAGTGGTTAAGTGCTTGGTGACTGATAGTTGGAGTTGTGTGTCAACTTGGCTGGACCATGATTCTGAGAGGTTTAAGCAGTTGTGATGTGAAGAAGAGAGAGAGTTGAGCCTCAGGAATAGAGGCACTCAGTTTATGGCTCTTCACTGGGGATGACAAAAGGTCCCTGTCTTCTTTCATTTATCTTTAACAAACAAACAAAACAGATTTATTGAGATGTAATTCATAGACCAAATAATCCACTCATCTTAAGTGTACAGTTCAACGGTTTTTAACATCCACTTATGACTTACTTATCAGCTATCTTATTATCCAACATTTTACATTTACAACAGCAAAAAGTCTACTATCCTACTATTTTGTGCATTAACAAGGTTCCAGGCGGAGGCGGGGCAAGATGGCGGACTAGGCAGAAGGATTGCACAGACCCTCTTCAACAAAGAAAAGGGAAACCAATTAACACAGACACAGAAGATAAT
>NW_006921601.1:16341515-16342851 GCF_000298275.1 Orycteropus afer afer | reverse complement strand
ATTTTGGTCAATGACATGAGACAAAGTATATGTGAACTGCTGTATGAAAAGTGAATTTACTCTGTAAATCTTCACCCAAATCCTAATAAAAGAAAAAAAAAAGAGTATAAAAAAAAAACCAAGGTTCCAGGCATGGTAGTGATAGCTGCTGAGCATCCCCTTCCTTGAGGAAGGTCTCAGGGCAGCCTCTGGGAACCTAGGTCAGGCTGCCTCATGCCCCCCAGGAGGGCTGCCTCATGCCCTCCTCTCCCTCCTGATGGCAGTGGCACTGTAGCCAGCTGCCCTTCACGAGGTCAGCATCTTCCACACCCGTGGCCCCTGGGATTCATACTAGGGATACAGGATGGTTCAACATTAGAAAAGTAATCAATGTAATTCACCATATAAACAAAACAAAGGAAAACAATCACATGATCATCTCAATCGATGCAGAAAAGGTATTTAATAAAATCCAACAATGTTTCCTGATAAAAACTCTCAGCAAAATAGAAAGGAAATTCCTCAACATAATTAAGAACATTTCTGTAATAAAATTGACAAACCACTGGCCAAACTGACAAAGGGAAAAAATGAGAAGATGCAAATAACCAAAATAAGAAATGAGATGGGTAAAGTTATAATATTATTACCAATCTTATTGTCACCAGAGAAAAACTGAAATCATTCCCCTTGAGAACAAGAATGAGACAAGAATGCCCTTTATCTACATAGGAGGTACAGACAACAAAGATGAACCCTTCTGCACATTGTCAAAGGCAAACATGGATATACGGGTGGATAGATGGGGGGACAGGCTGATTGATTAGGTATGTCTACGCAGTGGGGAGTGTGCCCAAGACTATGTATAGGGTTGGCAGACAATGTTTCTACAAGTGTATTGGTATGTTCTGTAAGAATTCCAGGGTATATAGGAAAGCTGACAAGGGGCAAGGTTGTAGTCATCTCTTGGCTATAGCCAGCTACCCAGAGGGAACAAGTAGTTGGACCTGTGGGCTCAGGACTATAGTCACAGGGGACATCAAGCTCATTTGGCAATCAATAAAACAATACCATTTATAATAGCCCCTAAAAGGATAAAATACCAAGGAACAAACCTAACCAGGGACATAAAAGACTTATATAAATGAAACTATAAAACATTGCTGTAAGAAACTAAAAGAGATCTACATAAATGGAAAAGCATTCCATGTTCATAGTTCAGAAGACTTAACATTGTGAAAATGTCTGTACTACCAATAATGCAATCCTTATCCAAATCCTAACAACATTCTTGAATGAAATGGAAAAAATAATCTCCAATTTTATGTGGAAAGGAAGGAGAACCTGAATAGCTAGA
>NW_006921601.1:16338962-16340975 GCF_000298275.1 Orycteropus afer afer | reverse complement strand
GCAAGGTTGAAGGGCTTTCACTCAGCCCCTAGAGCCTGGCACTTTGAACTTGGACTTAAAGCCTCCAAATTGTAAGAATAAACTCCTGTTTGTTAAAGCCATCGCATTTGTGGTATGTTTCTCATCAGAGCAGGACTAGGTCACCAGAACACCTATACAACCACAGAAATCAAAGCAGTCTGGTACTTGTTCAATGACAGAAATATAAAACCTGCTACCATTGAGTCAGATCTAACTCATAGTGATCCCTCCTTGGGTTTCTGACAGTATCACTACGGAAGTAGATTGCCCAACCTTCCTTCCGAGGAGTGGCTGGTGGGCTTGAACTGCCAGCCTTCTGGTTAGCAGTCAAATGCCTTAGACACTACACCACCAGAACTCCTGACAGATACATAGACCACTGGAATAGAATTGATAGCCCAGAAGTAAATCTATCCATGCGCAGCTGATCAACAAAGGGTCAAAGTCCATACAGTGGGGAAGATAACAGTCTCTTTAACAAATGGTGCTGGCAAACATGGATATCCATGTGCAGAAAAAATGAGTCAACATCCATACCTCACACCATGCACAAAACTAACTCAAAATGGATCAAACCCTCAATGTTAAAGCTAAAACTATAAAATTTCTGGTAAATAGCATAGGGTAAAAAATAAGAGACCTAATTATCAGCATAAATAGTCTATCAAGCAAAACTAAAAATGCACAAATGATAGAACATAAGTTAGATAACTAGAGTTTCCTAAAAATTAAATATTTATGCTCATCAAAAGACCTCACCAAAAGATTAAAAAGAGAACCTACAGAGTGGGAAAAAATCTTTGGCAACAACATACCTAATAAGGATCTAATCTCTAAAATATATAGAAAACTTCAACAATTCAAAAAATGAAAGACAATCAATCCAACCAAAAAATAGACAAAGGATATCACTTCACCAAAGAAGACATTCAGGCAGCCAACAAATACATGAAAAGATGCTCGCAATCATAAGCCATTAGAGAGATGCAAATCAAAACTATAATTAGATATCATCTCACTCCTACAAAAATGGCAATGTTAAAAAAAAAAAAAAGGAAAATGACAAATGCTGGCAAGGTTGTAGGGGGATTGGACCTCTTATATATTGCTTCTTGTTGTTGTTGTTGTGTGCCATTGAGTCTGACCTGACTCATAGAGACCCCTCCTTGGGTTTCCAAGGCAGTATCACTATGGAAGTAGATTGCCCCATCTTCCTTCCGAGGAGTGGCCAGTGGGTTTGAACCACCAGCCTTCAGATTAGCAGTCGAGTGCCTTAGGCACTATGCTACCAGAACTCCTTATATATTGCTAGTGGGATTATAAAATGGTAAACTATGGAAAACAGTATGAAATTTCCTCAAAAAGCTGAAAATAAAAATATCTTATGACTTAACAATCCTATTTCTAATTATCTATCTTAGAGCTATAAGAGCAGTGACACAAATAGACATATGCACATCTATGTTCATTTGAGCACTATTCACAATAGCAAAAAAGATGGAAACAACCTAAGTGTCCATCAACAAATGAACGGACAAATTGTAGTACATACATACAATGGAATACTTTGCAACTATAAAGTATAATGCGGAGTCCAGAAAACATAACATGGATGAATCTGGAGGACATTATGCTAAGTGAAATAAGTCAGTCACAAAGGGACAAACATTGTATGGCCTCACTTTTAGAAAAGTCAGGAATAGGTATTCACACAGAGAGCAATGTTCTTTGATGGTTACTGGTGGGGGGTTGGGGGAGGAGGGGGACTCATTTTCTGGATAGTAAGCACTTGTTACTTTTGGTAATCCCAATTATGGGTGAGTCAGTACAGCCTGACCAAGGTAAATAAAGACACGAAGAAATATATGAGAAAAAGGGACAACTGCAGTAAAGGCTGGGAGCTCTGGTAGCATAGTGGCTAAGGCACTTGACTGCGAACCAGAAGGCTGGTGGTTCAAACCCACTAGCCACTCCTCGGAAGGAAGATGGGGC
>NW_006921601.1:16334290-16337107 GCF_000298275.1 Orycteropus afer afer | reverse complement strand
CTATGAGTTGGGGCCGACTCGACGGCATATAACAACAACAACAATATATAAAATAAACCACATAGGGGGCACAATTATGGATACTGTCTAGACATGACCATAATCCCCAAGATAGGCTTATAAACAATGTTTTTGTTGTTGTTAGGTGCCATCGAGTTGGTTCCTACTAATAGCGACCCTAGGCGCAAGACTGAAACACTGCTCAGTCCTGTGCTATCCTCACAACTTTTGCTAAGCTTGAGCCCATTACCGCAGCCACCATGTCAATCCATCTAGTTAAGGGTATTCCCGTTTTTCACTGCCCCTCTACTTTACCAAGCATGATATCCTTCTCCAGGGATTGGTCCCTTCTGACAACATAACCAAAGTACATGAGACGAAGTCTGGCCATTTTCACCACTAAGCATTCCAGCTGTACTTCTTTCAAGACAGATTTGTTCGTTCTGGCAGCCTATGGTATTTTCAATATCCTTCACCAACACTGCAATTCAAATGCATCAATTCTTCAGTCTTCCTTTTTCATTGTCCAGCTTTCGCATGCATATGAGGCATGACTTGGGTCAGACAAACCTTAGTCTTTGAAGTGACATCTTTGCTCTTTAACATTTTAAGAGATCTTTTGCTGCAGACTTGCCAGTGCAATATGTCGTCTGATTTCTTCATTGCTGCTTCCATGGGTGTTGACTGTGGAACCAAGTAAAATGAAATCCCTGATAATTTCAAGCTTTTCTCCATTTATCATGATGTCACTTACTGATCCAGTTGTGAGGATTTTTGTTTTCTTTACATTGAGATATATATATAATACATACTGAAGGCTGTACTCTCTAATCTTCATCATTGAGTGTTTCAAGTCTTCTTTACTTTCAGCAAACAAAGCTGTGTCATCTGCATATTGCAGGTTGTTAATGAGTCTTCCTCTAATCCTGACACAGCATTCTTCATCATATAGTCTAGCTTCTCAGATTATCTGCTCAGCATACTGACTGAATAAGTATCGTGAAAGGATACAACCCTGATACACACCCTTCTTGATTTTAAACCATGCATTATCCCCTCGTTTGGTTTGAACTACTGCCTCTTGGTCTATGTACAGGTTCCTCATGAGCACAATTAAGTCTTCTGGAATTTCTTTTCTTTCCAATGTTACCCCTAATTTGTTATGATCTACACAGTCAAATGCCTTTGCATAGTCAATAAAACATAGAAACATCTTCCTGGCATTCCTTGCTTTCAGCCGAGATCCATCTGATATCAGCAATGATATCCCTCATCCACGTCCTCTTCTGAATCCAATTTGCATTTCTGGAAGTTCCCTGTCAATACATTGCTGCAACTGTTTTTGAATTATCTTCAGCAAAATTTCACTTGCACGTGATATTAATAATATTGTTCAATAACTTCCACATTGTGCCCTTTCTTTGTAATGGGGACAAATATGGATTTTTTCCAGTTGGTTGGCCAGGGAGTTGTCTTCCAAATTTCTTGGCATGACTCAACATGAGAAGAAACAGCTACAAACATTCATTAATAATCAGAATGTGGAATGTACAAAGTATGAATACAGGAAAACTGAAAGCTGTAAAAAATGAAATTGAATGCGTAAAGATCAATATCCTAGATGTTCTGGTTAGCTAGTGCTGCTCTAACAGGAATATACCACAAATGGGATGGCCTTAACAAACAGGAGTTTATTCTTACAATATGGGGGCTTTAAGTCCAAGTTCAAAGTGGCAGGCTTTAGGGGCTGGGTGAGAGCCCCTCAAACTTGGGATCTAGCTCTGTCTCCTGCTCCTGGCCCACTGGAGCTAGAGGCATTTCTTTACTCAGACAGCTGCTGGCTGCTGAGGCTGAGAAGCCCCAAGGTTGACAAATAAAAAGGCACAGTCCCGATGTTACCAAACCACACGGCAGGCCATTAACTTAAGTCCATCGTAAGTCCCAAAATCGGCAGAGCATAGCAGGCTGCTCAACAAAGACATGGCTACATGCAGGGTCCAAGCGTGCTATAGGCTAGAGACCATTCCCAAGGCGTCTCTTTAAATACAGGAAGCAGACCACATCCCAAAGGCAGCTACTCAGCTGCCTGTGGTAGATCCCACCATGGAGATGATTGCCAGTCTCCTCATGGGGATTAACTACCACCAGCTGCCCAGCCAAGTTGACACACAAACTGACCTACCACACTAGGCATTAGTGAGCTGAAATGGACAGGTATTGGCCATTCTGAATAGGATAATCAAATGTTCTCCTATGCTGGGAATGACAAATTGAAGAGGAATTGCATTCATCATCAAAAAGAACATTTCAAGATCTATACTGAAGTACAATGCTCTCTGTGATAGAATAATATCCATATACCTACAAGGAAGACCAGTTAATACTGTTATTATTCAAATTTACACACCAACCACTAAAGCCAAAGATGAAGAAATTGAAGATTTTTACCAACTTCTGCAGTCTACAATCTAGACAAACATGCAATCAATATGTACTGATAATTACTGGTGACGAGAATGTGAAAGTTGGAAACAAAGCAGCAGCATCGGCAGTAGGAAAATATGGCGTTGTTGAAAAACATGACACGAGAGTCTGCAGAATAGAGCTTTGGAAGATAAATGACTCAATCATTGCAAATACCTGTTTTCAACACACAGCATCTGTACATGTGGACCTCATCAGATGGAATATGTTATTGTTGTTGTTATGTACCATCAAGTCGGACCCGACTCATAGCGACCCCTCCTTGGGTTTCTGAGGCAGTATCACTACGGAAGTAGATTGCCCCATCTTCCTTCCAAGGAGTGGGTTTGAACT
>NW_006921601.1:16329350-16334135 GCF_000298275.1 Orycteropus afer afer | reverse complement strand
GTCCAACCTTCCTTCCGAGGAGTGGCTAGTGGGTTTGAACCACCAGCCTTCTGGTTAGCAGTCAAGTGCTTTAGCCACTATGCTACCAGAGCTCCCGGAGAAGATCAATATCATCAGTTAAAACAAGGCCAGGAGCTGACCCAATTCCTCATATGGAAGTTCAAATTTAAGCTGAAGAAAGTTAAAGCAAGTCCATAAAGCCAAAAAACACAACCTTGATTATATCCTATCTGAATTTAGAGACCATCTCAAGAACAGATTTGACTCTTTGAACACCAATGACTGAAGACAAGATGAGTTGTGGGATGACATCAAGGGCATCACACATGAAGAAAACAAAAGGTCATTAAAAAGACAGAAAAGGAAGAAAAGATAAAAATAGATGTCAGAAGAGACTCTGCAACTGGCTCTTGAATAGAGAGTAGCTGAAATGATGAAATAAAAGACCTGAACAGATTTCAAAGGGCAGCTCGAAAAGACAAAAGTAAAGTATCAATGAAATGTGCAAAGACCTGGAGTTAGAAATCTAAAGGTGAAGAACACACTTGGCATTTCTTGAGCTAAAAAAACTGAGGAAAAATTTCAAGCCTCAGGTTGCAACACTGAAGCTTTTTATGGGCATTTTTATTGAATGATGCAGTTAGTATCAAAAGAAGATGGAAATATTACACAGAGTCACTCTACCAAAAAGAACTGGCCAAAGTTCAACCATATCAGGAAGTGGCATATGAACAAGAACCAATGGTACAAGGAAGAAATCCAAGCTGGACTGAAGGAATTTGCAAAAACCAAGACTCCAGGAATTGACAGAATACCCACTGAGATATTTCAACAAATGGATGCAGCACTGGAGACACTCACGCATTTATGCCAAGAAAATACCACCTGTGAATTCTGTGCTCCTTTAAACAATCAATAAGGAGCCCTGGTGGCATAATGCCTAAAGCATTTGACTGCTAACCAGAAGGTTGGCAGTTCAAGCCCACTAGCCACTCCATGGAAGGAAGACTGAGCAGTCTACTTCCATAAATATTTACCACCTTGGAAACCCAAAGGGGGTTTCTGTGAGTCAGAATAGACTTGATGGCGATGAGTTTGGTTGTTTTTTGGTTTAAATAACCAATTATATAAAACCAAATGGTCAACATTTATCCTAAAACAAAGATGAGAAGCTAAGGAGGGACTGGAAAGTTAGATTAATGGAAACAGAACATAAAGAATGAATAATGAGAATGTTAACATATTGTGAAAAATGTAACCAATATGATAGAACAATGTAAAAATTGTTCAATGAGAACCTAATTTGGTACATAATCTTTCACTCAAGAAAAGAAGGGCAATGTATCAAATGTGAGTGATCAACATGGTGGTGCTGAGGAAGAGGAAGACATAGAGAAGTACATGGGAAGCACAGACCACTAAGTCTAACCCTGTTGCACATACAGTACTATATTGTCAGTGAAGGCAAACATGGATCTACGGGTGGATAGATGGGTAGACAGGCTGAACTATTAGGTATATCTATGCAGGGTAGGTGTACCCATGACCATGTATAGGGTTGGCAGACAATGTTTCTACAAGTGTATTGGTATATTCTGTAAGAATTCCCAGGTATATAGTAGAGCTGACAAGGGACAAGGTTGCAGTCACTTCTTGGCCACAGCCAGCTACACAGAAGGATCAAATAGTTGGACCTGTGGGCTCAGGACCCTGGTTGCAGGAGATATCAAGGTCAATCGGCATAACATACTACACAAAACATTGTTCCACATCCTACTTTGGCGAGTAGTGACTGGGATCTTAAAAGTTTGCAAGAGGCCATCTAGATAGACGCAACAATGGGTCTCTCCTCATCCCGAGCAAAGAAGTATGATGAAAATAAAAGTCGCATGGAAACAGTCCAAGGGACTGGTACACCATGCAATCCTCAGCCTATATGACCATGAGACCAGAAGAACTAGATGGTGCCCAGCTACCACTGTAGAGTGGGAGAACAGTGTGGAACAAAACTCAAAATCATTTAAATAAAAAAAGGACTATATTTGCTTGTCTGATATAGCCTGATGGAACCTCTGAGAATATGGCCCCTAGCTGCCCTTCAGGTCTGGAACTGAACCCACTCCTGTGGCTTCTGGCCAAACAAAAGACAAGCATATGAGCTGAACATTTACTTTAGCTAGACACACTCCTTGGAGAGATCAATCATGGGAGAATAGAAGGGCTGTGTATGCACAGGGAGACAGTTGGGGGGGGGGCGGGCAGGAATACATGGGAGGGAAGGACACAGGGAAAAGGTAACTATGGGGAAGAAGTGGGAGGGAAGCTGTTACACTGCAAAATTGCAGTCAATGTCATGAGAAAAAGTGTATTTGAGCTGCTATATGGAAAGTGAATTTGCTCTGTAAACTTTCACCCAAATCACAAAAAAATTTTAAAAAAAACCTTTCACTCAAAACACAATAAAACTTTAAAAATAAAAATGTTGTTGTTTAGGTACAGTGAGTCAGTTCTGACTCATAGCAACCTTATGTACAAACTAAACACTGCCCAGTCCTGTGCAACCTCACAATCATTCTTATGCTTGAGCCCATCACTGCAGCCACAGTATGAAACAGAGTGTCTTGTTGAGGGTCTTCTCCTTTTTTCACCAACCCTCTACTTTATCAAGCATAATATCTTTCTCCAGGGAGTGGTCCTTCCTGATAACATGGCCATTCTCACTTCTAAGGAGCATTCTGGCTGTACTTCCGAGACAGATTGTTCCTTCTTCTGGTAGTCCATGGTATTTTCAATATTCTTCACAAACACCACACTTTCAATGCACCAATTCTTCTGGGGTCTTCTTTATTCACTGTCCGGCTTTCACACACATATGAGACTATTGATAATACCATGGCTTGGGTGAGCACATCTTAGTCTTCAAAGTGACACCTTTGCTCTTTAACACTCTAAAGAGGTCTTTTGCACCATGGAAGAGATGCAAATCAAAATAATGAGATATCATCTCACCCCAGCAATAAGAGCAAAGTTCAACAAGATAGAAAATAACAAATGCAGGTGAGGATGTGGTGAGATTGGAACTCTCATACACTGATGGTGGGACTATAAAATGGTGCAGCCACTGTGGAAAACAGTATGACGTTTCCTTAAAAAATTGAAAATAGAAATACAATTTGATCCAACAATTCCATCACTAGGAATATATCCTACAGATGTAAGATCTAGGACATGAATAGACATAAGCACACCCCTGTTCATCTCAGTACAATTCACTATGGCAAAGAGATGAAAACAACCTAAATGCGCATCAGCAGATGAATGGATAGCAAAGCTATGGTCCATTCACTCAGTGGAATACTATGCATCATTAAAGAATAATGAAGAATCAATGAATCACCTTATAACATGGATGAATTTGGAGGACATTATGCTTAGTGAAATAAGTCAATCACATAAGGATAAATATTGTATGAATCTATTACTGTAAAAAGTCAAGGAAAGGTTTACCCAGGAAAGGAAATTTACTTTGTTTTTTGCTGGGGATGGGAGGGAAATTGCTAAAAGGACAAGGAGGCCACATGTTCTAACTTCCTCTAACCCCACAAGAGGAAGACAGAATCACCATCAATAGCCCAAGGCCTATTCCTGCAAGGCCAGACATGCTGCCTCCTTCCAGCCCTTTCTCCAACCGTTCCTCCCAAAGCACCCACCACCTCTCTCCTGGGTTTAATAATTCACTGCAGTGGCCACACAGAACTCACAAGTTATGGGATTTATTAGGGAAGCACCAGGCTACAATTCAAGTTCAGGAAAAATACTCAGTCTCTCTCCCAGCCCACCATCCCTCAGCCAACAGTCTCTCTCCCAGCAGTGTGTATTCCTCAGTGTCTCTCTCAGCAATGCGTATCTCTTGCATCTCTTTCCCAGCAGCACGTGTCTCTTTCAGGAGTGTGTGTCTCTTTCAGCAGCACATCTTCCTCAACCAGCAGTCAGAGAGAGTTCTGCCTCTAGGAGGCCTCCTTTTGAGCCTGGCAGAGTAGCCAAACTAGCCAATCATAACATCAGAACTCTAAGCACCTGAGAGAGAGTGGGAACCTCCCAGAACATTGTTTTGTGCCACTCCCAACAGAAATACTCCAGGTGGACAACTTTAGCAATCAGGAGCTCCTCAGTTGCTCATAGCAAATCCCACCTTGGAGTTTACAAAGACTTATGGGTAGAAAAGACACACTAAGTAATTTACTACACTGCAGAAGGGAAGAGAAAATTTCTGACTAGTTAAGAGTCATGTGTTGATTTGGATAAAGGGAAAGGCAATATAACAAAGTGTGTGACCAGCACAATGACAATAGGGAAAAGGAGGACACAGAAACATACACAAAAGATATAGACAACAGAGGCAAATACTGGCAGCAAACATTAGGCTATAGATAAATGTACAAACAGGTGAGAAGATCAGGTGTGGGTAGGCAAACAGGAATATACCCAAGACCAAGGATAGATTTGGCTGAAGACAGTCTTACATACGTACCTGTACTACAAAAATATCCATCTACAGTACAGAAGTAACAGGGGACAAAGTTGGTGTAGCTTCTCAGAGACAACCAAACACCCTGAGAGAGTCACCAGGCCTGTGGGCTCAGGATCATAGTCTCAGGGGACATCATGCTCAATTGGCACAAAAAGAGCTCTGGTAGCATAGTGGCTAAAGCACTTGACTGCTAACCAGAAGGCTGGCGGTTCAAACCCACCAGCCACTCCTCGGAAGGAAGGTTGGGCAATCCT
>NW_006921601.1:16308194-16328950 GCF_000298275.1 Orycteropus afer afer | reverse complement strand
AGCCCTAGGTTATCCTTTGGACCTGGAACTGGACTTACTTCCACGGATTAGCTCTCAACCAAACAGTAGAAAGACCTACAAGCAGAACACCTATCCCAAGGCGATGCGCCCACCCACCCTAGGGAAATACACTCCCTAGATCAATCAACCATGAGATATCAGAAGAGTACCATTTGTAGCAAGTAAGCTGGACAGACAGGAAAGCATAGACAAGAAGGGTACAGGAAGGGATAGTCGCAGGAAGAGATCAAGGAGAGTTTTTTATGGTCGAGGATTGTAATCGGGAGGTGAAACCAAATATGCATGAATTATTGACAGTAAAATGAATCTGCTTTGTAAATTGGCACCCAAATCGCAGTAATTTTTTTTTTTTTTAATTCTACTTGATAAAAGGAGAGGCATGTGAGGAGCATTCTCTTATGGGCCTGGCTGACGCCGTACTTCTTGTCAGGGTATCAAATGGTGTTTTGTGGAGTTAAGGGAAGTCCTGAGATTCACAGAGACATCAACCTGACCCTGACTTCGTGGTGCTGCTAGAACAGCCACTTCCAGACATCTTATTAATCATGCAATAAATGTCTTTATGGCTTTAAATAAATAAATAAATAAATAGGTCTTTTGCAGCAGAAAATAACTTAAAAAAAAAAATTAAAGCCAAGAAAACCCTATGGAGTTCTACTCTGTGAAAGATGGGTAGCCATGAGTGTAACCCACTCAACTGTAACCGGTATGGTTTGGCTCATTTTTTTTCCTTAGGGTGATTTCATCATGTAAGGTGATGGAAGAGAAGCGCCCAGAGCACAAAGTTTTAGGAAGCAGAGTCAAGGTCTGCGCGTACTCCGCGGACGCAACGCCGGTCAGCGGCGCAAGGAACCGGTGTCTATGACGCTGGCAGCTCGGGTAGCGGAAGCCAGCAGAAGCGTAGCTCCGTACGGATAATAGCGGCGATAGGCAAACACTTTTTCACCAGACAGGCTGGAACCGTCACGAGAGGAGGGAAAGGATCACTGACTGCTCAGTACCCGGCAGCAGCCAGATGGGCGGGGCCGTGACCAACCCCTTCGCCCCGTGCAGGAACAAGTCTTGAGGACACCCCGGCTGGCCTCAGTCGCCTACCCCCCAATTCTTCCCAGAGAGCGATTGCGCCTTTCTCCGTGCCCGGGGTAGTGGGTCCGGAGGCGCGAGAACCCTGCAGGTTGGGAATTGGCAGTAAGAACTTGGGGGAGGGAGAACTAGCTGGCGGTGAGGCACTCAAATAGCAAAGTATTAGTTTTAACTTGCTCACACAGCTAACGATGGAAACCGCCACAGTTGATAGAAACTACTCAGTTACCCCCTCTTTAAGTGGAGTCCAGAGCACGTGCCACGCTTGCCACATCTTAGCCAGACCATAACAACAACAAGAAGCCAGGCCTCTAGGAACCTGTAGGCTCAGATTCTGACCCACTCACAATTCCCTTTGTAAAATGTGGCTGGGATCCAATTCATCCCGGCGCTGCTCTAAAGGGGATCTACTAAAGATGGTGGCCAAGGTTAAAGGCTAGCAGAAGACCTTCAGAAGGTTACAATTTTCTGGGCCATAGTTGTAACAGGCAGAGCTCTGCCAGGTTAGGTGTAGCTATAGAGTTCTAAAATACTAAATTATACCTCCTCTCTACTACTACCTCCTCTAGGGAGCCCTACCTAAGAATTAGTCCTCTTCTGATATTATTGTTGTTGTTGTTGTTGTTATGTGCCGTCGAGTCAAACCCGACTCATAGCGACCCCTCCTTGGGTTTCTGAGGCAGTATCACTACGGAAGTAGGATTGCCCAACCTTCCTTCCGAGTCTGATATTATTAGTATCATTAAATAATGTTCCCAATGGGAATATATGATGAATTCCTATACTTGCTCAGAAGAGTGACTCATTCACAAAATTGTGACATATATATATCACCCTATAGAATGTTGGAGAAATTATTTTAAAAAAAAAAGTAATAAAAATTATTTATTGCACATCTATTCTGTGCCAGGCACAGTCTAGGTATAAGGGATACAGAGATAAATAGGGCACAGTCCCTAGCCTCAAAAATTTCATAGGCTAGACCTACTCAAAATTCACTTGCCACTGAGTCAATTCCAACTCATAGCAGCCCCCATTGGGTTTCTGAGACAGTAAATCTTTGTGAGAGTAGATTGCTCCACCTTCCTTCCATGGAGGAGCTGGTGGCTTTGATCAGCCTTCTGATTGGCAATCAGATCCCTTAGGTACTATGCCACCAGAGCTCCTTATAGGCCAGACCAGGGTTTCTCAAATTAGCTGTAATGAAGATTTCTCTTTTAAAAATTTGCAATCCTTTGAGGACCAATATTTTGTAAAATAAAAATGAATTATTATAAAAGACATAAAAATTGTTTAATTGCTATAAAAGTTTCCAAAGGTGTAAATGATCTCAATTTCTAACGACCATTTGGAGACCAGGACTGTAGACCAGACGGTAGATCAAACTTCAAGAAACATTGATTTAGACAAATGCAAATTGAAGGTGTAGTGTAGTGAGTTACCTAATATGGCCCCTCTAGCCAGTCTTTGTAACTCTTACACAGTGATTAGGTGGATTATGCAAACAAGGTGCTTGTGGCCCACCAAGGGGATTGGACATCTTGCTGCTAATGCAAATAAGTTGTATAGAACCTATGATGATTGAGGTTTTGTGTCAACTTGGCTGGGGCATGATTTTCAGTGGTTTGGAAATTATATAATCATGAAATTTAACAGTTATGTAATGATGTAGTCATCTTCCATTTTGTAGTCTGATGTAATTTTCTTCCATTTTGTGATGTATTATAAATCCTAGCTTCTATGCCTGTGGTTATGCCATTTGGGAAGGAGTTGTTCATTATGCTAATGAGGAAGTATTAGGATGGGATGATCTTGAGTCACACCTGTACTAGAAGGTATGACTCAAGTCATCACTTTTAAACCAGTCACTACCCTTATTCAAGTCACTTCCTTGTATCATCTTGCTCAAGTATGGGGTTTCCTTGAGGGTATGGTCTGCATTCAATATATGCATATGAATATTCTGGCAAACTCCTCTCACTTGCTCTAGATCCTGCATCCAACTCCTCATCATCTAACCTCTGATTCTTGAGCCAGCAACCTGATTTGCCATGTTTCTGCAGCCTTGTGAGCCAGCAACCTGTTATCTGACCAGTTGATTTGGGTTAATCAGCCCCTGCAACCCTGTGAGTCAGGAGAAGCCTCCTCCAGCCTGATGCCTGACCCATTCATTTGGGACTTGCCAGGCTCCACAACTGCATGAGCCATTTCCTTAATGATTTGTGAGTTCTGTGAGAAATTGCAGCAAATTGTAGAACCTGTGGTAGTTGTGTGCCAATTTAGTTGGGCCCAGTTTTGAGTGGCTGGGCAACTGGATGGCAAAGTTCTCTGTGACGAGACTGGTAATCAACTCCATGGCGGAATCTACTGGAGCAGCTGAGTAGCTGCCTTAGGGAATGTGATCTGTTTCCAATATATAAGAAGAAGCTTTGAGAAAGGTCTCTGCAGCCTTTTGGCATGTTTGGACTCTGTACGTAGCCAAGTCTTCATTCAGCAGCCTACGATGTTTCCCGCAGATCTTGGGACCGTCTCTGAACTTGAACTAGTGGCCTGCCATATTGTTTGGTAATCTTGGGACTGTGCCATTTTATTTGTTGACCTTGGGTTTGTCAGCCTCAGCAGCCAGAAACTGCCTGAATTAAGAGAAGCCGCCAGCTTCAGTGGGCCATGAGCAAGGGGCAGAGCTGAAGCCCAAGGTCAGGGGGCCATCACCCAGGCCCTAGGGGTGGCACTTTGAACTCAGACTTCTAGCCTCCTAAACTGTAAGAGAATAAACTATTTTTTCAAGCCACCCATTTGTGGCACATTCTCTTAGAGCAGCACTAGCTAACCAAAGGGAGCTCTGGTAGCATAGTGCCTAAGGCATTTGACTGCTAACCAGAAGTCTGGTGGGTCAAACCCACCAGCCCCTCCTTGGAAAGCAGTTTGAGCAACCTACTTCTGTAGTGATACTGCCTCAGAAACCCAACGAGGGGTCGTTATGAGTCGAATCGACTGGACGGCAGTTTGGTGGGGGGAGGTAACCAAAACAGAACCCAAAGGCAAGAGAGTACAGAGGGAAGGAGCAGTAACTGTTGTTAGAGATGCTGGAGTGGCACAGCAGTTTGGAAAAGCTGGACATTGGGACATTTTTAACTTCTGTCTCATAGGGATCAGCTCTGTGCTGATCCTTATAAAATAGTCAGACAGCAATTCCATTAAACAACTGGCCTGTACACTTCAAAATGTCAATATCATGAAAGACTGATGAGATTTGTTTTTGTTTTTGTTTTAATCATTTAAAATAAACACACACAGTCTGTGGTAGTTCAGTTTGTTTGTCAACTTGGCTGGACCTGGTTGAGTGGCTGGGCAGTATTCCCCATGATGAGACTGGTGAAATCTACTGTAAGCAGCTGAGTAGCTGCCTTAGGGAATGTGATCTGCTTCCCGTATATAAGTAGAAGCCTTGGGGAATAGTCGCTAGCTTATGACACCTTGAACCCTGCATGTAGCCGTGTCGTTGTTCAGGAACCTGCCATGCTTTGCCAACCTTGGGACTTACAGTGGACTTGAATTAATGGCCTGCCATGTGATTTGGTAATATTGGGACTGTGCCTTTTTACTTGTCCACCTTGGGCTTGGCAGCCTCAGCAGCCAGCAGCGTTCTGAGTGAAGAAAAACGTCTAGCTTCAGTGGGCCGGGAGCTGGAGACAGAGCTGAAGCCCAAGGCTGAGGGGCTTTCACAGTCCCTAGAGCCTGACACTTTGAACTTGGAATTAAAGCCTCCAAACTAAGAGAATAAGCTCCTGTTTGTTAAGGCCATCCCATTTGTGGTAGATTCCTGTCAGAGCGGTACTAAGTAACCAGAACACACTCACACACTTAAATGCAATGTGTGATTTGGACTGGACCAGAAAAAGTATATCAGTGGGACAAATAGTAAAATTTAAATAAGGTCTGAACATTAGTTAATAGAATTGTATCGATGCTATTTTCAGATATTAATAACTACTGTAACTATATGTTAACATTTGGGGAAGCTAGGTGAAGGGTATGTGGGAATTTTTTGCTATTTGCAGGTTTTTTGTAAGTCTGAAATTATTTCAGAATAAGTGGCAAAAAAACACAAAATTTTAAAACCTTCACAACTTCTACTTTTTTCCTTCTAGAGGGGAAAAAATCAGAGTGACAGAGCCAGAGTTCTGACAGCCACCAAATATTTTACACTACCCAATCATACTGCTGGCTACAACAGTATATTGACAGGGAGCTTCCAGAATTGTAAGCTGGATTCAGAAAAGGATGTGGAACAAGAGCTATCATTGCTTATGTAGGATGGATGCTGGCTGAAAGCAATGAATATCAGAAAGATGTTTACTTGTGTTTTACTGACTATGCAAAAGCATTCGACTGTGTGGATTAAACAAATTATGGATAACATTGAGAAGAATGGGAATTTCAGAATACTTAATTATGCTCATGAGGAGCCTGTACATAGGCCAGTAGGCTGTCGTTAGAACAAGAGGATGCTGCATGGTTTAAAATTAGGGAAAGTGGGTCAAGGTTGTGTTCTTTCACTCTAGTTAATCAATCTGGATGCTGAGCAAATAATCCAAGAAGATAGACTATATGAAGAAGAATGTAGCGTCAGGATCAGAGGAACTCATTAAAAACCTGCGATATGCAGACAATACGACCTTGCTTGCTGAAAGTGAAGATGACTTAAAGCATTTACTGATGAAGATTAAAGACTACAATCTGCAGTATGGATTACACCCCAACATAAAGAAAACAAGAATCCTTACAATGGGACCAATAGGCAGCATCACTATAAATGGAAAAAAGATCGAAGTTGTCAAATATTTCATATTATTTGGTTCAATCAATACCAATGGAAGAACCAGTCAAGAAATCAGACAATATATTGCACTATTGCACTGGGCAAATCTGCTGCAAAGACCTCTTTAAGGGAGCACTGCAAAAATAATAAATAAAATAAAGATGGTGGTTTGAACCTAACCAGAGATACCTCAGAAGACTGCTTCAAAAAAAAAAAAAAAACAAAAACTTTTAAAAGTGCTGAACAGCAAAGATGTCTCTTTGAAGACTGAGTGAGGCACACCTAACACAAGCCATGGTGTTTTCATTTGCCTCATATGGATGTAAAAACTGGACAATGAATAAGGCAGACAAAAGAAGAGTTGATGCTTTTGAGTTGTGGTGTTGGCGAAGAATACTGAAATTACCATGGACTGCCCAAAAAAACAAACAAATCTGTCCTGGAAGAAGTGCAACCAGAATGCTCCTTGGAAGTGAGAATGGCCAGACTTCATCTCATGTACTTTGGTCATGTTATCAGAAGGGACCATTCCTGAAGAAGGGTATCATGCTTGGTAAAGTGGAGGGTCTACAAAAAAGGGGAAGGCCCTCAATGAGATGGATTGACACAGTGGCTGCAACAATGGGCTCAGGTATAGCAAGGACTGTGAGGCCAGCACGGGACCAGGCAATGTTTCATTCTGTTGTACACAGGGTCACTGTGAGTCAGAGCCAACTAGACAGCACCTAACAACAACACACTATCATCATGCACTCTCTGCCAATTTAATCTTCTATTAAATTTTTCTTGAATTTAAGTGGGAATATTTCCTGTATATTACAAATACTGTTGTGTGTGTGTTCAGTTGTAAATCCTCTGACCAAAACCAAACCCACTGCTATCGAGTCAATTCTGAATCGCAGCAACCCTACAGTACTGAGTGAAACTGCCTCATGAAGTTTTCAAGGCTGTAAATCTTTATGGAAGAAAACTGCCTCATCTTTCATCCGTACAGTGGCTGGCAGGTTCAAACCACCAACCTTTTGGTTAGCAGCCGGATGCTTTAACCACTGCACCACCAGAGCTCCTTAAATCCTCTGAAGTGACATCTAAATGCCTACAGAATCTTTATGACATTGTTCAAGTTTCCTCCCCAGTGCAGATTCTCTCAAGTTGAAAAAAAGACTGATGTACTTTTCTGCAATCTACCTGTGGTCCCCAAACTTCTCTGTACATTGGAATCACCTGTGTTCTGGTTACCTAGTGCCACTCTGACAGAAATATACCACAAATGGGATGGCTTGAACAAACAGGAGTTTATTCTCTTACAGTTCAGGAGGCTGGAAGTCGGAGCTCAAAGTGCCAAGCTCTAGGGGCTGGGTGAAAGCCCCTCGACCTTGGGCTTCAGCTCTGCCTCTTGCTCCTGGTCCACTGAAGCTAGAGGCTTTTCTTCACTCAGACAGCTACTGGCTGCTGAGGCTAAGAAGCCCAAGGTCGACAAATAAAATGGCACACTACCGATGTTACCAAACCACACAGCAGGCCATTAATTCAAGTCCATTGAAAGTCCCAAGGTCAGCAGAGCATGACAGGCTGCTGAACAACGACATGGCTACATGCAGGGTTAATGGTTCTATAAGCTACAGACCATTCCCAAAGCTGCTTCTTATATACGAGAAGCGGACCACATCCCTAAAGTAGCTACTTAGCTGCTCCAATACATTCCACCATAGAGTTAATTATGTCTTACCATGGGGAATAACTACATCCAGCTGCCCAGCCACTCAACCAGGCCCAGCCAAGTCACACACAAACTTAACTACCACAACCTGGAAACTTTTAAAAATCCCAAAGCCCAGGTCATACTCCAGACCACTGAAAGCACAATCTCTTGAGGCGGGTCCTAGGCATCAGTAATTTTTGAAGCTCACAGGTGATTCCAGTATGCAGACAAGCGGGAAACCCCTGTGATTTCCATGTCACTGCTGTCACTGAAAGACTTGAAGCAGAGACTGGATAATCATCTATTAGGATTGCTGGGGAGGGGGTTTCTTCATTGGTAGATGATCTCCCTCCGAGGTCCAATCTAACCCTCAGGCTTTATGATTCTATAATGTTAGTGTTTTGAAATCAGTTCTTTCTTAAAATATTGTCAGGTTTGTGTATTTCCCCAGAAAAAAACAAATGTTACACATTTTTTTTTTCAGATTTTTTGTTTAATATAATTTAAAATGAACCTATACAAACTAGAATAACATTTTCTAGCAAATATTGCACTGGAAGAATTTTATAACATAGATTCAAATAACATTCAAGTAAAACAAAAATTGTATAAAGTCTCTGTCTTTCTGATTCCCTATCACATCATCCAATTATTTGTAGTTTTAAAAAGTCTATATGTACAAAAAGAATTAAATCTAAGTATTCTTCAGATTAGTAGAATTTCTTTTCAGAGTTTAAAATTAACAGGATAATTTCAGCCACAAACTTATAAAAGGTTACATTTTCAATTCAACATTTAAATAGAGAAAACCTTCAAAATTCCTCCCCGCCCCAATTAGTAACAAATAAAAGGTCTTTAACATCCTGACCTTAAAATACCAAAACAAAAAACCAAACCCACTGAGGATCATGAAGGTGATCATGAATGATTCTAACTCATAGAGACCCTCTAAGACAGAACAGAACTGCTCCATAGGGTTTCCAAGACTGTAATCTTTTCAGATGCAGACTGCCACATCGTTCTCCCACAGAGCAGCTGGTGGGTTTGAACCAGCAACCTTTTAGTTAACAGCTGAGTGCTTAACCACTATGACACCAGGGCTCCTTGACTTTATATAGAATGTACAAATTATTATCATTAAATGGTTTTAAAAACTATTTATTGATAAAATACAGCTTATGCAGCACAGGATTCCTTCATTAAACAAAAAAGTAATAATGAAAAAAAATCATTTTTCATGTTTAAATTCCACAAAAGACACTGAATAATAGTTAATGGTTTTCCATCCAGACCTAATTTGTGTTTGAACATAAACACAAACATGTTCTTTCCAAAAATAAAGTCCTTCAATTAGAGACTATATAAATTTGTACATAGACAGCATTCACCACAGATACTACTTTTAAAGTTGCAAGGACGCATAACTTTCCTTCTTCCACTTTGGCTAAAGTACTGTGGGCCTCCAGAGCTCTTCCATTCTTAGGCCCTGTAACTGGACAAATGCAGGTGCAGATAGAACTATCTCACTTATATCACAGTCATCAGAGTCATTATATAAGAATGAAACTGTCATTTGGGCCTTGAATTTTTGGCTTGAAATTGTCCCTAAAATAAAATATTTAGCCTGTTTTATCCAAAACACTTAACTGTGCTTATGAGAAACCTGTACATAGACCAAGAGTCAAACAGAACAAGGGGACACTGCATGGTTTAAAATCAGGAAAGGTATGCATCAGGATTGCATCCTTTCACCATACTTATTCAGTCAGTATGCTGAGCAGATAATCTGAGAAGCTGGACTATATGATAAAGAATGTGACATTAGGATTAGAGGAAGACTCATTAACAACCTGCAATATGTAGATGACACAACTTTGCTTGCTGAAAGTAAAGAAGACTTGAAATATTTCCTGATGAATATTAAAAAGTACAGCCTTCAGTATGGATTATATGCATTTCAACATAAAGAAAACAAGAATCCTCACAAGTGGACTATGTACTTTGGTTATGTTGTCAGAAGGCACCATTCTCTGGAGAATGATATCATGGTTGGTAAAGTAAAGGGTTAGCAAAAAAGGGGAAGACCCTCAATGAGAAGGGTAGACATAGTGCCTGCAAAAATGGCCTCAGGCATAGCAATGATTGTTAGGATGGGGCCAGACTGGACAGTGTTTCGTTCTGTTGTACATAGGGTCACTATGAGTTGGAATCAACTTGATGGCACCTAACAACAACAAAAACATCTTTTATTTAAATCTTTTAGAAAATAATGACAGTGTTAATTAACTCATATCTAAATATTAATTTCTCCCTTAAAGATGGTTTGCTTTAGATTGTGAGGGAAGAGGTTTGGTTGAAAGGTCTGATTATACCCCCAGGAAGTCATGGGCTATATTATACTTGAAGATAGCTGACAAGGGTGCTACAACATCCTGCATACATCAAAGCTTTCTCCAACAATTAGGGAATTCTACTAATCTAATCCAACGATTAGAAATGCAGTCCAAGCATTGTCAGTGAAGGCAAACATGGGTATATGGGTGGATAGATGGGTGGACAGGCTGAACGATTAGGTATGTCTATGAAATGGGGAGTGTATCCAATAACATATATAGGGTTGGCAGACAATGATCCTATAAGTTTATGTGAATGATCAGAATTCCCAGGTGTATAGTAGAGCTGACAAGGGGCAAGGTTGTGGTCACTGCTTGGTCACAGCCAGCTACCCAGAGGGACTGAGTAGTTGAACCTGCAGGCTTGGGACCATAGTCGCAGGGGACATCAAGCTCAATTGGCATAACATACTATACAAAACATTGTTCCACCTCATACTTTGGCAAGTAGCGACTGGGATCTTAAAAGCTAGCAAGCTGCCATCTAGATGCAACGATGGGTCTCTCCTCGTCCAGAGCAAAGAAGAATGAAGACAACCAAAATTCATGGAAACAATTAGTCCTAGCAACTGGTACACCATCTGATCTGCAGCCTACACGACTATGAGACCAGAAGAACTAGATGGTGCCCGGCTACCACTGTCATCCACTTGGAAGGGGATCTATGTAGGAGATCCTTGATAGAGAGGGAGAACAATGTGGAACAAAAAAATCATTTGGAGGGGAAAAAAAGGGGGAGGGAACAGACCAGGTTTGCTGGTCAGATAGAGCCTGGTGGAACCACTGAGACTATGGGCCCTAGCTGCCCTTCAGGTCTGGAATTGAACCCACACCTGTGGTTTCCAGCCAAACAAAAGACAGGCATATGAGTTGAACATTTACCTGAGGTAGATACACTCCTTGGAGAGAACAATCATTGAGAAAGAAGGGCTGCTATGCACAGGGAGACAGCTCAGGGGGCAGGAGTCCATGGAGGGATGGACACAGAGAAGAGGTAACTATGGGGAGGAAGTGGGAGGGGAGCTGTTGCATTGTGGTAAACTGTGGTCAATGTCATGAGACAAAGTATATGTGAACTGCTGTATGGAAAGTGAATTTGTTCTGTTTAAATCTCCACCCAAATCACAATAAAAATAAAAATTAAATTAAAAAAAAAGAAAGAAAGAAATGCAGCCCAAGTCCAGGGAAAGGCAATCCAAAAGTGGGAAAATAGAAGAGTACATAGAATTTTATTAAATATCTGATCACCCAAGCAAAAGTAATGAAGAAACAAATGAACTACTTCTCTTCTAATCAGAGTTTACTGAACTTGGGTCCCTGGTCTTTTGTACCAAAAAATTTTTCCCTTTTACTAACAACTTTAAGATGAAAAACGTCTTCTGGGATGCACAATGTACAATAGATGGGCTTCTGTTCATTAAAAAAAAAAAAAAAAAAAACTATTATTATTTAAGGAGGAGTACAAAGAAGCCAAAGAATTGAACAAGCGACATTCATCAGAGTCTGAATGCTATGCTATAACCAGAACCCTAACCATGAGTTAGCAATTTTCCTTTAGGGTTAAAAGCACTCTTCACAGTACTCAGAAACAAATCAAGAATGACTGTCTGTTCATCTAACTAACTCTAGAAAAACTGACTTTTCTGCAAAGGTGGTCTTCTTTCCCAAGATCAACCTTGAATCTCAATAAAAGATACTATGAACATGCAAGAGAATAAAAATATGTGTATATGAAGGAAAATAAAAATGCATACAGGATAGAGCTAAGATTCAGTCAGAAAACAGTAAGATACAGATTCTAAGACACATTATTCAATGCTATACAACAAACAGGAATCTCAAAACAAAGACTTAAAAAGGTTTAAATTGTCTTTCACAAAAATGCTTCAATACTACCACAAAGATGTTTAAAACATTAAGAAACATGACAAATGTTTTAAAAAGAAAATTATAAGACGTCATTCTTCTACTAAGGAATTATTTGGAAAGTAGTAATACCAAGAACAGAAAGAGTAAAAATCAAAAGTAAAGCAAACTCAAATCACTTTAACAAAATGGAATAGTAGACAACAAAATATGTAAAGCAACATAGTGGAAAACAAATACAGAATGGCATGGGCTGTGTATCTAGTTTATACCTCTTAAAATCTAAAGAAAGGGTAGGAATTTAATTAAATGATACACACTCTGCTGTCATAAAAATGAACATTTAAGATGGACTAAAATGGAACAAAAATTGCATACTAAATACAACAATTCATGAGAGATGGCAAAGAGAACTAGATGAAATTTCTCCTCTCTCACTTTTAAAGCACTCAGACAATTCATAACTTTAAAATCATGTGGAAAATAAATCATTACACATTTTTTAAAGTTCCATGAAGTAACAAAATCATAAGAATTGAAAAATAAATATTTTTACACTTTAATTATGAGATATATTCATAAATCTGGGAAGCCTTGGGAAATACACTTACTTACTAAGGATAAAACAAAAGGAGGTAGGCAAATTTGTACCGCAAAAGTGAAATCTATTCTTTACAGTATATTATAAACAAAATAAAACTTATTTACTCAGGCATGCAAATTTTTGAGGGCAACAGAGTGAGTGGGTATGGAGGAAGAAGTAATGGTCAAGGACTGGCTGACAACCCAACTGGTACACTGCATTCATTAAACTTGATAGTCATCTTCATCAAGGAGGATGAATGACATCAATTAAAATGTACACAAGAAGTTCTGCAGTAAAAGTTGTACAGTCTACATGAGTCTATAAACAATATTTGACAACTAAATTACTAAAAGCAAATCAAGGGTTTCATTGGTTTTATTTTGCTTTGCTTTTGTCTCAATAAACAGGTAGGCAGTGCTGGAAACCATTGTTGTTGTTGTTATGTGCCGTCGAGTCAGACTTGACTCATAGCGACCCCTCCTGGGTTTCCGAGGCGGTATCACTATGGAAGTAGATTGCCCAACCTTCCTTCCAAGGAGCTGGAAACCATAGGTCTTAGGTTTTCAATTCACTGTCTTCATCACTTGCTGCTGCTGTTTGCTCTAGCTCAGTTCTTAGATTCTCTAGGAAATGGTCATTAAATTCACAGCTAACTACTCATTCTTAAAGAGAAAATTTAAAAATAGGGAAAGAAGGCAAGGCTACTAATGATAGTTTGTTTTAAAAATAAAAAAAGACATGGTTTCCTTCAAATCTCACATTATAAGAGTAAAATTTTCTTTACAGGAAATGAAGGGAGATGAATTTAAATTCAGTTATCAACAAATTATAATATAATCTTCCCATTATATCACTCACAAGGAACAAAAAAGTAATGTTTGCATTTCCTTGATACATCTTACTCTCCCAATTCCAATAAAAATAAATGAATTTAAAAAGTATTAAGTTGAGGCACAAGTGGTTAAGGGTGAAGGCGGACTTCTCTAGCAGGTTCTTCAGGGGATAAAAATCTTGCATGGAAACGATGAAGCTTGTCTAACTCTGGTTCTTTTTCTATTTCCTCTCGATTGTACTGCACAGCTATAAAACAAAGATTAAAATTCATATACTAATCAGAACTGGGTTTATAAAAATTTCTCTCTACGGAAATTAGATTTCTTACTCCTTTTTTTTACTGGTTATTCTATCTTAAAAATCACGTTATCACAAAACATTCCATTTTTCTTTATATCTCTCCTCATATGAAAAACAGATTTACATGTAAGCCTAAGCAACACAAATCTGTTCAATTAGCACAACAAATAATACTGTTGCAAATAAATCTTGGTTAAAAAAAAAAGTATAGCCATGGTTCAGTGGATTTTGTACCACTATTTGTAAATCACAATTTTCTTTAAGTGAGAGTTAAATATTCTAAAAGATCATCATCTTTTAAAATATGATTTTAATTATATATACCTAAATATTCTACGACATTTATATGCCACATAAAAATTCATATATGAAACAAAATTCCAAATTACTAACACATAGCACTACGTTAGATAAATCAAAGACCGTTTGTAAAGAAGTATGAAGTAGAATGGTATACACTGAACATAAGGCCAATACTTTCTACAGAGCTGGTAAGAATACTATTAGCAATTCTCTCTGAAATGCTCACTCACCAATGCCCAGTCCTCATGAGAACTGGAATTCCTTAAGTTCATAAATAATTTTAGGCTAATAATTCTTTTTGAGTAATAGAAACTGTAATAATTGGTTGGAAACTGTCAGGTACTCGACACGAATGTCCATCTATTATCTACTTATGCCAAAACAGCATTTCAAGAAAACACTCTAAGTTCTCCTCCAACTACTTTCTGATTTGACCCCAGTCCATCATCTAAAAAGTTTACCTGAGGAGAATTCCTATCTTATTACATTTTCTGGTCATAGACAGAAGTTATTCAGAAAAGGATGTAGCACAGTTTTCTATGTTTTCTACAATTTAGTCACTAGAGATAGGCATTCTTCTCCGTCTCTGAAGAAACACAGCACTATTAGTATGTTGAGTGCTTTGTGTTTTTGTGTGTTTTTTTTTTTTTTAAATCTAAGCTTTATATTAAGCAGAACTTTTTTAGATTATTATATTTAATTTTGGGGTCTATGATTTAAGAATAAATCTGAAGTATGTTTGGGAGATTATGCAATGATTATGCAAAAATTTTTAAAAGCAGGATTAAGGTTAAGAGAAACAAAATTATGAGGTGTTATGGTAAATTAGTTCACTCAACAGCTTTCAAAATACAGTCTTATACTATGGAGGCTGGAAAGCCACACTCTATTCCCCAACCACCCTTGTAGCTAGAGTTCCAGATATGATTGGTCCCATCCATCAGATGCACTCACTTGAGACTTTTACTCAGAATCAAGTTGCATGGGGAGAAGAGGCAAGGCATGAGGTATCCAATTTTGCTGGCACAAAGGGTGGCAGAGGTGCTGTGGTTCGGAGCTGGCATTGTTCACGGCTTCCTAATCCAACAGGCAGCTTTCTGATCTAGAAGGCAGCTCTCTTGATTGTTCCAGAAGCAGCAGCTCCTTTGGCAGTCCATTCTTATGATGTGGTTCCTAGAAGCTCAGCCTAGGTTCTGTTTCTTCAGCCCTCCCAAAGATTATGTGAGCTATCTACACCCCTCAGTAAATCCATTTCCGTTTAATAGCTAAAGATGATTTCATTGCCTACAACCAAAAATCTTGGCCTATACATAACTTTTGGTGGCTAGAGGTAGGGTACAGAGCAAGTGAAAGAATCATAAATGTGGGGGAGGCTTAGTTGAGGAGGTAGGGCTTTAGGCAGTGAGATCTCATGCTCAGTGAAGTTGTTAGAGAGAAAGTAGTGGTAGAACTTCAGACTGCTAGTATGTGTTGGCTGCTTTTTGCTTTTTTTCTGCAAATTTCTATAAGAGAGGTGTGACTCAGGCTAAGTTAACAAGTCTACAGAGTTGCAAGGGAATATAACTTTGCTGAGGGAATTGTTCTCTGTTTCTAATATAAACTGACAGTCCCAAAATTGGAGCCCTGAAGAACTGAAAAAGTCAACTACTTCTATACTTCAAACTGAAACTGTTTTTATAAGGCTCTGATAAAGTAACTTTAGCAGCTTCTTCAACTTTTTTTTTTTCCCAAGAATCTTCCCTCAAGAATCTTTCTGCCAATAAGAGCCATCCTAGGGGAAAAGATCAGATTAAGACTATAGCCATGCCATCTATGCCTGTAATTTAAAATGGTCTCAAGTAGGTACCATCCATTTAAGACCCAAGGGTATAGGGAGAGCAAAGAGGCTGGCAAGTAGAAGATGGGGTTCTTCAGTGTTGAAAGCTACATCTTAGCAAAATCTTTGATTATGGCACTGATGGAAATGATTGAAGAAAACACCCTACAAAGTTACTAAGTTTTTAAAAAGCTGTTTTACCAAAAATACAAAATAAAAACCCTAAACTTGTCCTGACAGAGTTTGTGACTATGAACTATCTACAATAATCTCTGGGCCCCCAAATCCACACAAACAGGAAATGAGCTGCTAAAGCTACACAACTGCCAAGAAGGGCATACTTTCCACTGAAAAGTAATGAACAGTAAAAGTTAATGAATAAAAATCTCCTCTAGGGCAAAGCCAAGAACCTCTGAGAACATTAGACAAGGATGTTCCTCCAGAAAGTTGAATCAGGGAATGCCTTATGGTAAACCAAGCAGAAAATTTTTCCTATTTTTGCTAAGCAGTATTTCATTGTTATGTATCAGTGATAGCTATAATTCCCATTCTTCCCTTTTCTAAAAGGTAGATTTTATTGTAGTTACCCTACACTTATACCACCATTACACATATGATACTCTTGGAATAGTTAGTTTGTAGATAGCCAGGGTACCAGGAAACATATCCTAACAAGATGGAGGAGACTACACCCAGATAACAGTTGACTCTGAGTCAAAATCAACTTGTGACACCTACCAAAAACAACTTTCAACTCATCTTGTTAACACATGGATTTCTCCACCTCCTTGGCAGTTAGTGTAACCATGTGACTCAGGTCTGGCCAATGTGATGCAGCTCACATGTTGTGTAGTTCTTCTGGGACATTACTTAAAGGAAGCTGCTTCAATTGGGGCAAGTCCCTATTCTTGCCTTTACCCAGTACTTCCAGTGGGATTGTTGGTCAGTGAGGTACTTTGAGGATATAAAACATGGACTGAAGATAGGAGAACAGAAAGATAGGAATCTGTATACCACTTATTTCTAGATTTCTTTAATGTAAGAGAGAAAAACTCCTATTTAGTTTAAACCACAATTATCTTTGGTTTTTATGTTATATGTTGTTGTTCTTGTTGTTATTTTGCCATCGAGTCGGACCCGACTCACAGCGACCCCTCCTTGGGTTTCCAAGGCAGTATCACTACAAAAGTAGATTGTCCAATCTTTCTCTGAGGAATGGCTGGTGGGTTTGAACCACCAGCCTTCTGGTTAGCAGTCAAGTGCCTTAGACACTGTGCTACCAGAGTGATAAAGTATAAAGCAAAAATATGAATGCAAACTGACCTCAAGTAGTAGCAAAAGCCATTCAGTTGAAGAATTTTCAGACAGTTAAGGTTGTTGAAAGTAGGAATAAGTTACCAGAAAACACTAGGGAATATTATAGCCTTCTTAGAAGAATTATTAATACTGAAGTAATCTTTTTTGAAAGGATGATAAGCACCAATAAAAGAGTATCTATCTTCATGAGTTAAGTGAGACCAATTTATTTTAAAGCAATAGGCAGAGATTCTCACTTAAATAATTACTAATAGTTTCATTAAATTATGCCGTAAGGCCACTTAATTCAATCAATGAATAGAGCAAAGAAAAGGAAGGGAGGTATGAAAGTGAGAACAGATAACAAGTTAGTTTTTTCCTTGTTCTGGTAGACTTTGATCCTTAAATATCTGTGTCTAAAAAACTATATTCTAATTTTAAAGGTATCTTTCTTATTCCAGATATATTTTAATATATTTATTGAGAAAAAGGCAGGGAGGTAAAAAGATGAAACAGATGCCAAGTTAACAGTTTTCTTCCAGGTTCTGGTGGACTTCGGACTTTATATGTCTGTGTCAAAAAAAATATGCTCTCATTTTAGAAGGTACCTTCCTTAATTCTGAAGGTTCTTTCATATATAGATATATTGAATATTTATTTTTTAGTATGCTTGGCTAAGCATAGATTATCATTTTAAAAAATGTTCTCTGATAAGATCAGTACGATTGATTAGAAAGAATTATGAATAATGTTGAAATAAACCATTTCACCACAAATATGGTTATCAAATTATATAACATTTGAAGTTTGCTGATGCATAAACATTTTAAGGTCTTTTCATTTTTCTGTAATATGAATCTACAAATATATAAAAAATAACATAAATCTTAATTACTTGAAATTATATTTGTAACAAATGTAGGTTTCAATGTATTCAATTGTTTATGTCCTTAAACAGATAAATTAAAAAATTACATACGTGGCTGGAATTTCAATTCTCCAGCTGGCCCTGATGGAGGAATTCCTTGTTGTAATTTTTTCTGTTCCATTTGCTGTACGACCTAGGGAATAGAAATATAAGACCTTAAAAATAAGTACTTTTGAGACTTTGGAAAAACAAAGCACAACAAATTAATTGAAAATTGTTTTGCAAAATGAAAACATTCAAATTCTAAAACATTTAGATTAATATTTCACATAGCAGTTTTAAAAATACTAAAATTTAAAATACTGTAACTGATAGTACTTTGAAATGTGTATTACAAAAAGATGGGCTTTCAGTAAAGCACAAATACTTTTTAATGCCACAATCCTTTTACAAAATACTACCTGATGATATTCCAACTTCTGAGCCTGAAGTTGATCGTGCTGACGCTGTAGTTCTTCTTTTTGTTTCTGAAGCTCAACTGCCTTCTTCTTCAGTTCATCTTCTTGTAAAGAGATATGATTTTCATATTCTTTCAGTTCTTCCTCTGTGAAGAACTGTTGTTGATCCAATGTCTAAAAGAAAAATTAAAATGAGGAAAAATAATCTTAGAAATAAAATAAGGTATGATTCAGCTTTAAAATTCCATGATTAGCAAAATGCAAAAGAATATCTATTACATGATATGTTTTGGGTAAGAAAAAGAAAAACAGAAAATATTTGAGCAAAAGGGAAAACAGGAAGAAAAATCCAGAGACTAATAAAATTGGTTATCCACAGGACATGGCTAAGAATTGGGTAGAAAGTACAAAGACGATGTGGAAAGAGAAATGGCATTCTCTGAATAAATTTTGTACAGATTTGATTTTTGGAAACTTGTTAATATTTCACATACTCAAAACAAAGTCCACAATGTGAAAATTGAATGTAAACAGAACTTTTAAGTGAATAAATGACAGAAAATAAACATATATAGGTGTGTATGCTGTACGTATGTACATATGTATATGCACACATGTGTGCATATGTACATATGCATTTGTTGTTGTTGTTAGGTGCTGTTGAATCTGCTCCAACTCATAGCGACCCTGCGTACAACAGAACAAAGCACTGCCCTGTCATGCACCATCTTTACAATTCTTGCTATTCTTGAGCCCATCATTGCAGCCACTGTGTCAATCCATCCTGATGAAGGTCTTCCCCCTCTATGCTGACCCTCTACTTTACCAAGCATGATATCCTTCTCCAGGAAATGGTCCCTTCTGACAATATGACCAAAGTAGGTGACATGAAGTCTGGCCACTCTCACTTCCAAGGAGCATTCTGGCTGCACTTCTTTCAGGACAGATTTGTTTGTTCTTCTGGCAGTCCATGGTATTTTCAATGTCCTTCACCAACACCACAATTCAAAGGCAGCAACTCTTCTTTGGTCCTCCTATTCATTGCCTAGCTTTCACGTACATATGAGGTGATTGAAAATACCATGGCCTAGGTCAAGTTCATCTTAGTCTTCAAAGTGACATCTTTGCTTCTTAACACTTTAAAGAGTCTTTTGCAGCACATTTTCCCAGTGCAATATGACCTCTGATTTCTTGACTGTAACTTTCATGGGTGTTGACTGTGGATCCAAGTAATATGAAATCCCTGACATCTTCAATCTTTTCTCTGATTATCATGATGTTGTTTATTGGTCCAGTTGTGAGAATTTTCATTTTCTTTATGTTGAGATGGAACCCATACACATATACACGTACATATAAATAAATAAGTACACACACACATGCTTTTTATTCTCCAGCCATGTCATCTGAAAAGGCTTAGAAGCAATGATACTCCAGCAGCAAGGAATATATCCACTGCCCAGATCTTCATCTATAATATCAAGCTCCACTAAAACGAACCAAGACTCCTCAGAGAATGGCTGATTCCAGGAATGGGGCAGGGAAAGACAAAATGAGCCTTGAACATCTTGTTATTCTAGAAAATAAGAAAGTCTTCAAAGAATGATGGGGACACGTCAGAAAGATACAAAAGCCAGTGTAAAGAAACTCTTACTAGCCATATCTAGGATAATCTGAGTATCAAAATAAATAATGAAGTCAGGATTAGAACTATTGAATAAAATAGGAAGCCATAAAAAAAAAAAAAAATAGGAAGCCATGAGCTCACACTGATATAGTTAGGTTGGTAGGTAGCTGGAAGGGAAGGATGGGATAGGACAGGATTGAATGGGATGGGATAGTTTTTCCTCAGAGTAGAAAGCCAACTCATTGTTGAAGGAATGATGGGTCTAGAAAGTCATCATTTGTCAACTGTCATAGTAATTGATTCTGGCTAGAATCATCAAAACACAAAATGCACTGTGGTCGAGTTGGATCCAACTCACAGTGACCCCTCCTTGGGTTTCTGAGGCAGTATCACTACAGCAGTAGATTGCCCAACCTTCCTTCCGAGGAGTGGCTGGTAGGTTTGAACTGCCAGCCTTCTGGTTAGTAGTCAAATGCCTTAGGTACTATGCCACCAGAGCTCCCAGAATCATCAATGGATGCTAAAATTAGTAGATAAAAGTCTCATTTTTCATTGTTGGAAATGTAAATTGATAAAATTCTTCTGAAAAGTACTTTTGCAAACATATCCTTAAAAATATTCCTTGGGAAAGAGACCTTGGATAAGCAAAGCACTACTGAAGAAGAAAAACAAAGTAGGAGGTCTCACATTGCAGGATCTCAAAACCTACTATACAGCCACAGTAGTCAAAACTGCCTGGTATTGGTTCAATGACAGATACATAGACCAATGGAATAGAATT
>NW_006921601.1:16304523-16305939 GCF_000298275.1 Orycteropus afer afer | reverse complement strand
GACATGAGACAAAGTATATGTGAACTGCTGTACGAAAAGTGAATTTACTCTGTAAATCTTCACCCAAATCAAAATAAAATAAAAATATATATATATATATTCCTTGGCCTTGGTAATGGTCATTGAAAATCTAACCTATAAAATAAACCTAAACATATAAGAAACTTTAAATGAAAATGTATTTGTAGCAGCTTTTTTTTTTAATAACAGTAAAAGACTAGAGATAAGTTACATGTCTAACCCTGAGAGAATTTTTAAGTACCTCCATAGTTATTTAAAAAATTCTTACAAATATTATGTGGAAATACTTTTCATATAATGTTGAGTGGATCAAAGAAGCTGACTTCTGATTTGGCAGTATGTCTTTTGATACATAAAATACAAAATGAAAAGATTAGCATTTAAATTGGCTTTTCAATTGTCCAGAAAATAGTCTGAGATCAAAGAAGCTGACTTCTGATTTGGCAGCTGGATAAGACACTTTTTTTTAATGACAAAAGTAAAACAGTAACTTTACAGTGGAGAAACCTGGTAAGCATCACCTTAACCACATGATCAAAGTTAACACTGCTAGTTCTGGCAATAATCAACAGCAAATGCATCCTGTTATGATGCACTGAGAAGAATACAGCCTCATTTTTGTGGTATTCTAGCAAAGGTAGGACTCGTGAGGAAACACTGGACAAACTCAAACTGAGAAATATTCTACAAAATAACTGGTTTGTACTCTTCAAAGATACCAGTGCCATAAAATACAAAGACTTAGGAACTATCCCAGTTTAAAGGAAACTAAAGGAGTCCCTGGGTGGTGCCAATGGTTGATGTGTTCAGTTGCTGACCTAAAGGTTAGATGTTCAGATCCACCCAGAGGCACCTTCAAAGAAAGGCCTGGTGATCTCCTTTTGAAATATCAGCCACTGGAAACCCTCCGGAGCATCATTCTGCTCTGATAACCTATGAGTCAGAACTGACTCAACAGCAATTGGTAAAAAGATGTGACAACAGAATTCAGTAGATTATTTTGGATTTTATTTTGCCCAGAGGATATTACTGGGAAATTGACAAACTGTCAATAAGGTCTGAAGACTTAGAATAGCATTATTTTAGTATTAATTTCTTGATATTGAAAATTTTTCCTGATACTGATAATTTATTATAATTGTGTAAGATAAATCCCTGTTTGTAGGAAATATACACTGAAGTATTTAGGGGTAAAGCAGTTCAAAACCTACATATTAATATAAATAATAATAATGATACAGTTATATAAATATCCAAAACCAAACTCACTGCCATCAACTCAAGTCTGAATCATAGTGATCCCTCCTTGGGTTTCTGAGGTGGTATCTCTATGGAAGTAGATTGCCCAGTCTTCCTTCCAAGGAGTGGCTGGTGGGTTTGAACCGCCAGCCTTCT
>NW_006921601.1:16292775-16299353 GCF_000298275.1 Orycteropus afer afer | reverse complement strand
AAAAAAAAAAGAGACTGGAAAAGAGAAAGATAAAGCAAACATAGTAAAATGGGAAATCTATGTGAAAAGTATTCAGATATTCCTTCTTCATTCTTAAAATTTTTATGTAAATCTGAAATTGTGTCAAGATGTAAAAATATTATAATTATCTATTAATCTTCTAGTACAACAGAATCACTAAAGGGAATGTACATTCAAATTATCCTAGCATTCTTCTTCACCAAAGTTCAGAAGTATTTTAAATGTTAGACTAAAACATAAAACAAAAAGAGGCTGACTTCTTTAATCTCGAATTAGGGTGGCCAGTTGTCCAGTTTGCCTGGAACTGTCCCTCCTAGTTTTAGCACTGAAAAGCCCCACATTCCAGAAACCACTTAATGCTGGGTAAACTGAGATGGTTGGTCACACTATTTCAAACTATTTCTGGACAATTAAAAAGCTAATTAAAATGCTAATCTTTTTATCTTTTACGTAGAAAAGGACAATGTTCAATCTGTATTGGATGGTACCACTCAACTATTCTTTTAATGTTGTTTATACAAATCTGCTGCAAAAGACCTCCTCAAAGTGCTGAAGAGCAAAGATGTCTCCTTGAAGGCTAAGATGCGCCTAACCCAAGCCATGGTATTTTTAGTCGTCTCATATGCATGTGAGAGCTGGACAATGAACAAGGAAGACCAAAGAAGAGTTGATGCTTTTGAGTTGTGGTGTTGGCGAAGAATATTGAAAGTACCATGGACTGCAAAAAGAACAAACAAATCTCTCCTGGAAAACGTGCAGCTGGAATGCTCCTTGGCAGTGAGAGTAGCCAGACTTCGTCTCACATGCTTTGGTCATGTTGTCAGAAGGGATCATGCTCTGGAGAAGAATATCATGCTTAGTAAAGTAGAGGGTCAGCACAAAAGGGGAAGGCCTTCAATGAGATGGATTGACACAGTGGCTGCAATGATGGGGTCAGGTATAGCAAAGATTGTGAGGCTGGTGCAGGACCAGGCAGTGTTTCGTTCTGTTGTTCATAGGGTTGCTATGAATCGGCGCCATCTCAATAGCACCTAACATCAACAAAAATGCACTCGTTTACATACAGTTGGCTATGTTAAAATTCGGTCATCTTTTCTGGAGCAATTTGTCAAGGTATACTGAGAAACCAAAAAATGTTAATTGGCCTCGAGAGTAGTTCTGTTTCTGGGAATTAATCCCAGAAAAATCAACATAGATTGCCCCAAACATATGAATAAATGGATTTTCATCATAGTGTTATTCATTATAGTAAAAAATTAGAACTGACCCAAAATATCTAAATCTGGTAGAATGGCTATATAAATTATATAATATATACAATTATAGAACTGTATATATAAATTATACAATATACTATATGAATTATACAACTGCATGCTAAGTAATCAATTTTGAAATCATGTTTTTGAATAATGACATTGAAAAACGCTCAGAAAATATTGTCAAGTAAAAAGAATCAAACATACAAAGTTATTTATACAATAAGACAATTTTTAAAATGTAGATATGAATATATGTATATGCAAATTAAAAATTGGACAGTGCTCTGTTTATATATTGGATACTACATATGCATATACTATCTGTACAAATTACATATTTCCAAATTGAAATAATACATTGCATAATTTAAGTGTCCTTACAGGTGACTTATAATTTATTCTTTCAATATATCTATATTTCTAATCTTCAATAATGAACATTATTTTATGCCTAGAAAAAAAGTACAATTTTTAAGAAGATTTCTAATTATATACACTGTGATTACAAATAATCAATTGCCACAGGCTTTTCAAAAAGTCTAATTACTTTATACTGACATTTTATATAAAAAGACTCTAGTAAGACTATATACATGCAAACAGAATGGAGAATAGAAGTTAAAAGTAGAACACACTGATGTAGAATTTCTTGAACTATACATCTCATTTAAAGCAGGTTCTATTACCTCCCAGCTATCTGGCTCCAAGAATTCCTTTTTTTCTGTAGCTTTTAAAAACTCCTCCAGAGTCACCAATCGGTCTTTGTTAACATCAATCTGATCAAAGGAAAATGTATATGTAATGTAAATTAACTTTTTCATACTATTTACACATTAAAAAAAGCACTGCTGTCCAGTCAGATTCAACTCATAGCGACCCCTCCTTGGCTTTCTGAGATGATATCACTACAGAAGTAGATTGCCCAATCTTCCTTCCAAGGAGTGGCTGGTGGGTTGGAACTGCCAGCCTCCTGGTTAGCAGTCAAATGCCTTAGGCACTATGCCACCAGAGCTCCTATTTACACATTAGGAACTGTCTTTTAATACATGCTATTACATAAACATACAGCAACTGAAAACAGCCTAAATGTTCACAGAAACTTAGAGGGGGGAAAAGAATCAAAACATTCAATATCATACTAAAATCAGAAGATAAATACTTTTCTCTTCTATGTAATAAAATTTGAAAATATAAGATTATCTAGATACTTGATACCCCAAATAGGTCCCTAGATTGCTCAAATGGTTTGCACACAACTACTAACTTAAAGGTTGATGGTTCAAACCCACTCAGTGGCACTGTGCAAGAAAGGTCTGGCAATCCCCTTCTATGAAGATCACAGCCAAGAAAACCCTATGGAATAGTTAGCTCTACTCTGTAATATATGGGTTGCTATGAATCAGAATTGATTCAATGGCAATGGGGTGGGTTGGGGGGGCGTTTAATACCACAAAGATCACCAAGAAGTTCAAGTGATCTGACTGGTTGTCCTTTGTTCCCTTGTCACACTATGTACTTAACAAAAACAACCTGTCCGAAAAGAGGATTTGATTCTGTACTGGTCAAATAAATTCATTTGATGCTTAAGATGCCAGCAGTCAACATACATCCCAGTTCAGCATTAACAGCTCAAGTATCAAATGAAAATCACTGAAGCAAATTAGTGGACTGCAGTTATCCTGCATATGGCATCGGTATCAGAATTTTTCATTTGGTGGGAAGTGGGAGGGGAGGGGTGCTGCAGAGAGAGGCAAGTATTCTACTTAGGGTAGTCACGCAGAGTGGACATTTAGGCAGAGATCTGATGGAAGTGGGATTATGTGATGATCTGGAGGAAGTGTTTCAGGAAGAATTGAAAAGCCACTAAGGTGGGAACAAGCTTGGTTAGAGAGGAGTACAAAGGCAGCAGTGTAAAGTGAGACAGGGTCAGAGAGATGAGATCAGTTAGAAAGGCAAGGGTGAAATCATGCCATGACTTTTTGGACATAGAAGGGATTCTAGATTTTATTTTGAGTGAAATAACAAACCACTGAAGTATTTTGAGCAAGAAAGCAACATGACCTGATTTAAGCTTTTAAAAGATCTCTCTGCCTACTGTTTGGAGAAGCGATGACAATGAGGTAAGGAATAAAAGCAGAGATACCAATTAGCTGGCTAATGCAGTAGTTCAGGTAAGAGATTTGCTTGGACTTGTAGTCAATTCCGGATCGGTTTGAAAGGCAGATCAGAGAAGATCTACAACAGGATATGAGGACTAGAATAGGATTATGAGGGAAAGAAAAGTAAAAGACTGATTTGGCCTGAGCAACTTGGTGAGTGGTAATTCATTTGTTGAAATGAAGATCACAGGAGGCACAGTGCCTAAGTCATTTGACTGCTAACCAGAAGGGTGGTGGTTCAAACCCACCGGCCGCTCCATGAAAGGAAGATGGGGCAATCTACTTCCACAAAGATTTATTGCTTTGGAAAGCCAATGAGGGTCGCGATGAGCAGGAATTGATTCAATGGCAGTGAGTTTGGTTGTTTTTTTGTTTTGTTTTGTTTTAGGGCCAGGTCTAGAGAAGAGGCTTATTATATATCTACTTAAAAAAAAAAAAAAAAAATCCCCTGTCATCAAATTAATTCCAACTCACAGCAACCCTATAAGACAGAAGGGATAATGACACAAACAAAATTCTTGAGTAGGAAACAGAGAGTGGGATCTAATGAACAAGTGGAGGAGAAGGCCTTCAATAGGAACAGCAATAGTTCATCTACTGTTAATAGAAGACAAGGCAAAATAAATAGATACAGATGGAGACCAATTAGTAGAGCTGATAGTGGGGAGATTAATAACTCTTGACTGATTCTATTTTCTGATTAAAGACTCAAAGGCATAGAAGAGGGAAGAAGTGTCTTGAAGGTTTGAGTAAAGGGGAGAATATGTGAAATCGTCAGACTCTGAGAGTGTGAAAGTGAATGGATCAGGGAAGCACAGTGGAATAGCTAAGCAGTACTGAGGGCCTGCTAGTGATCTGTGGTCATAAGACAGAAATGAGACCAGTTAGCATGTTTCCACGTTAATCTCATTCTATATTCTACTGCTCGGATATAGCAGGATATAGCAGGGTGATGCATCACCTCTGTCTTAGTTCTATAGTGCTGCTATAACAGAAATACCAAAAGTGGATGGCTTTAACAAACAGATATTTATTTCTTCACAGTTTAAATCCAAATTCAGGGTGCTAACTCTATGGAAGGCTTTCTCTCTGTCGGCTCTAGAGAAGGTCTTTGTCTCTTTTGAGCTTCTGCTCCTGGGCAATCTTCTTGTAATTGGCATATAATACACATCTCTACATACATACACACCCACACACACACACACACCCCTCTGCTTGCTAGCTTGTGTTTCATCTCTTTTATATCTCAAGAGAGACTGACTCAAAATACACCCTATACTAATCCTGTATCATTAACATAACAAATAAAATCCATTCTCAAATGGGATTATAATCACAGGCATAGAGGGTAGGTTTTCCAACATATATTTTGGAGGCACAACTCAATCCATAATACCCTCCTCATTGACTTTGGGCTTGCCACGAATATGCTTTGGCCAATGAGTTGTAAGTGAATGTGAGGTTTGCCACATCTGAACGTAAGTCTTAAATACTATTTCATAGTTTGGCTTGGGAGTCTCTTATGTCCCTGCCCTCTGCCATGAGAACAACATGACCCAAATAGAGAGTGCCCCTTTATTGGAAAGACATGTAGAGCCAAAGCTAGCCAGGGCCAAAGTAACCCAACCCAGCCCAGTGCTGCCATACCTAGCTGCAATTAATTTTAAAGCTTATACAATGTAAGCAAGAAAGAAATTTGTTGTTATAAGCAACAAAGTTATTGGAGTTTTTGTTTTTTCTTAGCAAAAACGAATACAGACTTTTAAAATATCAAGTACTGGACTTTACTATTTTTCACATCTAAAAGGATGTTTTATAGGTGATATGCACCATCATCTTAATTTTTTAAAATGTTTAAAGTAGTTAAAATTATCTCATTTACACTAAAGGAATCTACTGAATAATCTGCATCAAAAATGCAAAATCCAATTACATATCTTATCTCCATATTTACTTTCCATCTTCTGATAAGATTTATTGCAAGAACTTGAATAAGCAATACAAGTAGCATATAATCTTCAACTTTTAAAACATACCTCATTCATTACATGTTCCCTCATTCTGAGCCTTTCTTCCTCCATTTCTATCATATCATCTTCTTCATTTTTGGGGTCATATACTTTCTCCAACTAAAAAGAAAATTTTAAAACCAGCTTAAAAGAAAAAAAGGTAATAGAAGAGAAAAAAGAGAAAGAGAATGTGAGCAACAACACTGAATATATAATAAACTCATTTACCTCTTTAGTAAATAGGGCTTCTAATTCTTGTTCATCCAGGAAGCCATCACTATTGACATCTAAAGTTTAAATGTTACAAATGCAAAAATTGATTTTAATGCCTTAAAAAGTTAATTTAAATACAATCACTAACAAATGGTTTGCAAAAGTATGACATAAGCCATCAATGTGCTGCAGAAAAAAAATTTCTTCTTTTTTTATGAAGCCTTGGCTTATAACAACTGATAACAACTCAATATCTATAATTCAGAATATTTTTTTTAGAAAAACATATCTTAATCAGCTTCTCCCAAAAATTTAAAGCAAAACAATATGTTAGAAAAGTAAATTTAAATATTATTTCAGGAAGCCCATTATCAGCTAACCATAGCAACACCTTCAATTTTTAGAGAACCTTTTAATAAGTCAGCATTAAGGAACAAAGACATAGATACTAACCTAAAATATTTTACACCACAGATCAGCAATAAAGACTATTATATTAGCCTAAAGAAAAACTGAACATTTACTATCAATATAACTCAAGAGCAGATGTTGGCAGAAATCAAGTAAGAGTAAAGTAACTATGATCTTTTCAAACATAAAATATAAATATTAGTATTTGTATGAAATTTGTTACCGTGTAATTTGAAAAATGTCTTGGGGTCAAAGTCATTAGGATCCAATCCATCAGTCTCTTCCCATACCTCTTTCAGCTGATCTTTGCTTCCCTGTGAATTAATTTTTTAAAATTACTCAAAAGAAAATACAATCTATGTGTATAGTCTCAAAACAAAATACATACTTGAGGAACTTTACAGGATTAATAATCCAGATTTAAGTACTACTAATGTAGGAGCTCTGGTAGCATAATGCCTAGGCCACTTGACTGCTAACCAGAAGGCTGGCGGTTCAAACCC
>NW_006921601.1:16288578-16292535 GCF_000298275.1 Orycteropus afer afer | reverse complement strand
ACTTCCGTAGTGATACTGCCTCGGAAACCCAAGGAGGGGTCGCTATGAGTCGGGGCCGACTCGACGGCAAACAACAACAACAACAACAAATGTATAATAAAATTCTGCTAGCTGGTACAGAGAAAGAGAAGTGTCTTCATCTGAATATGGTTTAATAAAGTCATGATCCTTACTGGATGGTTAACTTTGGGATGATTTTCATGCTTTTTCTTCATTTCTTCAAATTTAGATTCTTCTTCTTTTCTCTTCTCTTCACTCAGTGTTTTTAAATATTCTCTCCTTTCATGTTCCTTCAACATTTCATATTTTTTAAATTCTTCATGTCTAGTTTTGTCATAGTGTTCCAGATCACTTGTAGCCTATAATCCAATAATGCATTTAAGTGAAGTAAAATAAGGTGTTTGGAAATTTTAAATATAGTCATTCCTGAATACAGCATATCATCTACAGAAACTTACATATGGAGAGAGGGCAAAAATATACCAACTAGACCTCTTTTTATTCTACATTTTATTTAAGTCATTACTATTATCAGAAGTGCAGGCATTCAAAGAAACTAAAAGCTAACTGCAATTTTACAAAGTTTTCCATAAGCAAGTAATACATAAATTGATTTTAAAAAGAAAAAGAAGGGGACTATATAGAACTGCAAGATACAGAAAACAAGAATGGTTCTGAACCATTTAACTAAATCTAATTAACTGCTAGGTTAGAATGTCTAGTTTGTTAACTCCAGACATTGTAGTACTGTTGTTGTTGTTGTTATGTGCCATCAAGTCGGACCCGACTCACAGCAACCCCTCCTTGGGTTTCCGAGGCAGTATCACTACGGAAGTAGATTGCCCCATCTTCCCTCCGAGCAGTGGCTGGTGGGTTTGAACCACCAGCCTTCTGGTTAGCAATCAAGTGCCTCAGGCACTACACTTTTACAAATCTTATCTACTGAGGCCATTATATGTTTCAGAATTTTCTAGGTTTTTAGAAAGGTTACATGGCACATAGCCCATATAGAGAACAAATCTGTAGTGTCTATAATCAAATTAGTATTTCTTTAGCAAAATCTATAAATATTCACACTAGATGGACTAAATGAAAACTATAGTCTTACTATAGCTGGTTGAGAGCTCTGGTGGCATAGTGCCTAAGGCATTTGATTGCTAACCAGAAGGCTGGCAGTTCAAACCCACCAGCCACTCCTCAGAAGGAAAGCTGGGCAATCTACTTCCATAGTGATAACTGCCTCAGAAACCTAAGGAGGGGTCGCTATGAGTCGGATCTGACTTGATGGCAGTGAGTTTGGTCTTTTGGTTTATAATTGGTTAGCTCACACCAAGTTTCAGTATTTTATAGCTCTTTGGATTTTGGAATTGTGGATAAAATAGATTGTATGTCCATATTAATATCTGTATTAATAGGAGTTAAGTTACTTCTCTTTAAAGATTTTCTAGGGCATATATAAAAGTTATGCACTACTTTATTGAGCTTACTTGTCAAATTACAAGACCTGAAAGGTATAATAAAAATAAAATGTTTTGGAATTATCCTCACATAAAAACAATATGTTTTGGAATTATTCTCACCGCTTTGATGAGCATATCTAAATCGGTAGATTCAAACTTGTCAGGATTCATGTGGTTTAGGTGATCAAACTGTTTTAGAAGAGCTTGGTGGTCTATGCCGACATCTGAAAGGCAATGAAAAAATTATAAATTATCAATTACTAGAAGCTAGAAACATTTATATAAATAATACATAAGAATAAGCATTCACATTTATTCTTACAGGATTCTATGAAAAAATTCAAAATTTTAAATTAAGGATTCACATTTTGTTTTAAAATATTGTACATATTATTATTTCAGGAAAAGGTAATGTCCTTGAATCTAGAATGGAACATAATATGTTCATTTTAATATTGTTTCTAGGAAGACAAGTTGACTACCAGTATAATTAATAGTAAATGTTTCCTTTTTATTGCTTAAAAACTACCAAATTTTCTACTTTAAATTAGAGAAACTCTAATATAGTACCTTCATCAAAGGTCTAAGCAGAATTTCTAAAAAGAACTGCTCTAAAATTTACATGAAGGAATTTTTTTCTGCCACTCCAATGAATCCTTTATGGAAAAACAATAATCTAATTCAGGTAAATTCATTTGAATTATGACATTTTTAAAATTTTTTTTATTGTGATTTGGATGAAAATTTACAGAGAAAATTCATTTTCCATATAGAAGTTCATGCACATTTTGTTTCATGACACTGACTGCAATGTAATAACTCTCTTCCCACTTCCTCCCTGCAGTTACCTCTTCCCTGTGTCCTTTCCTATGCATTCCTGTCCCCTGAGCTATCTTCCTGTGCAAATACTGCCCTTCTGTTTTGCCATGGTTGATCATTCTAAGGAGCGTATCTACCTGATGTAAATGTTCATGAATTATGACATATTTTTAAAGAAACATCAATTGTTTTTCTTTGTAAAAAATAGAAAACAGCTCCAGTTTATTGTAATTGAATAGGTGAAATAATTCTGGACTATCTTATTGTATTGAAGAATTGAACAAAATGAATACATGTGTTAATGTTGTTGGAAGTCAGAGTTCTAACTGAGGAAGAAATATACAAATATGAAATAGTGGAAGGTAAGAAATAGCACTGGAGATGGATGAGAATTAGTGCTATCTGTGTGAACTCATTTCTAAAACTATGTATACATAAGTGTATATGCATGTATGTTGCAAATGTACATGTGTGTATGAATGTAATATATGTATGTGTATGTTTATGTGTACAGACATGCATGTATTTCCTAATTCTGAGTGATGAAAGTGCCAAGAAGAAAACACATTACAGCAGCAATGAGTACACCTAGTGCTCGGTCTATACCATTCTCCTGTAAAAAGAACTAGGGTTCCTTAGAGAAATGACTGATTCCAGGGCTGGATAAATACAAGATAAGCCTGGAACATCTTGCTATGCCAGAAAGTAACTTTTGTTCAGCCAACCTTCTGCTGAATTCTTAGTATGCCACTGTAGTAGGAGTTTTATTTATGAGGAAAATGTTTGTCATAAAACCTAGCACTGAAGTCTATGAACCAAAAAAAAAAAAACCAAACTCACTGCCATCGAGTCGGATCCTAATCATAGCGACCCCTCCTTGGGTTTCTGAGGCGGCATCACTATGGAAGTAGATTGCCCAACCTTCCTTCCGAGGAGTGGCTGGTGGGTCTGAACCATCAGCCTTCTGGTTAGCAGTCAAATGCCTTAGGCATTACGCCACCAGGGAAAAGACACTTAATCTCACTTAAGAAGAAAATACATTCAAATTACACTATTATACCATCTAATAGAATTGCAAAATTGATACAGAATTTGCATGAATTGGTACGGCACATACCCATGGCAAGGCTGTGAAGGATTATTGCTGGTGGGAATGTATACTGATACAACCTCTATGGAAGCAAACTTCGCAATATCTTATCAAAATTAAAAATGCATATATCTCTTGATTTAGCAATTTCACTTGAACTCACCCTACAGATAATCTTACATGGATACTAGTGATATACATATAAGACTGTTCACTAGAAATAACCCAAATGTCCATCAACAAGGGCCTGGTTAAATAAATTATGGTATATCCATATAATGGAATTCTATGCAACTGTAAAAGGAAAAGATGAAGATAGTCTAATATGAAAATATCTTCAAATTATATTAATAAAGGAAAAACACAAGGTACAAAATGTGTATTTTATCAAAGCCATCCAAATTGGTAAGAAAGAAGTCAAACTATCCCTATTTGCTGAAATGATCCTATACCTAGAAAACCCAAGAGATTCAGTCAAAAACCTACTGGAACTAATTGAGAGATTTAACATCGTGGCAGGATATAAGATCAACATCCAAAAATCAGTTGGATTCCTCTACACCAGCAAAGAGATTGCTGAAAAAGAAA
>NW_006921601.1:16279630-16285407 GCF_000298275.1 Orycteropus afer afer | reverse complement strand
TGTATAGTCTTCTTCAAGTTACTAGAATGAGGTGGTAGAGATCGTCTAAAGGGAAAGCAATTTCCAAATACCTTAGGCATGGCTTCAAGGATGGCACTACCCTGGGTGTCTGACTGTCAAATGGTATGCCATGAGCTCAATCTACCTCTCTTTGAGTTCCTTAATTTTAGGATAATGAATATTTGGTACTTGTTTTCTAAATCTATTTACCAGGAAGCTGTTTAATGATTTACACCAGCATTTCTCCAGAATGACCAGAAGTGCTTATATAAAATTACTGATCCCCAGAATTAGAATCTCTGGAGGTAATATCCAATAATCTGTACTTTTATGCAGAATCCCAGGTGATTCTTATGCATTCTAAGGTTTCAGCACAACTATTGCACTAAGAAAGCAGCTCCAGTGGCATAGTGGATAAGGCCTCTGGCTGCTAACCAGAAGGTCAGTAGTTCAACGCCACCGGCTGCTCCACAGAAGGAAGATGGAGAAATCTATTTCCACAAAGATTTATAGCCTCAGAAATTCAATGGGGATTGCTATGAGTCAGAATCAACTTAATGGCAGTGAGTTTGTTTTTTTTAATTGCACCAAGAAAGGAGCTCTGGTAGCATAGGTGGTAAGCCATCTGGTTGCTAACCAGAAGGTCTGCAGTTCAAACCCACCAGATACTCTACAGGAGGAAGATGAGGCAATCTACTTCTGTAATAATTTACAGCCTTGGGAATCCAATGGGGTTACTATGAGTCAGAAATCAGTGGGCTTTTTTTTTTTTTTTTTAAATTATTGCACCAAGAAGGAGCCCTGATGGTGCAATGGTTAAAACAGTAACCAAAAAGTTTGGTGGTTTGAACCTACCAGCTGCTCCACAGGATAAAGATATGACAGTCTGGTTCGTAAGGATTACAGCCTTGGAAACCCTATAGGGCATTATCTCTGTCCTATAGGGTCACTGTAAATCACATCTTGATGGGAATGGGTTTTTGATTCTACCAAAAATAAGTGTTTTGGTGTTATTAATGATGACGAACCACCCATATAACCAACCTATAGGGACATGTCACAAGGGCACAGTAGCTAGCTTGAAGGGTCTCCCACTGGCCAAATCTGGCTCAATTCAATATAATAAAGTAATTTGCCTATGTTTTCATCTAGTTCTTTTATGATTTTATTTCCTACACTTAAATCTTTGATTTATTTGCAGTTTATCCTGATGTATGATATGAGATATCGATCGAACTGTACCTTTTTCTAAATGGCTAGCCCGTTTTACCAACACCATTTACTGAAAAATTTATCTTTATCCCACTGATGTAAGATGCCACCATTATTTGAAACTAAATTTCACATATATTTAAGTCTACTTCTAGAATTTTTATGGTCTTCCACTGGTCTGTCTACTTATATGCCAAAACAACACAGTTTTAAGGACTGAGGCTTAATGATATATTTTAATATATAATATATCTAATCCTTTTTCATTGCTCTTCCTTTGTGTAAGTACCTGGCTTTTCTTGCTGCTTTTTTTATATAAGCTTTAAAATTACCTTGACTAATAACAGGAAAAAATATTTTTTTATTTGGGTTATGTTCATTTTAAAATTAAACTGAGAATTTACATGTCTATGATCTAAAAGTCTATCAAAAAGATGTTAGGCCTTCCCATTTGTCCAAATATACTTTTGTGCCCTTCAGAAGTATTACTAAGTTTTTATCTTAAGAATCTTGCACATTTTTTAATAGGGTTACTTGGACTATTTTATCTTTGGTGCTATTATAAATGGAGTCTTTTCTTCCATTATATCTTCTAAGTAACTATTGTTTGTACATTTGTATTGATTTCTACAAAGTCTACCATGCTAAATTTCGTTATTATTTGTAGTAAGCTTTTTAACTGATTGTTTTGATTTTCCATGTATATAATCATATCATCAGCAAATAGAGATGGTTTTACCACCTCCTTTCCTGACATAACATCTTTGTTTTTTTTTTTTTTTTCATTTATTTAATTGTTTTGGCTAGTGCCTTCAACACAAAATTAATTAGTAGTGTTGACAGTAGGCATCTTTGTCTTGTTCTTAGATAGAATATATACTATGTTTCCCCATTAAGTATGATGTGACTGAATTGGATATAATTAAACATGATAGAGACATATCTATTGATTATATTACTTTCATCAAATCAAAAATAGGTATTAACTTTGTCAAATGCCTTTTCTGTATATGCAGACGTGATCACATAAATTGTGAGATAACTTTAAGATAGCCTTGCATTTCAAAAATTCATTGTTGTTGTTGTTATGTGCCATCAAGTCGGCCCCAACTCATAGCAACCCCTCCTTGGGTTTCTGAGGTGGTATCACTATGGAAATAGATTGCCCAACCTTCCTTCTGAGGAGTGGCTGGTGGGTTTGAACCGCCAGCCTTCTGGTTAGCAGTCACGTGCTTTAGGCACTACACCACCAGAGCTCCTCAAAAATTCATAGCTTTTTAATTTTCTTATAGTCTAAAATTAAAAGAATATGAGTTTCAAATATTTATTCTTGTGGTAGTTATGTTTGTGTGTCAACTTGGCTGGGCCTGGTTGAGTGGCTGGGCAGCTGGTGGTAGTTATTCCCCAAGATGAGATTGGCAATCAGCTCCATGGTGGGATCTACCACAAGCAGCTGAGTAGCTGCCTTTGGGATGTGGTCTGCTTCCTGTATATAAGAAGAAGCCTTGGGAATAGTCTCTAGCTTAAGGCACGCTTGAACCCTGCATGTAACCGTGTTGTTGTTCAGCAGCCTGCATGCTCTGCCGACCTTGGGACTTACAATGGACTTAAGTTAATGTCCTGCCATGTGGTTTGGTAACATCAAGACTGTGCCATTTTAATTTGTCAACCTTGGGCTTCTCAGCCTCAGCAGCCAGCAGCTGTCTGAGTGAAGAAACTCCTCCAACTCCAGTGGGCCGGGAGCAAGAGGCAGAGGTGGACCCCAAGGCTGAGAAGCTTTCATCCAGCCACTAGAGCCTAGCACTTTGAACCTGGACATAAAGCCTCCAAACTATAAGAGAATAAACTCCTGTTTGTTAAGGGCATCCCATTTGTGGTGTATTCTTGTCAGAGCAGCACTAGGTAACCAGAACAATCCTCTTTTATCATTTATCTTTGGACTTTTTATGAAAAGTTTTTTTCTCCTTAACCCACTGCCAGCAAGCTGATTCCAACTATAATAGCAACCCTGCAGAACAGAGTAGAGCCGTTCCATAGGGGTTCCAAGGCCATAAATCTTTACAGAAGCAGACTGCCACATCTTTCTCTCGCAGAGTTAGCTGGTAGGTTGGAACCGCTGACCTTCGGGTTAACAGCCAAGCACTTAACCACTGCACCACCAGGCTCTCCTTTTTTCTCCTTAGCTCTATTCATATGATAATTTACAGTATTAGATTTCCTGATATTTAATCAGGCTTCCATACTGAAATAAATTCACTTGCTAAGATATAGTATTTTTTCACAAATAATAATTTTGGTTTTGGTATAAATACCTAATAAGAATATGGAAGATTTTCTTGTTTTTCTATGCTTTGGAATAATTTAAATAGCACTGACAATTTGTTCTTTAACAGTGTGATAGAATTCCCATGTGAAATTGTCTGGGCCTGCTTTTGTTTTTTTAGAGTTAGCCCTCTGACAATTTTTTCTACTTCATCTATGGAAATTGTTCTAATAGATTTTCTCTCTCTGCTTTTGTTTGCATTATTTTGATGTTATTTTTTCATTTTTAAATCACTTACTCATTTTCACTCTTCCTTTTTTTACATATAGCTATTTAATTATTTAAAGCTAATTATTTTGATTTTTTAATAATGTGAATATATTACCTATTCAAAATCTTAAATTTTAAAAATTATAAAGATAAGTCAAATCAATACTAAAATTAAATTCTGACTAGAAGAACATGGCATATGTTAATGTAATGATGGACCTACTATTACTAAAATGTAAACTGATCTCACAAACCAAATATTAAGTTTTTTTCCTACCTTTTCTTCAGCACTTACCTTGAAGGGAATCCAATTTAGCTTTAATTAGCATTCTTAACCTTGATACTTCTTGCCGTTTCAGTTCATCTAGTTTTGTCCTTACATGGTGACTTACTAAATCCAGCTCTTTGCTTAGCCTTCCACTCTGTCGACAAAATTAGTTTTATCATTACTCTACATTTTTAGACCAGATACATTATTAAAGAGTTGTAACAGTGATAAATAATTTTGACTTTAATTTACTATCACAAAGTATTTCTTTCAGAAGAGATTCTGCCTATAATTCTAAAATCAAGATGTCTAAAAAATATACAATTTAGAAAAGTATAATAAAAGCACAAAGGAGAAGTTCAAAAAGTAATTTAAATTGTAAAATGGTACAACCATTTTAGAAAACATTTTGGCACTTCCTCAAAAGTTAAACATAGAGCTACCATATGACACAGTAATTCCACTCCTACGTATATACCCAAGAGAACTGAAAATACGTTCACAAAACTTGAACATAAATGTTCATAGCAGCATTATTTTTAACAGTCAAAAAGTAAAATCCAAATGTTCATCAACTATGAATAGACAAACAATACAATAGAATAGAATACTATTTGGCCATAAAAATGATATATACTAAAACACAGATAAACCTTGAGAATTTGCTAAGTGAAAGAAGCCATCTAAAAAGGCACATAGTATATGATTCCGTGTATATGAAATGTTCCAAAAGAGCAAATCCATAGAGACAAAGAGTAATTGCCAGGAGCTGGGGAAAGGAGGATAATGGGGAGTGAATCCATTATACAAGGTTTCTTTCCGCTGTGATGAAAAATGTTCTAAAAGTAGATAGCGGTATGGTTTCATGACTCTGGATATACTTAAAACCACTAGATTATATACTTAAAAATGGTGAATTTTATGGTATGTGAATCTCAATAAAGTTGTTATTAAAAAAGAAAAAAGTAACTTGGGCTCTATGAGTCATTAGCCATTCCATACGTTAACAGCTTTTCAAAATTCCTCTTTTGTAGGCTGTCTCCTTTGATGACTTTTCATAAATAAATGATTGGATATATGTTCCAAAATGTGAGGAAACAGAATAGTTGTTGTTGTTGTTGTTGTTGTTGTTATATTGCCGTCGAGTCGGCCCCGACTCATAGCAACCCCTCCTTGGGTTTCCGAGGCAGTACTACGGAAGTAGGATTGCCCAACCTTCCTTCCAAGACCTTCCTTCCAAGACAGAATAGTTAGTAGTTTATTTTCCCTTGTTTATAGATGCATCTGCAAGCACAAACTATAGGTCTAATCAGCAATCAGCTAGTTAAGGACTTATTTTAAGGACTGACTCAATAGAGCCTCAGAGAGGTAGCTGAAGTAGGAGAGTGTGCTGATGAAAGCAAACAGAGCAGTACAGTTCAAGGAGAAAATGTCCTTACTATCAGGTAAAACAATGATTTTGTGTGGTGCCCATCCAGAATCATCAGCATCTCCTGGGAATTTATATGAAGTGAAGGCCAAAGGGAATCAGAAACTCTGGAGGTGGGGCCCAAAAATCTGTGCATTAACAAATTCTAAAGTCTGAGAATCATTGAAATAAAATAAAAGAGCCCAGTAAGATGAGGACTAAGATGTGCATTCGATTTGTCAATTAAGAAGTCATTGACAGGGCGGGGCAAGATGGCGGACTAGGCAGAAGGATTGCACAGACCCTCTTCAACAAAGAAAAGGGAAACCAATTAACACAGACACAGAAGATAATCT
>NW_006921601.1:16252574-16271735 GCF_000298275.1 Orycteropus afer afer | reverse complement strand
ACTCATAGCAACCCTCATTGGGTTTCCAAGGCAGTAAATCTTTACAGAAGAATCTTGCCTGGTCTGCCTTACGTGGAGTGGCTGGTGGGTTTGAACCACCAACCTTCTGGTTAGCAGTCAAATGCCTTAGGCACTGCACCACCAATAGGAGTTGACTGTAAAAGGAAGATAATTATAAAAGTATCCTCTCCCCAAACCAAGGAGCTCTGGTAGCGAAGTGCCTAAGGCACTTGACTGTTAACTAGAAGGCTGGTGGTTCAAACACACCAGCCACTCCTCAGAGGGAAGGCTGGGCGATCTACTTCTGAAGTGAGACTGCCTCAAAAACCCAAGGAGGGATCGCTATGAGTCAAGGCCAATTCAACGGCATATAACAACAAACAACAACTCCCCAAACCAAGAAATGTATCATCTTTCCCCTGAGTTGTTATTGTTATGTGCCGTCAAGTCGGCCCCGACTCATAGCGACCCTCTGAGTAGTTCTACATAATACCTCCCGTTATTGACATTTCTTATGTTACCTGCAAATAATGTTCTAAATCTAATTTCAGCTGGATAGAAGACATTGAAAGTTATACATTAAATATCACTTGAGTGAGGATACTGGTTTCACAGGTGAAATTAATCCCTCAGAGGAACAGCAAGATTATACCCGAAGACAATTCATAGGGTGATTCTGGCATAATGCTATTACCTTTTCCCAGAACAATTCATAGTCTCCATGAGGAGAGTGTGAATTAACAGCCACAGACTCCAATAGATACCACTACCTGATGCAAGTCAGTCCTTCAAGTAGGGATCATTACCTCTTCTGTTACTCTGGACCTGATTAAAACATCAGAACTCAATCTATTCTGAACCTTTGCAGGTCCCTGCTGTCCTCAGTCAATGGCAATGGGTTTTGGTTTTGATCTTCAGATCATGAACCCTAACATGGTATAAAAGGCCTTCTATCATCTAGCCATGGCTATCTTTCCAATCGGTCTTTTGGCTATTCATGGACTCCACTTCCCACTCCAGGTTGGAAGCAGTAGTTCTGCTTCCAGTTTCCTATTTACCTCTTATCTCTGTAATCCTGTATCTTTGTCTAGGATGTCTCTCAGCTGCTCCCTTTTTTCAGTTACACCTTTAAGCACTGGCATACTCTCCACCATAAAAAATGACCTCCCACCTTCCTGAATTGCTTCATACCAGATTATGTGTCTGTGGTGGTCAAGTATGTGTGTCAATTTGGCTGGGCCTAGTTGAGTGGCTGGGAAGCTGGTGGTAGTTATTCCCCATGATGAGACTGGCAATCAACTCCATGGTGGGACCTACCACAAGCAGCTGAGTAGCTGCTTTCAGGATGTGGTCTGCTTCCCATATATAAGAAACAACTTTGGGAATGGTCTCGAGTTTATGGCATGCTTGAACCCTGCATGTAGCCGAGTCATTGTTCAGCAGCCTGCTGACCTTGGGACTTACAATGGACTTGAATTAATGGCCTGCTGTGTGGTTTGGTGACATAGGGACTGTGCCTTTTTATTTGTCAACCTTGGGCTTGGCAGCCTCAGCAGCCAGCAGTTGTCTGAGTGAAGAAAAGCCTCTAGCTTCAGTGGGCTGGGAGCTGAAGCCCAGCCCCTAGAGCCTGGCACTTTGAACTCGGACTTAAAGCCCCCAAACTGTAAGAATAAATTCCTCTTTGTTAAAGCCATCCCATCTGTGGCATATTCCTGTCAGAGCAGCACTAGGCACCAGAACAGTGTCCTTCCTCTTTATCTCCACAGTATTTTATACACTCATCATGTATTCATCCTAATAATCTATTTCTGGATATTTTTCTCCCTTGAGGGTTCCTTAAGGCTGATAAGAGTCTCCTCTTTTTTTTTATTTTTCTTTTTTTTTCCCCTTGAAGAGTCTCATTTTTATATCGCCAGTACTTAGCTCAATATCTGGCATGCTCAGATGTCGAATAATTATTGACATTTACCTTTATTTCCTCTATGTCTGCTTTCTGGAGCTTTTCTCTGAAATGTTGATCTGTTTCCAGAACATCAATCACTTGCTTGAGATATTCATCATAATAAAGTCCAGTATCCTTCAAATTAAGAAACAAACAGTAATATTTCTAAATTTTTTCCATCTCTGCATCTAATGATCTCAATCTTGAAAAATAATTTCTAGTAAAATGGCATTAAAGTATACTTATTTTGATGATTTTGACAAAGTAAAAAAGCTGTATTCAACTCAAATGAAGAGTTTTGTATAAAAGCCAATACCCATGTTTTACCATTACTTAAAAGTAGAATTCCTGTGTTAAACAATGACTACTTAACCAATTAATTATTTTCTCCTCATTGTCACCTGTCTCTCCTCATTGCCTCTGGCTCTCCTTTGAATACAATACAATGCTTTCTTGGCTGATTAGCTTTATGTTGGAAATGTATTACAGTTAATTCTTCTAGGCACTATCTAACATACTAACTATATTACATAAATACATTTAAAATCAAAGAGCACATAATTCATTACTCTTTTCACTGCTATTTCAGAAATAGTTCCTAAATCTAGTTTTATAAGTAATAAGTATTAACAATATTTTAGCTATCATTTGTCTCAGTTTTATCATTTTACGTACTGGTGGTTCAATCTTTGTACTTTCCACAGGTTCAGTATTTTTCACTTTTGTCTTGTCTATGTCTATAGGCACAGCTTCAAAAACAGTAAGTAGACATGTAACCAAGAAAAAACAATATTGCAGTAGAATGGTCTTCCACATCATCTGAAATAAAGGAATAATCACAGTAAAGTCATGGAATTATGTTTTAAAATTATGTATGCATATATGCCCAAAGCCACATTAATAATATACTCAATCTTAAGAAGTTCAATACAACAAAAAAAATGTGGTGAAGGAGTAAAAAGATTGTAACCTATCTTAATAACACTTAAGATAGATAGCTGAAGAAAATCAGGGAAAAAAATGCTTTTCAGTCAAAATTTAAAAGGCAAGAAAACAAAACTTTAAAGTTTAAACTGCTTATATAACATATGAAAAAGCTTGGTTAATGACAAAATCTTCAAATAAAGATAGTAATGAGGAGTTCAAAATTTCAAAAAAATAAATAGCCCAAGTTTAGGAAAGTAAGAAAATACTATACATTTTTTCTCAATTAAAATACTAGAGGGTCAAAATTATTTCTATATATATTTAACTTAGTTTCAGCCTTATTTTAGAAATAAATATGCTCCAAGAACATCAATTGATAAACAAATGACTAGCTACAAATATTCTCTTAATCTTATTAAATATTATTTTATCATACTTATCATTTGCTAAAGATTCTTTTTGGTCAATAAGTTATCAGACAAATAGCTCAGTAAAATATAAAATCAAGTAGTAATGGGGATAAAACAAAAGATAAAAAGCTGTTGCTGGACTTGCAATATTATTCAAATTTTGCTTATTTGGACTGCTTCCATTCCACAAGGATCTTGTTAGCTCCAGAGAGTCTACTACAAGAATTAGAATGAATAAAATCTCATATTGAATTGATTTTATACATGTAGATTCAGATTAAAGTACAAGTCAAGAATATGTGGAATGTGCATTATTTAACTTAGAGCCTCCCAAACTTGGCCATGGACTTTTGAAAGTAACATGTTTTATCCACAGAATATAGTTTGGGAAAGAGGACATTACCTCATTCATCTCCCAGGTTGTGGTGCATTGAATTACTTTATATGGCCCTTCCTGCAATGCATGGTCTTGTGACTAGGTGGGATTATGTAAATAAGGTCCATGTGGCCCACCAAGGGGATTGGATAGCCCGTTAATAACGTAAATAAGGTGTATTGAGGCCCTGTAGGGGATTGGTCAGTTCTGCCATCCCACATGGCTTAAAGGGAGCCAATCTCAGAGGCTGAGAGGGGGACCTCACCACCATCAGGAAGAGCCAGGAACAGAATGTGTCTTTTACATCAAGGGTCCCTGTGCTGAGAACCTCCTAGACCCAGGGGACAGAGAGTGCTGTAACACTAGAGATGGCATGAAATGGCTAGACACGTCAGCAGAGAAATAGTGATAGCAGAACCAGAAGACTGGTGCCAGAGGGGACACTGGGCTTTCTATCTAGCACATGAAGCAAGGCAGTTACAGTGAGCCTACTGACCCACAGAGTGAGAAAGCTGAACACCTTCAGGTTGGAGGCTTCCTGGTGGAGTGGGATACCTCCAGGCACTTATCTGTGGAGCTAAATAGCTTTGTAAGACTTGCTTGAGCAGGGCAGAGATGAAGACCAAGAGGAGCCTGTCCTGAGGAGGCTGAGAGGAGGCCTGTCCTTCAGGAGCCAAAAGGAGGCCTGTCCTCGGGGAGCACACATGACAAAGCAAAGGGCTTGCTTGCTTGCACAGCCAAGAGGAGCTGAGAAAGCTGTCCTGCATTCAAGAACAGAGGGATGTGCTCCCCGCTTCAGTGAAGCCTTCCAGACTTTGCCTATATGCTGCTTGATCCTAATCCTGAGTTGTACCTGTTACTTCCCTAATAATCACAATTATATTGTGATTGTGGTCTGTGAGTTCTGTGCAGCCACTACAATAAATTATCTCAGCAGAGAAGTTGAGAGTATCATGGAAGGGATGACTGGTGTCAGAACCGGTAAAAAAGGTTGGCAAGTGGAGGTATGTCTGACCTCCATCTTATAGGAACCAGTCTTTGGCAAATATTGATGATGATAATCCTCCCCGCCCCCCTTGTGAAGTTAGAGAGTAACTGACACTATGGCATTTTTACAAAGGTACATAGGACAGTGACTCATTTTACAGATGAAAAAATTAATACTTAAACCAATGAGCTTATAGACCATTGCCTTGTCATTAACAAAACCACTAGAACTCTCATTTCAATGTCATTTCTAGTCTACCAATTTTTTTCACATATTTATTGAGCTATAATGCACATGCCATAAAATTCACCCAAAGTACACAATTTAACAGTTTTAGACTATTCACCAAATTGTGCAACTATCATCACTATTTAATTCCAGTACATTTCCATCACCCAAAAAAGAAACCCTGCATCCATTAACAGTCATTCCCCATCCTCTACTCTCCACAACCCCTGGCAACCACTAATCTACTTTCTGTCTCTATGGATTTGCCTATTCTGGACACTTCATATAAATGGAATCATATAATACGTGGTCTTTTATGTTTGGCTTCATTCACTTAGCATGGTGTTTTCAAGGATCATCTTTACTGTGACATATATCAGTACTTGATTCCTTTTTTTTCATTTCATGCAACATGAATTTACTGAATACATACACTAATCCAGACAATGTATTAGATACTGGAAACAGCAGTAGATATGACAGAAGCTCCAGCCCACAAGGAGCTTACATTCTAGAAGGCAAAGAGCTACTGGACCAAAACTAACCTGAAATCTACCATGTCTCTTGACACTAGAATGAGCCAATACATTCTCTTTACTGCTTAAACTAGTTTGTTTCATATGTTTTATTGCTTTGAACTAAAAGCATCCTTACTTACATGCAACTACTGTCTCATCTTTCATTATTCTGTCTTGTATATCACACTCAAGCCAAATTAGCTTGATCTCAACACAAGCCTTTTCTAACATTCAGTAGATATAAAATTCCTAAATCCCAAAAGAAATCTTGATTCTTTTCCCATCTCCATTAAATCAGAATTCTCATTCACACAGAGGCAGATTTCTTAGCTATTGACTCATGCCAGCTATCCAGATTAAGTTTATCTGCTGCTATTGTCAGATGCCTGAGTCAGCTCTGACTCATAGCAACCCCCTATGTACAACAGAACAAAACAGTACCTGGTCCTGTGCAGTCCTCACAATAGCTGCTATGCTTGTAGTTTATCTGCTACATATATTTAAAACAACAAACAAAACCCAGTTACCATCAAGTAGACTGCCTCTGATCATGATCTAACACATGATAACCCCACCTGCTGCAGAGCAGAAGTGCGCCATAGGTTATCAAGGTTGTGACCTTTCAGAAGATCGCAAGGCCTTTATTCCAAAGTGCCATTGGGTGAGTTTGAACTAATCTTTCAGTTAGTAGTCCACTACTTAACCATTACCATCACCCAGAGTCCCTGCTGCATATATGCATTAGAGCTTACGTTCTAAAGCACTTTGTTTGTGGAAGGCTGCAATCAATAGCAGGAACCCAAACTCCACTTTGAGTCTTGACATAAGTTCAGATACCATTTGAGTCCTTTATGTTAATTCCCCAATGCTTGCTGACCATAAACCAGCAATGTGGCTATGCTTAGACAAGTACAGAGCAAGCCCAGAGAGGGGTAGTTTGCCCTCCAGAAGAGTGTGGTTGAAAGCTGTTGTTGTTATGTGCCGCCAAGTCGGATCCGACTCACAGCGACCCCTCCTTGGGTTTCCGAGGTGGTATCGCTATGGAAGTAGATTGCCCAACCTTCCTTCCGAGGAGTGGCTGGTGGGTTTGAACTGCCAGCCTTCTGGTTAACAGTCAAGTCCCTAAGGCACTATGCTACCAGAGCTCCTAGAACAGGACTATCCAACCTGAAAGTAGAACTAGGGAATCTGCCTGAGCATTTAGCCAATCAGATTCATGTATTCTAATTTGAGTTAAAGGTTAGGGTCCTGGTTCCTGTGACTCAGGGTCACATGATCATGAGTCATACCCCAACTACCATGTAGCCATGTAATCAAAACTCCAGAACCAATCTGCTAAACTTGTATAACCTGCAATTATGTAAGTATCCCAATCATAAGTATTGCAATCATGGTCCTTTCCCCGCTTCTGTAGTCCTGCCTCTGACAGTGATGAATTGACCTGACACCAATCATGATCTGGTGATGACTTCCTTTGTTCTCTACTGTATATAATGAAAACCATGGCTGTGGATCAGCAAATTCCATCAACCTCTGTACCGTGTGCATGCTGATGGTATCCCTCATTTGAATGACTGCTTATTTTGTCTTTGTCTTGTTTAAGGCTTAATAGAAGAGTCTCTATAGAACAGGTTTGCATCTGGGATCATTTGCCCCTAGCACAATATTAATGCCTTGAAACTATCAGATCTAATACATGTGCAAACCAGTCCAAGGAAAGAGAACACCCACTTCTGATGCCAAATGATATGATAATAATAAATCCCATGCCAGCTGTGTCCTACGGAAATCTCAGCTTCTCCTCCGTATTAAGTTCAGACCTCAGCTGCCAAAGCAGCCATTTTCTATTTCATCCCTAGCTACCAGGGGCTAGGTCAGCAGGTACCAGCTGGAAGCCTGGGGGTGCATATGACACCCTCCACTTCAAATCAGTCAGTCTCAAATTTAGTGTGTGTGTATATCAGATAGTATATATCAGATATATATATATATATATATATATATATATATATGTTTTATATATATATATCAGACAGTTTCCTGTTTTGACTGTAGGTAGAGATCCTGGAAGTGGTTAAAAAGAATGGTCTTGGGTGAGTGGTGTTAAAAGAGTATAGGAAACTGATAGTTTTCTGTTCTTCTTTCATATCTTTTTCTCCCTCCATCAGCCCTCTTCTTTTATTCCTCTCCCATCTAAATTTAAGGATAGAATTGTGTTTTCTTTAATTAGTTTCATGTATTTATTAATTCAACAAATATTTATTAAGTACCACTATATACCAGGTAAAGGAATAGGCAGAAATGACTCAGTAGCAAGCAGATGTCCTAGGTGTTACGCTAGGACACAAAGGTAAGGGAGATAGAGATGATCTCTACCCTTATGTTATGAAAGACAGCCAATTAAACAAGCAATTACAGTGTTTAAAAAAAAGCTACTTACAAAACAATGCATAGCATAATCCTAATTTTGTTAATTAAAAAAATAATAATAAAGAAGAAGAAGAAGAAGAAGGCATTAAATGGTTATCAGCCAGGTGAAGAAAACTAGGCTGATTTTATACTCATAAAGCTTCTATTTATTTTGTTAATTTGGGTGAATGGTTCTAGACTGAAAAAAAAGAAGAAATTGAAGTACTAGTAGTAAAAAAAATGACTGTACTTTGGGCCTAAGTAATATAAGGAAAAATGTAAAAACTTTTAAAAATACAAAATATTCTTTGCCAAAATAAAAATGTTAATTTGCTCCTTCTCCCCCTTCAAAAATACCTGAAAGATTGCCTTTAGATGTTTCACCACTCCAATTTCTATTCCCTAAATTTGTTTCCTTATCTCTGGACTGTTTATTTCCATTCATTCTCCTTACAGAAACAGGGGTAATTGAACCATTTCACATGACAAATATAAAGTATATTTCCATAATACTTACAAAGAAAAGTCTAGAATGAGATAAAATATGTATGTGCCTAGTAAGTTAAGCAAGAGCTAGTAGTAAGAGGAAATTTCAAGACACGAAACAGTTAAATGGTTAAAACAGCGTTTAACTAGCAAGGAAGGCAAAAGTGAATCTCATGTGACCGTACTGAACTTAAATATATCTTGAGACAGATTATACTTCTCAACATAAATTACTTACTGATGATTAATTATGATATACCCTTGGTATAACTTATCTCTCTTTAGTGCCTTGCATACGAGTGCTTCAATAAATGGTCTTATTAACACATTCATAAATTGTACAACAAACATGTATTAAGCATTTATGGGTAATTTTAAAAAATAAACAGAACTGATACCCAATCAAGACAAAAAGTTTCAACAATAGACCCTGGGATAACAATGCATTTGATGATGGTTATATCCTTCTATAGACAATGGTGAGATTTAAAGCTCTGCCATGTAAATTACTGAAGCTTCCATGAATGGTTAGCATAGCTTCTGGATTTCAGAGATGAAATCTCTACTGTAGTAGAGAGTTCTGTTCGCCTGCCAATACCCAAATCTCTCCTTCCTCCTCGGTAACAAAGCCCAATTTTATTTGGGATAGCCATGCATTCAGCTACATTTCCCAACACCCTTGTAGGTTAGGTGTAGCCATTAGTCTGAGCTTTGATTCATAAGTCTCCTTAATGGGTGAGATGCATACTTCTCTGCCTTTTCCTTGCATCCTGGAACTTGGCTGTGATGGCTAGAGCTCTAGCAGCTACTTTGAACTCTGAGAATAAGGGCACAACTTAGGAATAGCAGATCAAAGAACGAGAAATACCGGATGACTATGAAGCAATGATACCTATCCTGACTGGCTACTCCCAGAATTATTTTTATGGACAATTAAAGTATTATGAAATTAATCTGTCCTTGTTAAATCTCTTTTTTTCTTTCTTTTTTTTTTGCAATGAAATACAACTCTTAACTGATCACTTACCTTCAGACAGGTAAAGAAAGTTTATCTCCTCTTTACAGATGAAGCAACTGAGATCCAGAGACTGGATAACTTGTAATGTACAGTGTCAAGTTAGTGAAGAGATGGGTCTTGGTCCTAGTCTGATGTTTTTGCACTAAAAATTGTTTCTTAAGAGGTCCTAACTATAAAAAATAAAATTAAAATTAATAAAAAATGAAATAGAGACATAAATTTAGCCTTATTACAATGGTAATGGTAAATGATAGAGTATCATTTGTCACATACTGTGAAAATAAAAAGTGCCAAATTTTTATGATGTGGATGGGACTAAATTATATCATATCCCAATGGAAAGTAATAGTAAATAAATGGAGTCAAAGACCAGAGTAAATAGATATGATTTAGTGTACTTAAGTTTTCCTGTATCCCTCCCTCCTTAAATAACTAAAAAAGGTTCAGTTGAAAGTTTTTTTTTTTTCTCAGTAATAAGACTTCATAATATAGACTTAATTTTCCTGTTAAATATTTAACTGAAGTTTTTCTTAAAATCCTTAGCTCAAATCTTCCTTTAGTCTTACCACCACTTTTAAAATTAATCCTGGCCCAATCTCAGTAGTAGGAGTTCTGGTGGCATAGTGCCTAAGGCAGTTGACTGCTAACCAGAAGACTGGCGGTTCAAACCCACCAGCCACTCCTCAGAAGGAAGACTAGACAATCTACTTCCATAGTGATACTGCCTCGGAAACCCAAGGAGGGGTCACTATGAGTCATCAGTAATAAGAAGAATCCCAAATTCTTTTCTGAAACCCCAGTAAGCCCAAACCAACCCAAACCATTCCCATCAAGTTGACTCCAACTCCTAGCAATCCTATAAGACAGAGTAGAACTGCCGCATAGATTCTCCAAGGCTGTAAATCTTACAGAAGCAGACTACCTCATCTTTCTCCTGCAGAGCAGCTGGTAGGTTCAAACCACCAACCTCATGGTTCGCAGCTGAGTGCTTAACCACTGCACCATCAGGGCTCCATGAAACCCAAATACCTGACTGTAAAATACAAGGCATTTAGCTCATGTGTAGATTAACTAAGGAACATAATCAATTATTCCTAAGCAGTCCGGAAAGAAAATAAGCAAATAATGTCTTCAAATTTTAAGAACACATATTTCTTCATGTGTTACATTTAACATAGTCATCTATGGAGAAGAGTGATCTTTCTAACATATGTTGTATGTTAGAAAGCCATATGACAATTATTCACACAGCCCATTAAAAATAAATAAGCAGGTTGAACCTTAACCTCACCATTTACTGGCAAGTTACTTTGCCTCTCTGATTTTCCTACTTTTAAAATTGAGCAAATACTTCATATGTTTGTTGACATGATGAAAATAAAAATGAATGCAAAATGACTAACACAATGTAGATCAATAAGAAGTGCTCAGTAAATATTAATGTTCTTTCCTTCCTGCCCTATTATGAAAATCTGTTCTGCAAATAACCAAAGTTACTGAACTAAAGAAGCAAGAAACCAGTTTGGCACACAGCCTTTAACTGTCATTTTTTGAAAGGCTACATTAGAGCTCGCCTCTGAGCATTGCCACAGCCAAAGCCCTGATGCAGCAGGAGGCCAGAAGAAGGAATATGTCCAACAAAAGAGGAACACAGCCTCTTCCTCCCAGCCATTAAAACAGAGGTGTTGCAAGAGACCTCGGTTTCTTCTTCCAAGGTACTTCCCTGAGCCAGAAGACCTGGGTTGCTGCTTCTTACTACCAGTGTCATATTCCTGATAGTGAAAAGGGATGGGGTAGAGAAAAATAAATGGCTTTTGAGTTTCTTGATAGCAACAGCGACAATAGTAACAGGTAAATGGGTGCTCGACTATATTTTTCCCTTTAAAAACGAGAATCAAAGGAAAAGTGAGGTTCAAAATAATTTGACGTATGACCAGGTGAGATGGATTCCAATCTTTGCCTGTATCAAGACCACCAGTACAGACTTTAGTAACTCTGGTGTCTATGTCTATAGAAAATGATATCAATCAAGGAAACCATTATATCTCCTTTTGTTCCCATCTGAGCAACAGATACTGTTGCTTATCTGTGTCATTCATAAGCATATTTATTAAAATTATCATGTCCTCATTACTTTCACTGTACTTCACAGAACTAAAACACCAAAAACCAGCAGCAACAACAACAACAAACAGTTGCCATGAGTCAATTGTGACTCATAGCGACCTCATGCGTTTCAGAGTATAACTGGGCCACATACGGTTGACAACGGCTGTGATCTTTCAGAAGCTGATTGTCAGGTCTTTCTTTCAAAGTACCTCTGTATGGATTGCAACTGCCAGTTTTCCATTTAGTTACTAGCCAAGAGCTTAACCATTTGCACCACCCAGGGACAACTATAATGTAACGTGTCAAAAAGCTCTGCCAAAAATAAAAGCATGTGACTATTGTCTCAATTTCCATTAAAATGCTCAAGAATTTTAGAATCAAAGAATTCTGGGACTAGAAATTATCTTAGAAGTAATATGATTCAGCCTCTACTTTTGTTAAAGATTATAAAACACAAAGAGGTTAAGCAACTTGGCCAAGATTTGGCATAGCCAAGACTGAAATCTGGCCATCACGCTCTTAATTAATGTACTTTCCACCATACCATGATGTATTTGTTTAGTTTGTTGGGGTGTGGGGTGCTGTTAATTGAAAAATCATTAAAGTTATTGAGGTTCTTTTTGAATAAATTATTTTAAACTGTTCTTGTTAGTTAGTTGCTGTGGAATCAGTTCTGACTGTTGGTGATCCTATGTATAGAATAGAACTGCTCCATGGGGTTTTCAAGCCCGTGAACCTTCAGAAGCAAATTACCAGACATGTCCTTTGAGGCACCTTTGGATGGGTTTGAATTGTTAGGAGCCTGTTTTTTAAAGTCCATAGCATGGCATCAGAATGGAGGAAGGCTCATTAACAATCTGAGATATGCAGACGATGCAACTTTGCTTACTGAAAGTCAGGATGACTTGGAGCACTTACTGATGAAGATTAAAGACTACAGTCTGCAGTATGGATTACACTTCAATATAAAGAAAACAAAAATCCTCTCAACTGGACCAATAAGCAGCATCACGATAGATGGAAAAAAGATTGAAGTTGTCAAAGATTCCTACTACTTGGTTCTACAATCAACAGCAATGGAAGCAGCCATCAAGACATCAAAAGACGTGTTGCATTGGACAAATCTGTTGCAAAAAAAACCCCTTTTGAGTGCTGATGAGCAAAGATATCTCCTTGAAGACTAAGGTGCACCTAACCCAAGCCATGGTATTTTCAATTGCCTCATATGCATGTGAGAGCTGGACAATGAATAAGGAAGACTGAGGAAGAGTTGATGCTTTTGAGTTGTGGTGTTAGCAAAGAATGCCGAAAGTACCATGGACTGCTAAAAGAACTAACAAATCTGTCCTGGTAGAAGGGCAGTTGGAATGCTCCTTGGAAGCAAGAATCGCCAGACTTCTCTCATATACTTTGGTCATGTTGTCAGAAGGGACCATTCTCTGGAAAAGGATGTACCTGGTAAAGTGGAGGGTCAATGAAGGAGGGGAAGGCCCTCAACAAGATGGATTGACATGGCGGCTGCAGTGATGGGCTCAGGTATAGTAGGGATCGTGAGGCTGGCACAGGACCAAGCAGTGTTTTGTTCTGTTGTACATAAGGTCGCTGAGTCAGAGAGGACTTGACAGCACATAACAACAACAATATAACCTACTTGCAAATATCAAACATAAAAATATCTTAATGTCTGTTTCAGGCCACAACTAACAAATTTTCCCTTCTAAATCTTCAAATGTTTAGAAAAAGTTCATCATCTATCACTCCAAATATAGTCAACTCAATTATTCATAATACTTAAAAGATTATCTACTTTAAGAATTATTTTCAGTACATTTAAAAATCCTAGACTTGATTCCTCCAGCCACCCAATACTTAAACTGTGCTGTGCACACTCTCACCATCAAAAGGGTCCTTAGGAAGTGGAAACCAATTTAAACATTAGTCTAAGTAAAGCAAAATGAGTTTGGTCTATCTATGGAGATACATAGATCCCCAAACCAAAAGACACTGATATTGATCACGGTACAGACACTCTACATTAGTGCCCATAATTACTAATGAGTGTTTTGAAAGGTTTCCTCATTGCCTTAATATTTCATTTCAACTGGTGTTTATAGAACACAAACCAAATTGGCACAAGGGTGTAGGCAAAATGTATGATATGATCTCTCGAGAGATCAAAGAAAGGTAAGCATAAGATGACTAAGCCTTAGAAGACAGGTTGAATTAGGATAGATGGAGGAGGACAACATGAGCAACCACCCAAAAACCCAAACCCACTGCCATAGAGTGGATTCCAACTCATAGCAACCCTACAACACAGAGTAGAAATGCCCCTTGGGGTTCTAAGGCTATAAAATCTTTACAGAATCATACTGCCTCATCTTTCTCCCGCAGAGCAGCTGGTGAGTTCAAACCGCAGACCTTTTGGTTAGCAACTTAATGTTTTAACCACTACACTACCAGAGCTCCTCACAAGTAACCACAGGAGACAGAAATGAATTTTTGATTCATACTAGAAAGTTTGACCAGATCATGGAAGGGCTGAGGAACCAAGATGAAAAATACAAGTTTCCACATTTACCCCAATAGGAGTTAAACTGCAAATATTACTTGACATTTCAATTCTAATTCTAATTCTAAATTTACATGGTTTTATCTTAACATTTTTACTCTATTAGCTGAAGAACATTTGTTGAATATTTTAGGTTTTATAAAACAAAATTCACACTTGGCTTAAATCAGGATCGATATTGAGGCAATTTCTATAAAAGAAAAGGTGTAAGAATCTGGATATTACCTGAATCTAATTGTTTAATAGAATCTACCAGGGAAGCCCTTCTAAAACAAAACCAAACTCCTTCCCGTCGAGTCTGATCTGACTCAGAGTGACCCCTCCTTGGGTTTCTGAGGCGGTATCACTATGGAAGTAGATTGCCCAACCTTCCTTCCGAGGAGTGGCTGGTGGGTTTGAACTGCCAGCCTCTGGTTAGCAGTCAAGTGCCTTAGGCACTATGCTACCAAACCTTCCCTTAGGAAACAAATAATTAAAATAGGTTGTAAAAGAAGCCATAGGTTATCTGATCTACTAGTCATACTGCTTTTATCCAATTTCTTAAAGCAAATGTCTCATCAGTTCTTTAAGGAGCCATGGTGATACAACTAAGAAGCTCTTGTGGTGCAGCGCCTGAAGCATTTGACTGCTAACCAGAAGGCTGGCAGTTCAAACCCACCAGCGGCTCCACAGGAGGAAGATGGGGCAACCTACTTCAATAAAGATTTACCTCCTTGGAAACCCAATGAGGGTTGCTATGAGTCCAGATGGACTTGATAGCAGTATATTTGGGGTTTTTTGTTTGTTTGTTTGTTTGGTGGTACAACTGTTGAGTGCTCAGTTAGGCTGCTAATCGAAAGATTGGCAGTTTGAACCCACCCAGCTGCTCCATGGGAGAAAGACCTGGCAATCTACTCCTGTAAAGATTAGTCTAGAAAACCTTATGGGACAGTTAGTTCTACTCTGTCACATGGATTCACTATGAGCCAAAATTGCCCCAACAGCACCTAACAATAATGGGTTCTTTAAACTTTATGTAGGGAAAGGTCACTATCTCCTTTCAGTAAAAGAAGAAAAAGAGGCAAGAATGTGGATACTACCTGAATCCAAATATTTAACAGAATCCACCAGGAGAGATCTTAAGAGAAAAATAATTAAAATAGGTTGTAAAAGAAGCTATAGGTCATCTTTTCCAAATCTATCATACCACTAATCATACTGCTTTAAACCAGTTCTTTAAGGCAGTTCATCTTTAAACTATCCTATAAGGAAAGTCCACAATCTCCTACAAAATTAGCTATCAGAAATATTTCCACTTAACATTCATTCCTTCCTCCTTTTTCTTTTTCTTACAACAGTAATATATTATTTCATCTCTATAGTCATTAATGAATTTAATAGCCTTAATAAAAGGCGATGACAGCACTTTTGCTTAACCAATTGTATAAAATGTACATTATCCAATTTAGGAGTTCAGAGGACGCTTTGAAGATTTCAAGAGTTTCTGTCTCTCAGAAGTCAGAATGGTTCCTGTTCTCCCTTCCCCATTCCATATTGTAAAATTATTGCCATCCTAAGACCGTTACCAGCACTAACCACAATAACCACATTTACTCACTCAGTGACCACTTAGCAGGTGCAACAAGGAAGTAATAGTTTTCTCCTCCCCTAAAATCGAAAGGGCTCACCTAATGATTTGTCAGCTAAGGGAAAACAATACCACGACTGGCACGAACTTTCTCCTCTGCTAGGAGGTGTCAGGGGTTGCTGGCTTAACGGAACCGGCAAAGACTTGGATTCACCGGCCTAGCTTTGCTCCGCGGCGCGGGAGTGCTGAGGATCAGCCCATAATTGGGGGTACACCCTCCGCACCAGCGGACTCCTCCCTAGCCTATCTACTTGTCCAGAGGCCGACACCGAGCTGGACCCACCCGCCGAGGTCTCAGTCTTGCATCCACCTCTGCCTGCTCCCCGTCAGGAGCCTGCCTCCCTCATCAACCTCGAAGAAACCTAGGGTGCTTTGCGGGCACCGTGAGGGAGCTGTGAAGGGGACCCCTCCGAAGGCTAGAGCTAGGCGCCCCCTCCCCACCGGTGCCTCCCCACTCTGAGGCCCCCACCATCCTCACATCGCCGGAGCAGGGACTGCGAAAACCTGAGCCTTATCTCAGGACCCGCGCCAGGCCTCCAGCCGTGCTGACCTGCACCCACCTCGAGGTTATCAACCCCGCCTCAGCGCGCTTGCAGAGTGTCCACGCCACACTGGCGGGTCTCGCCAGCTCCCTGCCTGCGGCTTCTCTTGGTCCTTCTACCTACCGCGCGCTCCCGCCTCCTTGCTGCCATGGCGACAGCCCCCGCCCCCCGGCAGACAGTGATTGGTCAAGCTCGGGATCGCAGAGGGTACCAATTGGCCGGGGCGGGGACAAGGCCTCGCCCACAAAGGCGGAGGCGGGCAGTGTGACCTGCCAGCGCGAAGGAGCCTGGGGGAGACTGAGCCTAGAGGGACGTGGCGTTCTGCGACGCGATCGGGGAAGCCGCGCCTCTTCCTTTCCTCGCATTCCCGGAGAATCCTGTAGAGCAGGTCCTGGCGGGTGAGGTGCTACCCCCGGACTAGGACAAAACCCCAAAAATCGCCTCCTTCTTGGCCTCAGGCCCGCGCTGGCAGCGGCTAAACGAGTATGAAATGAATTGTCAGGCCCATTCTCGCCCAGGGGACGCGACACCTCGGATCTCCAGCATAGCGAGTATCTTACTCATTGTAAGATTACTGTTACTCTGGGCCCTCGGTAACTGTGGCGTAATATTATTTACTTCACCTCTCACTTTCATCCTCTGGTAGCGTAATGCCTAAGGCATTTAACTGCTAACCAGAAGGCTGGCGGTTCAAACCCACCAGCCACTCCTCGGAAGGAAGGTTGGGCAATCTACTTCCATAGTGATACTGCCTCGGAAACCCAAGGAAGGGTCGCTATGAGTTGGGTCCGACTTGATGGCACATAAAAACAACAACTCACTTTCGTCTACAAACATCTCTTTTCTCTGAATCCTCCCGCTGTAGAACTGAGGTATCTATTCCAAACTCATTTCAAAGATGGGGAAATTGAGGCTACAAGTATATGTGGCTGGAGGGCTAAAAGAGTTTTGGAGCCTCGAGATTAATTTCAAAGCTTGTGTCTGCCAAGTAGTAGCACTTCTCTCAGCCTTCTCAGCCTTAGTTTCCTCACCTATAAAAATAGGTAATATATCTATTTCAGGAATTAGATAACATTCCACAAAAAAAAAAAAAAAAAAAATACGGCAACTGCTAATAGTACGTAGTAGTAATTATAGGTACTATTATCAGCAAATAAGAAGGGAGTAACAAACTGCACTAACCAGACGCCAGACTGCCTCTGCTGCAAAACCCAACTTTACCTACCATTAAGGAATTCCATGGCCAAGCTCAAGTTACTTTTAAGCTTTTAAACTCAGTTCCTTGTCTGTAAAATGGACATGCTACTAGTATATTCTCCTTATTATTATTATTAGCTGCCATCAAGTCAACTCCAACTCATGACAACGCCAAGTACAACAGAACTAAACATTTCCCACTTATGCGCCATCTTCACGATCATTGTATGCTCAAGTCCATTGTTGCAGCCGCTGTATTTTGACTGCCTTCCAACCTAGGGAGCTCATCTTCCACCACTATATTGGGCGGTATTCTGTTGTGATTCATAGGGCTTTCATTGGCTAATTTTTGGGAAGTAGATTGCTAAACCTTTCTCCATAGTCTGTCTTAGTCTGGAAACTTCACTGAAATCTTCTACCATGGGTACCCCTCCTGGTATTTGAAATACTTGTGGCAGAGCTTCCAGCATTATAGGAGCACACAAGCCACCACAGTATGACAGACTGACAAACAGGCAGTGGGCCTCCTCCTAGCAGCATAACAAATTAATAGAATAGTGGTTAGCACATAGTAAGTGCTCAATTTTAGCCATTCTCAGGTTAGTGGCGAGCTAGGACTATAATTCAGGTCTCTGGATTCCAAAACCAGCCATCTTTACTCTTAAACACCTCTCATTCATGTACTTAGACCACTACCTCAAAGTTAAGCTCCTCCTTGAGGTGCTTAAGAACCAAGAGCCATCTGACAACAGCTATGAAGAGGACTGTAGGGTTAGAGCAACAGTTCAAAGACTACCCTCGCTTTTTATACTTACTGCAAGTTCAGGGGCTCCCAAGACTGCCCTTAGGTTTGATAATTTGCTAGAAGGACTCACAGAACTCACTAAAAGTTGTTATACTCATGGTTACAGTTTATTACAACTAAAGGATACAGATTAAAATCAACCAAGAGAAGACTTGCATAGGACCAAATTTAGGGACATTTCAAAGGTGGAGCTTCCAGTTACCCTCTTCCTATGGAGTCATGGGCAGTGTTGCTTTCTCAGTAATGATATATAATAATATGCATGGAGTATTGCCAACCAGGGAAGCTCACCAGAGCCTTGGGGTCCACCTAGGCATGGTTGCTTGCTCATGTGGCTAATTGCATCTCCAGCCTCATTAGCAATCAAGCTTGTAGACTGTGATTGAAAGCCCCACCCTAAGTTACATTGTTAGACTATCTAGTATATGGCCAGTCTCCATTGTAAAATCACTTTGTTGGACTACCAGACATGACCCAACGCCCCCAGACAAACAAATTACTTCTGAGAAACCAAGGGCAAAGACCAAAACTCTATTTGTGCAAGGTTATTTACTACACAAGAATGACACGTCCGGCAAAACCGCACAGGTCACAAAATGAAGCGACATGAAAGGATTCATAGTTTTCTTGATTATTATTTAATGGACGGGGGCCAGCCAGATGCCCTGCATGTTCTACGAGAGTGACCCCTGGTGCCTTTGTTCTACTTTATTTATATGTTTGTACATGATTACGTCATTAGTTTTAGAAGTCATACAATCAGCTTATTCTTTACAGAGCTAAAGTTTTACTCCTCTATGCACTCAAGGGTTACAGCCCCAGGGTTACAGGTGAGGAGAGACAACTCAGGGATGCCCGAAGTAGCAAGCGGGAAGAGCAGGAGAAAGGGGATAAAAAGCCAGGAACTCGGACAGAAGAGCAGTCAACCCCAGGGTTACAGGTGAGGAGAGACAACTCAGGGACACCCAAAGTAGCAAGCAGGAAGAGCAGGAGAAAGGGGATTAAAA
>NW_006921601.1:16225894-16244914 GCF_000298275.1 Orycteropus afer afer | reverse complement strand
AAAGTGAATTTGCTCTGTAAATCCTCACCCAAATCATAATAAAATTAAAAAAAAAAAAATCTGTTGCCATTAAGTTGATTTTGACTCATGATTATTCCATGGGTTACAGAGTAGAACTACTCCGTAGGATTTTCTTTGCTGTAATCCTTATGAAAGCAGATCTCCAGGCTCCTCTTTTGCAACAAAATGGTTGACCACTAACATTTCAGTTAGCAGTTGAGCACTTAAACACTGTGCCACCAAAGCTCCTCATTATGGTGTTAGGGATACTAAAGTTCAATTTGAAACATATAAGAAATATTATTTCTTATGTATTGGTTGTGTGTTGTTAATAATCACTGTCAGTGTCAGATCAGGAAAAAAATATATTGCATCCCAGCATGGTAAAAGTCTCTAGACTGTAAGTATATTTAAGGCAGTAACTCTCTTGCCCATTTTTATTACCCAACATCTATCACAGAGCCTAGCACACAATACCTGAGTCAAACCCTGAAATTTAGGACAGACTCAATTAGGGTAAACCCTGAAAGATGTGGTTAACAATCATTCTGGATTATTTAGTAATCCAGTGGAGATGAAGAAGGCCTGGAAAATAAGAAGATTGGATTATTCCAACAATATAATAAAAGGAAAAGTGTAACAAACACTACCATGGCCTGGGTTAGGTGAACCTTAGTCTTCAAAGTGACATCTTTGTTTCTTAACCCTTAAAACAGTCTTTTGCAGCAGATTTGCCCAGTGCAATATGACATTTGATTTCTTGGCTACTGCTTCCATGGGTGTTGATTGTGGATCCAAGTAAAATGAAATCTTTGACAACTTCAGTCTTTTCTCCATTTCTCATGATGGGGCACATGTTGTTGTTATTTGCTGTCTAGTCAGACCCAACTCATAGCGACCCCTCCTTGGGTTTCCAAGGCGCTATCACTACGGAAGTAGATTGCCCAACCTTCCTTCCGAGGAGCGGCTGGTGGGTTTGAACTACCAGCCTTCTGGTTAGCAGTCAGGTGCTTTAGGCACTATGCTACCAGAGCTCCCAGGGCACATGTTGTTGTTGTTGTTGTTGTTATGTGCCATTGAGTCAGACCCGACTCATAGCAACCCCTCCTTGGGTTTCCGAGGCAGTATCACTATGGAAATAGATTGCCCCATTTTCCTTCTGAGGAGTGGCTGGTGGGTTTGAACTGCCAGACTTCTGGTTAGCAGTCAAGTGCCTTAGGCACTACGCTACCAGAACTTCCACCCAGGGCACATAGTAAGTGCTTTATTAATATTTGATCAAATATTGGTCTCAGTTTCTCCATTTGTAACCTGAGATTTTAAGGGTAAATTTGCTGTAAGAATTCAAATGATGTAGGTGAAGTGCTACCAAGGAGGTACTCAATAGATTTCATTTCCCTTCACCTCCTTCCCACTCTTACTTTGGAACCCCTCCCTGATTACTGCTGCTACAGTAGTCGAGGGCTTTTGCTCACCCTGGTCTAATCAAGTACACCAGCCTTTTCCTTGATTTCCTTCAGCTCAGGTTGTTGTTGTTGTTGTTAGATGCCATTGAGTCAGCTCCAATTCACAGCAACCCTATGTACAACAGAACGAAATACTGCCCGGTCATGCTTCACCCTTACAATCCTTGCTATACTTGAGCCCCTTGTTGCAGCCCCTTGTTGCAGCCACTGTGTCAATCCATCTTGTTAAGGGTCTTCCACTTTTCCAGTGACCATCTACTTTACCAAGCATGATATCCTTCTCCAGGGAATGGTTCCTTCTGACAACATGACCAAAGTAGGTGAGACCAAGTCTGGCCATTCTCGCTTCCAAGGAGCATTCTGGCTGCACTTCCTCCAAGACAGATTTGTTTGTTCTTCTGGCAGTCCCCAGTATTTTCAGTATTCTTCCCCAACACCACAACTCAAAGGCATCAACTCTTCTTCAGTCTTCCTTATTCATTGTCCAGCTTTTACATGCATACAAAGCAATTGAAAACACCATGGCTTGGGTTAGGCATACCTTAGCCTTCAAAGTGACATCTTTGCTTCTTAACACTTTAAAGGGGTCTTTTGCAGCAGATTCTCCCAGTGCAATAAGAGGTCTGATTTCTTGGCTGCTGTTTCCATAGGTATTGATTGTGGATTCAGGAAAATGAAATCCCTGACAACTTCAATCTTTTCTCCATTTATCATGATGTTACTTATTGGTCCAGTTGTGAAGATTTTGTTTTCTTTAAATTGAGGTGTAATTCATACTGCAGACTATAGTCTTTAACCTTCATCAGTAAGTGCTTCAAGTCATCTTCACTTTTAACAAGAAAGGCTGTGTCATCTGCATATCACAGGTTGTCAATGAGTCTTCCTCCAATCCTGGTAGTCTTCATAGAGTCCAGCTTCCTGGATTATTTGCTCAGTGTACAGATTGAATAAATATGGTGAAAGGATACAAGCCTTACACACACCTTTCCAGATTTTAAACCATACAGCATCCCCTTGTTCTGTTTGAATGACACCCTCTTGGTCTATGTACAGGTTCTTTATGAGCACAATTAAGTGGTCCAGAATTCCTATTCTTCACAATGTTATCCATAATTTGTTATGATCCAAAGAGTCAAAAGCCTTTGCATAGTCAATAAAACACAAGTAAACATCTTTTTGGTATTCTTTGCTTTCAGCGAAGATCCATCTGACATCAGCAATGATTAACATTTGTTCCACACCTGTTCTGAACCCAGCTTGAATTTCTTGAAGCTCCCTGTCAATATAGTGCTGCAACCATTTTTGAATTATCTTCAGCAAATTTTACTTGCATGTCATATTAATGATATTGTTCGATAATTCCTGCATTCTCTTGAATCAGGTGAGAAGTTAAAAATTAGTTTGCTGTAGTCCAGGATAAAATAAAATAGAAACAACGACAACAACTGTCTAATGTGAAACTTGCCTCATACTACATCTCTTGGTACTCCAGGGGTGGGGGAAGTGGTGTCAAAAATACAAAGATGTATCAAAGCTTTTTGATTCATCAATTTGTCCCCTTCTTACTTCCACTTCTAGGATCCACAGAATATCAACTGACTGGTTACAAAGGAAAGCTCTTCATTATGTCAGAAAAAAAGGAGAGGGAGACAGTAGTAGTCAGAAACAAGAAAACTCAGCTGTAAACTCTACATGAGAGCCAAGACATCAGTTTTACTAAGGTGTAGATCAGTGGTAAGCAACCTATAACATGCAGGCCAGACCAGCCCACCACTTGTTTTTATAAATAGTTTCATTATAACACAGCCACATTCATTAGTTTATGAATTATCTATGGCTTCTTATGTGCTAGAGTGAGAGTTGAGTTGTAACCAAGACTGTATTGCTCTCAAAGCTAAAAATACTTACTTGGTTCCTAGAGCAAAATTTCTTCATCTTCATGGAATCCTCTAATCTGTTGCTTCTCAAACTTTAATGTGCATACAAATCACTGAGGATCTTGTTAAAATGCAGATTCTGACTCAGTAGATCTACGATGGGGGACTGAGGTTCCGTATTTCTAACAATGCTGCTGTTACGTGGATCAACTTCACTTTTTTTTTTTAATTATTATTATTAGTTTTCATTTATCAGTTCTCTTCTGTCTTTTCTTCCCTCATATCCATGTTAATTTCTCTGGTTTATTAGTGAAACCACTCCCAAATTGTTGAATATGTGACAACTGTTACCACCGCCAAGGGAAGAATCCACCACAATGGTGGATAGCAAAGAGCATAATAATGCCCACCAGCACAAGCAGCAGCCCTAGCCCACCAGCACAAGCAGCAGCCCTAGCATGTCGACCCTGGTTTGCAGGTGTTGGGTTCACCAAGAAACACAACTCACACAGGCATTGGATGGAACACACTTTATTCACGTACAGAAGAGAGAGAACAAAATCAGCTTCACTAGTGGACATTAGTTCCCCATGGCCAGCAGGTTTTGCTTTGCAACTGATTCAGGAAAATTACATACATCCTTCTTATGTTACATATCAAAGATCCCACTCCCTCTCTGCTGAGAACATAAATAGCAATGGCGGAAATATTGACATGTGCTCAGGGCAAAAGGGGAGGGATGTGTTAATAGACCACTCTCCGTTTTGGGATATATTTTGGGTCAAAATACCCCAGATAAGGAGTTAGCCCACATTCACATGGCATCCAACAAATCAGGCTAACACATCTGGCCCCTTACATTCCCCTTCGCCAAATATTAATTTTTCCATCATACCTTGCAACTAAGAGGATGGCAAAGGGGAATGCAATAGTCAAGACTGGCTGAGACCAATCACAATTGATCCCCTGTGTCTGGCCTCATTGCTGTCCCCATACTGAGTGTCTGGTTCTATTAGCAAGAAAGAGAAAGAAGCAAGCTGTTAGACAAGCAAGTGTCGGCCACACTGTCTCATTATCAAATCTACAAACTTACATGGTTCTGTGCGTGTTTCTTCTTTTTCCCTTCTCTAACAACAAAAGGTGGAGCTCTGTTGGTGCAGAAGTTAAGGCATTTGGCTGCTACTCAGATAATCAATGGTATGAACCTACTAGCTGCTCCACAGGAAAAGATGAGGCAGTCTGGTTCCTTAAAGATTTATAGCCTTGGAAACCCTATGGGCAGTTCTACTCTGTCCTATAGGGTTGCTATGAGTTGGAATCAACTTGATGATGGTGGTAGGTTTTTTGTGTGTGCAGTTTTTTGTTTTGGATTTTTTAACAACAAAAGGCAGTCCTTTTACCTAATTCTGACTCCCATTCCCCTCAGTTTCTCAAGGACTTCATTCCTTTTTTGGCTATTCCCTTTCTTTCCTATAAGGAGCTCTGGTGGTGTAGTCGGTGATATATTTGGCTGCTGACCAGAAGGTTGGCAGCTCAATCCCCCCAGCTGCCCTGCAGCAGGAAGATGAGACAATGTGCTTCTGAAAGATCTACAGCCTTGGAAACCCAATGGAGGTCACTATGAGTTCTAGTTTTCTTTCCTATATCATTCTTCTTTCCCTAGCTGAAGAATCACACTCCAGGCATATAAACATGCTCTAGGACTATCTTCCATTTTAAAAATACTTTCCCTATGGATAAAGAAATATGATTAAGCAAATATAGTAAAATTTTAATCATAGAATTTAGTGTATTTACTGTGAAATTCTTTCAACTTTTATGTGTATTTAAAACTTTCATAAAATAATTTTTGAAATAAAATTTCTTCCATGATCCCAAGTCACCTTCAAATTTGTTTCCCTGCTTTTTGTTCATTCAGATTCCTTGAGAAAGTTCCCTTCTCTGTTTGCTCACCTGACTTTTACTCTTAGTTTATGCCATACTGAGATTACTCTTGGTAAATGAGCAATTTTCCATCCTCATCACAAACAACTGTTCAGTAACATTCTTTGCTGCTGATTTCTCTCCCCTCAAAATACTTTCCTCTTGACATCTGACAGCACTCTCTTCTAGTTTTCTTCCTGTTTTTCTAGATACTCCTTCTCAATCTCCTTTGCCAGCTTCTTTCTGTTACCCAGTTTCTAAAACTTGGAATGTCCCAAGAATTGGTCCTGGGACCTCCTGTCTGTCTACAGACAATTTCTCCACAAGGGCATCATTGGCATTTTGTGTGGGAAACTTCTTCAATGGGCAAGATTTCCCACACATTGCAGGATATTTAACATTCTTGTACCCTTCCCACTAAATGCCAGTAGTGCCCTCCTTGTTTCCCCAGTCAATGTGATACCCCAAAATGCCTCCAAACAACTCCTGGAGAAGTGATACTTCTCCAGGTTGAGAACCATCTTGTCTTTTACTGAGTGGTCCCAACCAGCGTGTATGTATGTGTTTGTGTGTGTATAATGCTAGCTACATATAATACATATTCCATATATTCTAATTCTCAAATATCTTTGGCCCAAACATCTTCTTTGAACTCTAAACTGTCTCCAACTGTCTATGACATTTCCTTTTGGATACAATACAAGCTCAATAAATATTTGATGAATGAATGATCTAATTAATTGTTTTAGCTACCCTCTTGTCCAAAACTGAATTTATGATCTTTTCCTACCTGTCATTCCTTATGGGAAACATGGAGATGGGCTGCTCGGATCACCCTCCAAGAAAGAACTGGCTGCAAAGTTGTGAAGAATGTGGTTTGTTGACATCCTCCAGCTGTTAGCTACATCAGATCCTTCAGCTTTAGAACCAAGGATACTTTCTTCTTGGGGTGTAGCTGAAAGTACACTCTTCTTAGGGAGGCTCTCAGGCATTGAATGATCTATGCACAAGGGCCTAGACAAACACAGAACTCCTCTAACTGGCAATCTTAGCTCTAGAGCTTCCTGTTGGGCTGGCAGAAATTTTGTCAGGTTTGCATCACTGTCTGAGAGCTCCTCTTGCTCAATCCTGTTTCTGGCCCTTTTACTGTTGTAGGTGTTATTCCCTGATAAAGTTTTTGATCCTAACTCTACCTTATCATCTTCTTCCCCAAGAACCATCTTGTACTTTCTCTATCCTTCTCATTTCGTTAAATGGCGTCCACCTAGTTGATAAGCCAAAATCCTTTGAATCATTCCTGATTCTTAATTTTCCTTCATACCATGTATCTAATCCATCAGCAAGTTTTATTGATTCTACTTCTAATATACATATGAAATTTGTCTACTACACACTTTGTCCTGCTATCATTCCAGTCCAAGTCATCATCATTTCTCACTGGAATACTGCAAATAGCTTCCAAAATAAGGTTCTACTCCCATGTTCGCCCCCTACAATCCATTCTCCACAAAGCAGTTGGGGTGATCTTTTAAAACACAGAACTACTCTATTTGAAACAGTGCTTTCTAATCCAAATGCCTTACTTTGTCAAGACTCTGCATGATGTGTCTCCTATCTTTCTGCCCAACCTTTTCTATCACTACCTCCTTCTCAATCACTACACTCTAGCCATGTTGGTTTTTCCATTCCCTAAAATCATTCTCACCTAAAGCCTTTGCTAAAGCTGTGTCCCTATACTCTGCATAGTTGGATTCTTGTCATTCATTAAAGCTCAACTCACATGCCACTCCCTAAGAAAAACACACTCTGACCCCTCAATCTAAAGTAATTTACCCCTTCTCTCTCCCATTACTCTATCCAGTTGTGTGTGTGTGTGTGTGTGTGTGTCTATGTGTCCATTTGTCTATATGTATATACATATTGTTGTTGTTGTTGTTATGTGCCGTCGAGTCGGCCCCGACTCATAGCGACCCCTCCTTGGGTTTCCGAGGCAGTATCACTACGGAAGTAGGATTGCCCAACCTTCCTTCTGAGGAGTGGCTGGTAGGTTTGAACCGCCAGCCGTCTGGTTAGCAGGCAAAGGTCTTAGTCACTATGCTACCAGAGCTCCTGTATATACATATATATATATGAAATTCATACACACATACACAAACACATCATATACACATATATGTACTGGTTTTCCTTATTGTCTGTCTCTCACACTAGACCATAAGATACATGAGGGTAAGAACCATGTCTAGTTTGCTTATCACTGTTTAGAGCTTAGCACCATGCCTGACATATGTAGTGGGTAATCAATACACATTTATTGAATGAATGAAAGAGGGGAAATTAATTATCTTAGATCATCATATTATTGATTTTTTTCCTCATATTATTTTGGCAAAGGGGCCTTATTTTTATTTTTATGCATTTTTTTTTATTATTTCTCAAGAAAGAGAATGGAAATTGTATCCTCTGCCTATTGATTTTATACTGACTAACCCAAAGCAAAATTGCCGTCCAAATCAATTCTGACTCATAGCAACCCTATAGGACACAGTAGAACTACCTATAGGATTTCTAAGGTTGTAAATCCTTATGGAACCAGACTACCACATCTTTCTCCTGCAGAGCTGCTGGTGTGTTCAAAGCATTGACTTTTTGGTTAGCAGGTGGGCACTTTGACCATTGCACAGTCAGGATTCCTTGTGACTAACACAAGGATATAAATATTAAAAATAGTAAATCATATCTAAATCCATGTTATAATGACCATAATTTCAGGAGTCACTTGCTTTAAAAATTAGATCTTATCTACCAGAAAGCTTTATAATGTTTTCAGAACAACAATTCTATTTCCATTTAGCAATCTTATAAAAGGTGGGGGGAAGAACAATAAATTAGAAATAATGTTGTTGTTGTTGTTATGTGTCATCGAGTCAGACCTGACTCACAGTGACCCCTCCTTGGGTTTCCAAGGCAGTATCATTACAGAAGTAGACTGCCCTATCTTCCTTCTGAGGAGTGGCTGGTGGGTTTGAACTGCCAGCCTTCTGGTTAGCAGTCAAGTGCTTTAGCCACTACACTACCCAGAGCTCCCTGAAATAATGTAGTAAGAAGAATAATGAATCTTATATCTATGGATTATAAGAATTTAAAGAGAATAAAGTCCAGGTATGCTGCAGTAAGGAATTAATCAATAAGTGCTACATTCATAAATTTTTGTCCAGCAGAAGATCTTAGAAATTTTGCAATGATTTTAGTTATTTAAATTTATTTCCTAATCTCTGGATTTTCATTTCATAAAGTTAAAAAAGATATTAATAAAATGACCTCTCTCCACACTCAAGGTATAGATAGTATATCCAATGAACAGTCTCTTCAGAAACCTGTGATAAAAGTTGACCTGAAAAATCTTGAAAAACTGAGTTTACACCTTCTACTCACTCTGTTGTTGTTGTTAGGTGCCATCAAGTTGGCTCTGACTCTGTGCGACCCTATGTGCAACAGAACAAAACACTGCTGGGTCCTGCGCCAGCCTCACAATCAGTGTTATACTTGAGCCCATTGTTGCAGCCACTGTGTCAATCCATCTCGTTGAGGGTCTTCCCCTTTTTTCATTGAACCTCCAGTTTACCAAGCATTATATCCTTCTCCAGGAAATGGTTCCTTTTGAAAACATGACCAAAGTAGGTGAAATGAAGTCTGGCCATTCTCGCTTCCAAGGAGCATTCCGGCTTGCACCACTTCCAAGACAGATTTGTTAGTTCTTCTGATAGTCCATGGTACTTTCAGTATTCTTCACCAACACCACATCTCAAAATCATCAACTCTTCTTCGGTCTTCCTTATTCCCTGTCCAGTTTTCACATGCATATGAGGTAATTGAAAATACCATGGCTTGGAATAGGCATGCCTTAGTCTTCAAAGAGAGATCTTTGCTCTTCAGCACTTTAAAGAGGTCTTTTGCAGCAGATTTGCCTGGTGCAATACATCATCTGATTTCTTGACTACTGCTGCCGTTGGTGGTGATTATGGAACCAAATAATATGAAATCTTTGACAACTTCAAACTTTTCTCCATTTATCATGATGCTACTTACTGGTACAGTTGTAAGGATTTTCTTTTTCTTTATGTTGAGATGCAATCCATACTGCAGACTGCAGTCTTTAATCTTCATTAGTAAGTGCTTCAAGTCATCTTCACTTTCAGCAAGAAAGATTGTGTCATCTGTATATTAGAGATTGTTGATGAGTCTTCCTCCAATCTTGACAACACATTCTTCTTCATACAGTCTCGGGTTATTTGCTCAGCATACAGATTGAATAAGCCTGGTGAAAGGACACAACCCTGACACACTCTTTTTGTGATTTTAAACCATGCAGTATCCCCTTGCTCTGTTTGAATGACAGCCACCTGGTCTATGTACAGGTTCCTAATGAGTACAATTAAATGTTCTGGAATTCCCATTCTTATCAATGTTATCCATAACTTGTTATGATTCACACAGTTCAATGTTTTTGTACAGTCAATAAAACACAAGTAAACATCTTTCTTGTACTCTCTGCTTTCACTCAAGATGCATCTGACATCAGCAATGATGTCATGCTCATTCCATGTCCTCTTCTGAATCCAGCTTGCATTTCTGGAAGTTTCCTGTCAATATACTGCTGCAACCATTTTTTAATTATCTGCAGCAAAATTTTACTTGAGTGTGATATTAATGATATTGTTTAATAATTTTTACATTCTTGGAATGTTGGATCACCTTTCTTTGGAATGGGTACAAATACGGATCTCTTCCAGTCAGTTGCCCAGGTAGCTGTCTTCCAAATTTCTTGGCATAGATGAGTAAGTGCCTCCAGTGTAGCATCCGTTGGTTGAAACATCTCAGTGGGTACTCTGTCAATTCCTGGAGCCTTGTTTATCACAAATTCCTTCAGTGCAACTTTGACTTTTCCTTCAACACCATTGGTTCTTGATTATATGTCACCTCCTGAAATAGATGAACATCAACCAATTGTTTTTGGTACAGTGACTCTGTGCATTCCTTCCATCTTCTTTTGATGATTCCTGCATGCATCATTCAATATTTTGCCCATAGAATCTTTCAACATTTAACTCACTCTACTCACTCTAAAGAGATCCAATCATAGTACTATTTGGATATCTTTCTCTAACATTTATAATTCTCTTTAAAAACTCTGTTAATACAGATATTTTCTCATGACATCATGAACTTTCCCAAACAGCGTCATCCTTTTCTGATGCCATAGAGATTGTATCTTCCCACTCCCCAATCCACATTGCATTCCTGGCATGATATTGACACATGATGTCATGGAACAATGATGAAGAGAGGTGCAGAGGATTGTAAGGTTAGGAAGGAATGAGTTGTCATTCCAAAGAGATAGAGCAATCATGATATCCTAAAGAGTGTGGCCAGGCAACCTTCAAGAATGGGAGGGAAAATAGTTCATATATTTTATATCACAAGGAAAGGAGTAAAACTTGACATCTTATAGAGATGTGGACAAACTCCTAAATCAATGACTGCTACAAAATAGCACCTCACAAGATATTAGGGTGACAAGGGGTAGGTGGAGGGTTGAATGATTCAATAGGTCCATATTTTGGAAGTAAGTAATGTCATAAAGTGATGGAACAGTCATTCATTCCTTCAGTATGACATCACAGAAAAAGAAAATTTTAGGACAAAGATCATAAACCCAGGGTTGGAATCTAGCCCATACATTATTTTTTTGGCCTCCACACAGAGCTTTTTTTCCCCCAGCTAGTTGTCATATTGGGGGTTTCACATAAAATACTGCTTTTTCAGCATCTTTTGAAAATGTTGACATTCTGACAACCATTGGTCTGCATTCCTGTATGGCAACAATTAGCTAGAGCAAAGTAGTTTTGGATAAGGTAGGTAGGTACTTTCCAGTTTACTCATTCAGCCAGCATTACTCATATCATCCACCTAGTACTTGTAGACATTTGAGATTCTGATGGCACTGAGTGTGTAACACTGGTTTGGAGAATTTCATATGACAAAGAGGTGAGGCAATGTTGGGTAAATATGTCATAGGAGGCAAGTTAATCTATGACATGAAAGGGTGTACAGAGCTTGGAGAAATTCATTGTGACGAAGATAGAAGCAGCAGGATATTTTAACCCCAAGAATATTCTGATACTACCACTCTGACCTCTGAGAGCACTTTTTCCACATTATGTATTTGAGAACTTTGAAGTCAATGCAATAATCAAAGAATTAAACTGGATCAATGGAATTTGACTCATAAAATATTTTCCAAGAAAATTCACCAATACTGTCATAATTCTTATTATAATTTTGTTTTCTGATATCCTTAGTGTCAAAATACACTTGTTTCAGGTTTAGAACAAATGACATTTAAACCATAATGTCTCCAAAGGGAAAGGTATCCTATCACATCATAAATATTTGTCTTTGAAGTATCCCATTCCCCTTACTTCCCACATACCCTGGCTCAAACAGCTTCTCTTCTTGGAATGCTCTTCTCACCCATTAGACTCCTAGTCATCCTTCCGACAACAGAGAACAAATCATTTCTTTTAACCACACCCTCTCAGCATAATAAACAATTCCTGGAATAAGCGCCCACAGAACTTTGGATATACTTTTATTATGGAATTTAACACCTTGCTGTAGGGTTTGTGTGTGTGTGTGTGTGTGTATTTGTCTATCTCCTTTGGTAGAATAAAAGACCATGAGTTACTTAAAGGCAATATTTTTGTGTATCTAGGACTTGGTAACTTGAAGACATTTAATAAATACTTGTTGACTGAATGGTCATAAGCAGGTACAGAAATCCACTAGGTCAAAAATTATGGGGCCATGATTAGACATGATATTATGCAATAAAAAATTTCCATAGGAGATGAAGTAAAATTTGGCATCATGAGAAAAATCTATGAATGTTTATCTTGTGACAATGGTCTGAAAGGGTTGACTACAACAGAAAAAGGAGCTAGGCCCTGCAATTAGGCCCACTGGGGTGGTGAAAGCCTCTAGGAAATCTTCTGATGTCGGAAAAGCCTTAACACCTACCACAGTCCCTGGCACATAGCCTGTAATCAAATACTTGTTGAACAAATGAATAAATATAGAAAAAAGTAGATCTGCATGGTGCAAGTGGTGAACTGTGGCAGCTACGAGAAAGTGACTCTCAGGTCTCTGACTAAAAGAAAACCCAAACTCACTGACATTGAGTCGATTCTGACTCATAGGGACCCCCATTGGGTTTCCAAGGCTATAAATCTTTATAGAAGTAGATTGCCCTATCTTCCTTCCACAGAGCACCTGGTAGGTTTAAACAGCTGACCTTCTGGTTAGCAGCCAAATGCCTTATCCACTACACCACCACAGCTCTGACTACAGGGGGCATAATCGACTATGGGCCCCAGTTGCTGTGCTCTGAAATTTACCCTCGTGTTTGTGCCGAGTTCATGCTATTTTGAGCTCTGGGAATGAGGTAGCAAATTTTGAGCTCTGGCCATCTTACATCAGGTTTTGCTTCTGACCTGTGATAGTCTGAACTGGTCTGGTTTCAATGTGAAGCTGAACTGGCATATAATTATGTTCTAAGTTTGACCTGATCTCTTAGGCGAGGTCAGCACCGTTGGCTTATCTATATCAATACTACTCTGTGGGCCACAATGTATTGAGATGGTGTTGGCTAGGGTTCTGACTGGATTGTAAACTGGTTTCTGATTTTATATGCTTGGACTGGTCATATCTGAATTTGGACAGTGGATTGGTTTGGCATTTTCATTGGTGTGGGGATTAACCTCTAACTGAAATCATGAGCTAGGTCAGACCACAGAGAATGGTCAAAATTGAAGGATGGAAAAACTAACCCAAGTAACTTTTGAGCAAAGTATATTTACTTATATACCCTGAAGTTAAAGATAAAGGGAACTATAAACAAATCCTAAATTCTAGTTAGTAGGTTTATTTTTGCATTGGAACAAGTTAGTAATTCTGAAACTACTTTTTGTATATTCTAGGATAGAGAAAGTTAGTAATATATATGGATAATTTCCAGATTTCTCACTGTCAGAAAAGATTAAAAACATATGCAGCAAGAAGGCTAGAATTAACCCTAGAATTAGAGGTGAGGGAAACAGTATCAATTCAGTTTTATGTAAATAGATAAATGGATGAATGTATAGTGGTTAAGTTGTTTGTTTGTTTTCTTGGTCCTCTGAAAATCAGATATCAAGGCAAGAGTAAATGTGCAAGTAATGTATTAAGGGAAATATATATGAGGGAGAAAATGGGAGCCAGAGAAGGCTGAGAGAGCTGTCAGATCACAATGCAAATCTGGCCTTAAGTAAAGGAACGGAGATGGGGAGGTGGAGTGCTTAAACTGCCATGCAATTCTAAAGAAAGTTTGGCAGGTATACTCCTGTTGATACTCCAGCTGAAGTTTCCTTGACAGGAGCACCAAGTTTCCCAGGAAGGAGGCTACCTTAGTAACACTGCTATGTTCAGTCATTCGCTGCAGGAAACCCATGGAAGCATGAACTTGGTAGAAACTTGAGGACAAATTTCAGAGCACAGCATCTGGGGCTTACAGTCAATTATGCTCCTGGTAGTCAAAGACCTCAGAGACACTTTCTCCTAGCTGCCATAGTTCAGCCCTTGCACCATGCAAATCTACTTCTCACTACAATTTTAGGAATTAACTCCTCCATGATCCCCATGGGCATCTCTTCCTGAGATAAAACTTCCTGAGAGAGGATAGTGAGACAAATTATAGCATCTAGTGCTGCAATGGGAGCTCCGGTAGCATAGTGCCTAAGGCACTTGACTGCTAACCAGAAGGCTGATGGTTCAAACCCACCAGCCACTCCTCGGAAGGAAGGTTGGGCAAGCTACTTCCATAGTGATACTGCCTCATAAACCCAAGGAGGGATCTATGAGTGAGTCCAACTCAATGGCACATAACAACAACGACAACATTGTTGCAATAGATCTCAAGGCCTCAACTCTAACTCTTACTCATCCTCTCGCTCCTCTGCTATCCATTCTAAAGTCCCCTTATTCTCACCTATTACTTCAGCAGGTCTTGGTGGTTTACTTGTTGGTACAATTTAAATCTCTCTGAGGGGTCTGAACGCTTTTCATACCCTTCTTAGTCTGGGTTAGCTGCACATAACTGTTCATTGTTGCAATATCCAAAGGAGTACCAGGAGGTACCCAAGTAGATAAAAGAGGCCAGATGTAATCAACTTGCTACCATGTGGCTAATTGGTCTCCTGAAGGAATAGTGCTATATCAGAGGCTCATTGTTGGTTTCCATTGCTGTCAAGTTCGGCATTCATAGGCAGCAGTAGATACAGCCTTAATAAGCAGGAGTCCATACTCTTGGGCTCATTTGTAGCCTTCATCTCTAATTCTATGTTTAAGTTTCTGAGGAAACTACAAACTGTTTTCCATAGTGGTTATACCATTTTACATTCCCATCAGCCATGGATGAGAACTCTAATTTCTCCACATCCTTGCCAACACTTACCATTTTCTGTTTTTCTGATAAAAGTCATGGTAGTGAGAACGAAGTGGTATCTCACTGTGGTCTTGATTTGCATTTCCCAGATGACTAACACTGATCATCTTTTCATGTCTTACTGGTCATTTGTATATCTTCTTTGGAGAAATATCTATTAAGTCCTTTGCCCATTTTTTAATTGGGTTGTCATACATTTCATAAGTAATGTTTGATTCACCTTTTAAAGCCTTTATTATATGCTACCCCAAGACTGAGAAATCAAGCCTAATAAAGTCTTCACATTGGTTTTTGGTTTTACCTAGACATTTAGGTGAATGCCTCTTTTCTTAGCAGTTACCAGTTGCTATTAAGTCCATTCCAACTTATGGCTGCCCTATGTGTTTCAGAGTAGAAATGTGCCCCATAGGGTTTTCAATGGCTGGTTTTTCAGAAGTAGATTGCCAGGCCTTTCTGCTGAGGCACTTCTGGGAAGACTCAAACCTCCAACCTTTCTGTTAGTAGTAGAGTGCATTAACCATTTGCATCACCCAGTGATTTTTCTAGGGACCGCCAAATGTCCAAAGGTTCCTGGTCTGCCAGGAAGTGATCTTCCTTTCCACCTGTAAGGCTGGGACCCTGTAACCCAGATGCCATGCTAGCTTTCCTGAGAGGACCTTGTAGGCATTGGATCCATAAGTAAAATCAACCTTAATTCCTTGAAAGTAGCTGGTCATATCTGATTAAATGAGCATCATTCTCAAGTATGACATTCAAGGCAACAAAGATTTGTCTAATTATGTGAAAGAGAAGACCCTCAACAAGATGGATTGACACAGTGGCTGCAACAATGGGCTCAGGTATAGTAAGGATTGTGAAGATGACACACAATCAGGCAGTGTTTTGTTCTGTTGTACACAGGGTAACTATGAGTCAGAGCTGACTTGACAGCACCTAACAACACAATAAATACTTGTATTTAACTGAATTATGTTATACCAGCTCAGTGTCAAATATCTTCCTTTTCATTTGATTGGGTTCTTGTTAGCTAGGTCATGGGTACCAGCTGCAAGTTTGGGAGTCACACTTTCAGACCAGCCAGCACCTTCTCTCTCTCATCCCTAGTTCTTCAGGAGTCCACACAACTCCTGGCACTTCAGGCCAGCCTGCCCTTCCTCTCATCCCTAGCCTCTGTGTGTTTGGTCGGACAGTACCAAACTCAGCCCAGTCTTCATGCTGCACTTCCCCCATTTCCACTTTTCAAGGGAACCTAGGTTGTCACAAATGAGTAGCATACAAGGCCATCTACTTGCCAGCTTCCTTTAACTTCCAGTCCTGGAAGAGGTTTCTCTCATGGGCCATGACTTTCCTGACTCGATGCACCCAAAGCCAAACTGCTTGCTCAAAATTCAAAAAGCCAATCTTTTTTTCCTTCTGCAGATCCTATCTTCAAATGCAAATCTTCTGTTCTCTCAGTATTTCTGTGTGGGGCTCAGGTTTCTACCTAAGCCCCCTATACTCTACAGACAAGACTTGAAACAAAAATTTGTATTTCTTCTGGGCAAATTCTATTTCCCTTTTTAACATATCCAATCAAGTATTGGCTGAAGGTGGACTTATTTCACACCCAATATTCATTTCTAACATACAACTAGGTAAGAGAACATTCCATATCCATAGTACATTCAGAAAAACACATAATCCAAAACACACAATCTTTTTAAAATATTCCAGTTTCATCTCTTCACTTTGATTATCTTCCCATTCCATGCATATGGCCTTGAGCCTTCAGCTGGATGTAACCAAAAGCCTTAACTTCTGGATCAAGTATCTCCTTTAATTGGCCTGGCTCTTGCCTTAGGCTTTTCTCCCCTCAGCTGCAGCATAATATGTCTATATTCCGCCATTACAAGTAACAGCAACCAAAGTAACCATCTAAGAATCAAAAGTTTCACTTCCCAGGCCCCTTCCTTCTTTCTCTTATAAAGTCCCATACTTTGCAACGAATCCCTTCTGATACCAACTGCAAAAATGGCATGGAGGTGACATCTTCTGACCTCCTCTAACTTCACAAGAGGAAGACAGAATCACCATCAGCAGCCCAAGGTTTATTCCTATGAGGCCAGACATGCCACCACCCTCCAGCCTTTTACCAACTCTGACACCAACCATCCCTTCCATGGCACTCACTGCATCTCTGCTGAGTTCGATAATTCATTGCAATGGCTACACAGAACTCACAGATTATGGGTTTTATTAGGGGAGTAACAGGTTACAATTCAGGTTCAGGAATGCACTCAGGATACAATTTTTCAATCAGGACAGTCTCCCCTCTATTATGCCCTCAGACTCACCTCTCTGGCCCTTGGCCTCTCAGCTTGGCCTTTGACCCGCTTGGGCAAGTGTTACAAAGCTCTTTTAGCTCTGCCAATACATACACCTAGGTGCACCCCACTCTGTCAGCAAGGCTCCTGCCCAAGGGAACTCAGCTTCTCATTCTGTGGGCCAGGTAAGCCAGCTGCTCTCTCATACCTCTTGGTTCCACTGTGACCATCCACATTCTGTTGCATCACCTTTCTTTGGAATGAGCACAAATTTGGATCTCTTCTAGGTTGTTGGCCAGGTAGCTGTCTTCCAAATTTCTTAGCATAAACGAGTGAGCACCTCCAATTCTGCAACCATTTGTTGAAACATCTCAATGGGTGTTCTGTTAATTCCTGGAACCTTGTTTTTATGCCAACTCCTTCACTTCAGCTTCAACTTCTTCCTTCAATACCATTGATTCTCAATCAAATGCTACCCCCCGAAATGTTTGAACATCGACCAGTTCTCTTTGGTACAGTGACTGTGTATTTCTTCCATCTTCTTTTGATGGTTGCTGCATTATTCATTATTTTGCCCATCAGGACAATGGTATTGTATAATTTTAAAATCAGCCATTTTCACTAAATATGAGAACTTGACCTGCTTGCTTGTATTCTCTAGCATAATTTGCTTTCATGTGGTTCTCTAGAATAATTTATTTCCACACCTCTGAGGATAATCAGTCTGCTATAACTTGTTATATTAAGCTGCCCAGAAAAATAACCATATGCTAAAAGGAAGTTATCACAGACATTAGTCTGTATGTGGTTTATTCTGGTACATTTTTATACTTATCACAGGGAAGTTCATCTCTGGAAACAATTTTAAGCTGCATGACATTGTGAAAATTCTCCCTAGCTAGAAGTCAGGCATCTTGGAGTATAATCCTAGCTCTGCCCCATTACACTTAGGGTGAATCACTTCTCTTCTCTGGGTCCCCACTTATTAAGACATTCAGTGATAAGGGACATGGCAAACACTTTTTGATGTTCTCACTATTAAAAGCAAACTTCTGCTGAATTGATAGAATGTTGAGACACACACCAACTACTCCAACCCCTCATTTTCCAGAGGAGAAAACTAATAATGAGGCTGGTAGTGATTAACTGGCTTACCAAGGTCAAATATTTTAGCTGAGATCAAAGTCAAGTCTATGTAATGGAGAATTGTACTCTGTTGTTTGCTAGACTTCAAGTCATTGTGTGCTTGTCAGTTATTATACAGCAGCAAGTAATGTTGTACTTAGCCTAATACACAGTAACCTTCCTTTATTTAGACAGTTCCTTTTGAAGAAGACAAAGTCCTTGCACTTGTTATGATTTGCTTTGAGGGATTATAAGCTTTTTCCTTAAATTGTTGGTTGTAATAATTAAACTTTCAACAGCTTTATAAGTGATTTGTGCCATACAAAAATTTATTAAAACTTTCTGAAAGATGAAGTTTTTTTTCAGTTTTATAATCCATATAGATGCTTAATATATGCCAAAAAGGAAAATTAAAATTATTTTGTTCAGATTTAAGGTGCTCTGGTAGCACAGTGCCTAAGGCATATGACTGCTAACCAGAAGGTTGGTGGTTCAAACCTACCAGCCACTCCATGGAAGGAAGATGGAGCAATCTTCTTCTGTAAAGATTTACCTTCTCAGAAACCCGAAGGGGTCACTATGAGTTGGAATGAACTCAGTGGCAGTGAGTTTGGTTTGGCTTTTGATTTTATTCAGACTTAAGAATTCTACCTTCTTCCTGGTCTGTCTCAGTCTATAAACTGGGCTGTTACCTATGCACCAGGTGCATCTTGCTGGGTTTTAAACACCAGAGGCTCAGCCTCAAAACTCACGTCTACATGTCACCACAGTAGGACAAACCGACA
>NW_006921601.1:16217392-16222449 GCF_000298275.1 Orycteropus afer afer | reverse complement strand
ATATAGCAGGGATTGTGGGGCTGGCGCGGGATCGGGCAGTGTTTCGTTCTGCTGTGCATGGGGTCGCTATGAGTCGGAAACAACTCGAGGGCACTTAACAACAACAACAACAAGAATTCTACCAGGGTTTGCCTTATGAGAAAGAAACCATATGGGCATATTTTTAGGGCTTGAAGATTTTTTGATAATAAAATAAGGGTTTAGTAACATAGTGGTAATAAGTTTTCCTGACATGTTGTCTTTTATTTATTCTTGTATAACTCCATTCAACTAAAGAGTGTAGATGAATTTTAATCTTGTTCATATGTTTTATGTCATCCATTTATTCTAATTCATTTCTTTCATTTTTCAGATGAACAAATAAAATTTTTCAGAAATACGATCCCTCAAAAATTCTATATTAACTCTCCCTTATTTCAGCAAACCCAAGTCTGAATATGGTTTATAAATGGTCTTTGATTCAAATTTAGCCTTGCTTGCAATAAGAGTGATGATACTATCCATGCTAGCCACTAGTTTGGAGTCTGCCAGACTGTCTCTCTAAGCCATGTAAACTGAGTTATGTTAGCTCCAAAGCAATCATCCACCACCATCTTTCTTTCCCACCATCCCCTCAGGTTCTCTTCCTACACACTCAGGCCATGACCAGTGAATTCACCTGCTAGTTTTGATTCAGCTTCCCCCATTTTATCTCTGGACCTACCTTAGGACTTTTGCTCAACCACCTTCTCTTAGTTTCAATCTACCTCAGGCAGGATACCTGGCTCAATCAGCTATTTAGCTAGCACCTTGCTGGGCCTTCCCTGGACTAGAGAGAGGGAGATTTGGACACCCATTAATGCCCCATCCTGACCTCTGTCTAGATATGAAGGGACAAAAACAAAGGAAGCAAATCAAAAGTTACTTGCAAGTCCCTAGATGTAGAGTGCTTAGACAGCAACCATTAGGTTCTGAATTGGAAAGTTATAACCCCCTAAAGAGAGAGGACAATAAATGTTATTGCAATCCTTGTTGAAAGTGGAAGTATAACTGAAAGTAGTGTCATGTTGTCTGTGGTCTTGTTACTAAAGTGTGATCTAGGGACCAGCAGCATCAGTAACATGTAGGAGCTAATTAGAATGCAGGCTCTCAGGCCCCACCCTAGACCTAATCTGTGTTTTAATAGGACCTCCAAGTATTGTGTGTGCAAACTGTTGAAGGGGAGTCTGGCTGGATCTGTTCTTTCCTTTGAAAGGCCCCAGAGGGACCAGGGCCTGAGAGACAGACTTGGGTTGCCCAGAATACATAGGAGTAAAATGCCAAATGTGATCTAGTGCTCTATAGAGAGCTATCACTCTCACAGGAACTATAAACTTGAAGGCTAGATGCTCCCTCATTTCACCTGTTGACAGACTTGCCCAGGAGGCTAGGTTACCAGGTGAGCTTGCAATGTTTACTCTTCTCCTAAATGACTCAGTCTTTCTTTAGATACAGTAGTGCAATCTACTGCTCTAGAGAGTTACCTGGGAGCCCTTCTACCTCCTTTCTCTGCTTCTGAACAGCAATTTTATTTCAATCATTTTCTCCAGGTTGAGAGAGAGTAATGGTTATCAAGAAAGAATGATGATAACCATAGACCAGTCACATGATCTCATTAAATTCTCACAGCAACACTGTGCAATAGATACTATTATACTCATTTTACAAATAAGGAAACTAAGGCTCAGAGATGTTGAGTAAGTTGTTCAAGGTCACACATTAATAGTAGGGGTCAGAATTTGTGTCCAACTAGAAAGCCTGTGGTTTAGATCCTGCAATATATACACCACCTCTTTGGCCTTTTCCTCAGGCAAGTACCAAAGCTACTTTTCAAGCCATTATTTACTGACTTGTTTTCCTGATCCTTCTGTGTGGGTCAAACCCACCAGCCACTCCTCGGAAGGAAGATGGGGCAATCTACTTCCGTAGTGACACTGCCTCAGAAACCCAAGGAGGGGTCGTTATGAGTCGGGTCCAACTCAACAGCATATAACAACAACAACTCTGTGTGGGTCATATGTCCCCTGTCAATCTCATTGTGACTACTATCATTTTCATTATCATCAATTAACATGCATTGAAAGCTTTCATGGTGCTGGGCACTATAATTTTAGTTTTTCACATGCAGTTTCTGCTTTCACACACTTCCTTTTAAATAATCACATTGCTTAGAATGTAGTATTTCCTCTTGGAAAGTGTGTCAAACTATAGGCAGGTGCTGAGACATTGGTTTTAGTGCTGGAAGCTGGAAGCCATTTTCCTCAGTTACCTACCATGTAAAAAATCTAAACAATTGTTGCCCTGCTTCTCCACTTCATGCTTGATAGCTTCAAAGATCAATGTCAATCCTTTCAGCCAGAGAAAAAATAAATCCAAAGGAACTTAATCTGTGGATCTATTACTGCTCACTGTTGAATGTCTTTGTTTTTACTCTATTCTCACTCCTTTATAAATTTTAAAATTGTAAAATCTGTTTTTGAAATTTAGAGTTTTTGCTTTCTAATCTTTAGATCATGAATGTTTATATCACTCAATGAAAGGAAGTCAGATAGTCTTGTATTTCAATTTTGTTTAATACACTGACCAGCTGGGTCACTTTGGGAATATTACTTAAATTCTTTGAGCTGCAGTTAATCTATTAAAATGGGGCTAATAGCCCATCAACAGGTAAGTGGATAAACAAAGTATGGTGCATATACACAATGGAATATTATACAACATTTAAAGACTAACGGAGAATTAGTGAAACTCCCAATAACGTGGATGAACTTGGAGGATGTATGCTGAGTGAAATAAGCAAATTACAAAATTAAATACTTGTCACAAAAGAACAAATATTGTGTGAATTCACTATTATAAAAAGTCAAGGAAAGGTTTAAACACAGAAAGAAACATTCTTTGATGGTTACCAGGGATGGGACGGTGGGGGTGGGAAGATCACTAACTAGTTCAGAAATATGCATTAATTTGAGTGAAGGGAAAGATAATATACAAAAAGTGGATAACCTGTACAATATCACATAAGGAAAAGGAAGACACAGAGAGATGCACAAAAGGAATAGACAACAAAAGTAAATACTATTATATACACAATACTGCATTATCAGTAATGTTGTTGTTGTTGTTTGCCGTCGAGTCGGCCCCGACTCATAGCGACCCCTCCTTGGATTTCCAAGGCAGTATCACTACGGAAGTAGGATTGCCCAACCTTCCTTCCGAGCAAACACTATTTATGGGTGAATAGATAGGTTGTTGTTGTTGTTGTTGTTATGTGCCCTTGAGTTGGACCTGACTCATAGTGACCTCTCCTTGGGTTTCCGAGGCGTATCACTATGGAAGTAGATCACCCAACCTTCCTTCCGAGGAGTGGCTGGTGGGTTTGAACCACCAGTCTTCTGGTTAGCAGTCAAGTGCCTTAGGCACTGCGCTACCAGAGCTCCTGAATAGATAGGTAGACAGGCAATATGAACAGGTATGGGTAGGCAAACAGGACTATACCCATGACAATATATAGGTTTGATAGACAATATTCCTACATACATATTTGCAGGTGCTACAAAAATATCCATGTATATAGTAGAGCAAACTGGGGGCAAAGTTATAAAAATTTCTTAGCCATAACCCAACATCTTGAGGGAATGAATTTCTGAGTTTGGGAGATCAGGACCATAGTCACAGGGCGCATCAGTCAATTGGCATAACACAGTTCACAAAGACAATATTCTACATCCTACATTGGTGAGTCACAACTGGGATCTTAATAGCTTGTGAGCAGCCATCTAATGTGCAACTATTGGTCTCTCCCTGTCTGGAGTAAAGAAGAGTGAAAAAAAAAAATCAAAGATGCACAGAAACAATTAGTCCACGGGACTACTGGACCACATGAACTTCAGCCTCCATGACCTTGAGACAATAATTTGATAGTGACTGGCTACCACTACCAACTCTTTCTAAAGGAATCACAATAGAAGGTCCTAGGTAGAAAAAAACAAGCCAAACTCATTGTCGTCGAGTGAGATCCGACTCATAACGACCCCTCCTTGGGTTTCCAAGGCGGTATTACTACAGAAGTAGATTGTCCAACCTTCCTTCCGAGGAGTGGCTGGTGGATTTGAACCCCCAGCTTTCTGGTTAGCAGTCAAATCCTTAAGTACTACGCCATCAGAGGTCCTAGATAGAATGGGAGGAAAATGTGGGACAAAACTCAAAATCATAAAAAAGACCAGGTTTACTTGTCTGATAGAGACAGATGGAACCCCCAAGACTGATCCTTAGTCACCCTTTAAGCAAGTTCTAGAACTGAACTCACCCCCATTGCTCAACTTTCAGCCAACAATAACACCAGGGAGATATGCAATCATTAGAACAGTCAATCAAACAAGATCGAGATCAAAAGGGCAGCATTTGTCCAGGGGTAAAGCTCAGAAGGCAGGAATGCATAAGAAAGAAGGACAAATCTAAATGGTAAGCACAGGGAGGGAGTGGGAAGAGTACTGTTATTTGTGGGGACTGCAATCATTGTCACAAAACAAAATGAGTTTGAATTATTGAATGGAAAACCAATTTACTCGTAAACTTTCATTCAATTCACAATAAAAAGTGAAACAAATCAATCAAATGATATTAATAAAATACATGATAAATGAAGAAAATATTGACGTTTTCAAGGGTTTCATTTTACTTGGATCTACAATCAATGTTCATGGAAGCAGCAGTCAAGAAATCAAAGACATATTGTGTTGGGCTAATCTTCTGCAAAAGACCTCTTTAAAGTGTTAAAGATTGAAGATGTCACTTTGAGGACTAAGGTGCACCCGACCCAAGCCATGGTATTTTCAATGCCTCATATTCATGAAAAAGCTGGACAATGAATAAGGAAGATTAAAGAAGAATTGATGTCTTTGAATTATGGTGTTGGCAAAAAATATTAAATATACCATGGACTATCAGAAGAACATAGGTACTGAAACAAGGCGGGCTTGTGCTTACTCACTGATCTGCACTGAACACTTTCCCTTGTTACCCTCCCGAGAGGGACC